>NC_045965.1:63887059-64187059 GCF_010909765.2 Amblyraja radiata | reverse complement strand
TGGGTGGGGCGCAAAGTCTCCAGAGGTTTCCGTTCAGGTTTCTTAAGTGGGACAGGGGCATTATTACAGCGCTCACAGCGCCAGAGACCCGGGTTCAATCCCGACTAACGGGTGCTTTTCTGTACGGAGTTTGTACGTCCTCCCCGTGACCTGCGTGGGCATCGATCAGAGATCTTCGGTTTCCGCCCACACTCCAAAGGCGTACAGGTTTCCACCACAGAAGTGAAGAACGCTGTGGTGGATGTTGGTGTTGAATTCTATTGTGTATTGTGTATTGTCTATTGTGTATTTTTTGTCTAATTGTAGTCCTGTAGGTCTGTGTCCAAGATGGCTGCCGTGAAGAGAGAGTGGACGCTGGCGCGCTTTTGCTGCCGCTGCTCTCTCTTCACACTGTGTTTTTGATTTTCTGTTTTTGGATTGAATTCTGTTTTTAATTTGTGTCTCTGTGATGTCTTTATTACTTGTTATATTCCGATTATATGTTTTTATTCCGATTACTATGTAAGGTGTCCTTGAGATGTCTGAAAGGCGCCCATTAAATAAAATTTATTATTATTATTATTATTATTATTATTATTGTGTGTTCTTTTTTTAAGTGTATCGCTGCTGGCAAATTCATTTCACTGCACCTTCGGGTTCATGTGCCTTTGACTTTGACTTTGACTTTTGTTTGTAGGTCAATTGGCTTGGTGTAAATGTAAATCGTCCCTAGTGTGTGGAGGACCGTGTCGATGTGCGGGGATCGCTGGTCGGCACGGACTCGGTGGGCTGAAGGGCCTGTTTCCGTGCTGTATCTCCAAACTATTCATCTGCTCAACAAACACCTCTCCAGCTTCCTCTGACTAATGCTGTCTCCCTGGGTGGAAAACAGCAGAAAGAAATACAAAAAAAATCAAAAACAAATCACAGAGGTTGGAAATGGGATTAAAATGCAGAGCATGCACGAGGCATTCTGCAGGTCAGGCAGCAGCGGTTAATATTTCAGTGGAGATCCTTTGTCTGTTCCGAGGTGTCAACTGTGTTTCTTCTTCCAGAAAGAAATACTGAAGAAATACTAACTTACCATTTAGAAGTTTGGGCTTCTGAATGTCATGTAGTCATTCAGAGTACCTGGGAGACAAGAAACAGCTGCGGCTAAAATAGTTATAGTCATCGTCATAGGGTTAGGGTTAGGGTTAGGGTTAGGGTTAGGGTTAGGGTTAGGGTTAGGGTGTCGTTCCAGGTGCGACAAAGGTTCACCTGTATCTCCTCCAACCTCATCTACTGCATCCGCTGCTTTAGTTGTCAGCTGATTTACATCGGGGAGACTAAGCGTAGGTTGGGCGATCGTTTCGCCGAACACCTCTGCTCAGTCCGCAATAACCTACCTGAACTCCCGGTGGCTCAGCACTTCAACTCCCCCTCCCATTCCCAATCCGACCTCTCTGTCCTGGGTCTCCTCCATTGCCAGAGTGAGCAACAGCGGAAATTGGAGGAACAGCACCTCATATTCCGTCTGGGGACCTTGCGTCCGGATGGCATTAACATTGAATTCTCCCAATTTTGCTAGCCCTTGCTGTCTCCTCCCCTTCCTTAACCCTCTAGCTGTCTCCTCCCACCCTCCCATCCGCCCGCCCTCGGGCTCCTCCTCCTCCTCCCCTTTTCCTTCCTTCTCCCCCCCCCACCCCCCATCAGTCTGAAGAAGGGTTTTGGCCCGAAACGTCGCCTATTTCCTTCGCTCCATAGATGCTGCTGCACCCGCTGAGTTTCCCCAGAATTTTTGTGTACCTATCCATGTACCTGTCCAGCTGTTTCTTAAATGTTGGGATAGTCCTTGCCTCAACTACTTCCTCCGGCAGCACCCACCCACCCCTGTGTGTAAAAAAGTTACCCCTCAGGTTCCTATTAAATTTTTTCCCCCCTCTCACCTTATATCTATGTCCTCTAGCTGTCGATTCCCCTACTCTGGGCAAGAGATTCTGTGTGTCTACCCGATCTATTCATCTCACGATTTAATACACCTCTAACAGATCACCCTGCGCTCCAAGGAATATAGTCTCAGCCTGCTCAACCTCTGGCTGTACCTCAGGCCCTCGGGTCCCGGCAACATCCTCGTAAATCTTCTCTGCACCCTTCCCGGCTCGACAACATATTTCCTATGACATGGTGCCAAGAACTGAGCACAATCTTCAGCAGTCGTGACCGTGGCTGCAATCTGTGTGGAGTTTGCACGTTCTCCCTGTGGCCTCGTGGGTTTCAATTGACAATAGACAATAGACACTAGGTGCAGGAGTAGGCCATTTGGCCCTTCGAGCCAGCACCGCCATACAATGTGATCATGGCTGATCTTCCCCAATCATTAAACCCCGTTCCTGCCTTCTCCCCATATCCCCTGACTCCACTATCTTTAAGAACGCTATCTAGCTCTCTCTTGAAAGCATCCAGAGAACCAGCCTGCACTGCGCTCTGAGGCAGAGAATTCCACAGACTCACAACTCTCTGGGTGAAAAAGTATTTCCTCATCTCCGTTCTAAACAGCTTACCCCTTATTCTTAAACTGTAGCCCCTGGTTCTGGACTCCCCCAACATCGGGAACATGTTTCCTGCCTCTAGCGTGTCCAAGCCCTTAACAATCTTATATGTTCCAATGAGATCCCTTCTCATCCTTCTAAACTCCAGAGTGTACAAGCCCAGCTGCTCCATTCTCTCAGCATATGACAGTCCCGCCTTAGTATAAATGTAAAGCCAATTAACCTACAAACCTGCACGTCTTTGGAATTTGGGAGGAAACCGGAGCACCCGGAGAAAACCCACGCAGGTCATGGGGAGAACGTACAAACACAGTACAGACAGCACCCGTAGTCAGGATCGAACCCGGGTCTCTGGCGTACTACTCCTGCACCTATTGTCTATTGTCTATTACTTGGTATTCAGGTCTAGTATTCTCTGATCTGATTGGATAGCTTTCTCTGTACCTCGGTACAAGTGACCATGCGATCTGTGACTATAACAAACCTGAAACAAATACTCAAAGACGCAAGTGCTCTGACCAGGATCAAGGGCTCTCTTGCAACGAATACAAAGGGGGCATTGCGGACAATGTTCTAACATCAAGTGTGCTCTGGGGCATTTTATTGCAGAAATACTGGCTCACACGTTTTATCTGAAACGCCCTGGGAGAAATGGTTAGGAATCAAATAGGGAATGCAAAGGTCTCCCTCAGGAGTTTCTGAGGAGATCTCACTGTAACCGCAGACGAGGGTTGAATTTTAAAATCACTTGACTCCAGTCAAAACCAACGCTCATATTTCACAAACTGTTTCGCTGTCATAGATGAAGAGAAATATAATTGTAAATTAAAATACTTCGGACCCTTGAGCAGCCTCGGGCAAATAAATACATTATAATGGCCAATAAATTTGAACCTTGAACCTCGACTTAATTCCTTGGAGCGCTGGAGGATGAGGGGTGATCTTATAGAGGTGGACAAAATCAGGAGAGGAATAGATCGGGTAGAAGCTCTTTCGAGGGAATCAAGAACCAGAGGACATAGGCTGAGGGTGAGGGGGGTTTAATAGGAACAGAAGGGGCAATTTTTTTACACAAAGGATGGTGGGTGTATGGAACGAGCTGCTGGAGGAGGTAAATGAGGCAGGGACTATCGCAACATTTATGAAATATTTAGATAGGTACATGGATAGGATGGGTTTTATAGGGATACAGCATGGAAACAGGCCCTTCGGCCCACCAAGTCCGAACCGACCAGCGATTCCCGCACATTCACAACATGCTACACACACTGGGGACAATTTACACTTACACCAAACCAATTAACCTCCAAATGGTATGTCTTTGGGAGTGTGGGAGGAAACCGAAGCTCTCGGAGAAAACTAGCGCGGTCACGTGGAGAACGTACAAACTCCGTACGTAATCGGGATCGATCACAGGTCTCTGGCGCTGCAAGCGCTGCAAGTCACCAACTCTACCTCTGTGCCACCATGCCTACCCTGCTGACTGATCTGCTGAGTTCCTCCAGCGTTTTGTATTGTGTTGGAACCAACTGGTCAGTTAAATGTTGCGCATAAGATCATAAGACCATCAGTGATAGGAGCAGAACTGGGCCATTCGGCCCATCAAGTCTACTCTGCCATTCAATCATGCCTGATCTATCTCTCCCACTCCTAACCCCATTCTCCTGCCTTCTCCCCATAACCCCTGACACCCGTACTAATCAAGAATCTATCTATCTCTGCCTTAAATATATCCACTGACTTGGCCTCCACAGCCTTCTGTGGCAAAGAATTCCACAGATTCACCACCCTCTGATTGAAGAAATTCCTCCTCATCTCCTTCCTGAAAGAATATTCGTTAATTCTGAGGCTGCGACCTCTGGTCCTAGACTCTCCCACTAGTGGAAACATCCTCTCCCACAGTATGGAATAGATGCCGTTGAAGTCCATCTCAATCCATTTTCAACGTTTGCATTTTTTGAGATTATTTACAAAGGATCAACTTAATTCTGAAAGACCTGAGCTTTTGTTGTTTGTTCTTGTCATGAAACTACAGTAAAGACTTCCTATTGTAGGTAGATTACTGACATGTTCATTGTTAGTTTAGCAAATTGATATATTAATCTTTAAATAAAATTCGATATGCCTCTCTAGGTCAATTGTAGATTTGAAATGAAATCTTATTGAGTGTTGACAAAATTGCTGGAGAAACTCAGCGGGTGAGGCAGCATCTATGGAGCGAAGGAATAGGCGACGTTTCTTATAGACTGAAGGGTCTCGACCCGAAACGTCGCCCATTCCTTGGCTCCATAGATGCTGCCTCACCCGCTGAGTTTCTCCAGCATTTTTGTCTACCTTCGATTTTTCCAGCATCTGCAGTTCTTTCTTAATGAGTGTAGTCTTCCAGATATTATTTTCCAAAAAGGCCTTATCTCACCAGCCCAATTCTCAAACGTTAACTAGATTTCAAAGTGTAAATATAAATACCAACTTGCCCCTCATTGCATTTAATAGAATAGAATTGTTACAGCTTTTATACGAGAATGATCCCAGGAATGAGTGGGTTAGCATATGATGAGCGTTTTGCTGGCACTGGGCCTGTACTCGCTGGAGTTTAGAAGGATGAGGGGACACCTCATTGAAACATACAGAATAGTGAAAGGCCTGGATAGAGTGGATGTGGAGAGGATGTTTCTACTGGTGGGAGAGTCTAGGACTAGAGGGCACAGCCTCAGAATTAAAGGATGTTCCTTTAGGAAGGAGAGGAGGAGGAATTTCTTTAGTCAGAGGGTGGTGAATCTGTGGAATTCATTGCCACAGAAAGTAAGATCACCCCTCAACCTCCTTTATTCCTGAGAAAGCAAGCCCTTACGGAAGGCCGCCAATCCAGGCAACGTTCTGGTGATGGTCCGACATCCAGTCTCCCTTTGAATAGAGAAGCGTTGGGTAAAAGCTAGGGACATATTTTCCCCTCCCTCCCCCTCTCTCCATCGCTCCCTCCCTCCCTCCTCTCTCAGTTCCTCTATCCCTCCCCCTCTCTCTCCCTCTATCTCTCCCTCCCTTTCTCCCTCTCTTCCACCTCCAGTTTAAATTCCATTTGGAATATTTTGGAGGACCAAGAAACCAAGAACCAAGAACCCCTCTCCCTCCATCTCTCCATCTCTCCATCTCTCCCTCCAATGTAATCAATATCTGCGTGTGGGTTCAGTGTAAAAGGGGGTTCAGGAAAGGACACGTTTCCGTGCTGAATGTCTCTACGACTCCGTGAGTTCAAAGCAAAATACCCAGCGTACAAAGAACTATGAGCTCCCACGAACTGAAGTTAGACACAAAGTGCTGGAGTAACTCAACGGGTCACAAGGCCATAAGTGATAGCAGAATTAGGCCATTCGGCCCATCAAGTCTACTCCGCCATTCAATCAGGGCTGATCTATCTCTCCCTCCCAACCACGTTCTCCTGCCTTCTCCCCATAACCCCTGACACCCGCACTAATCAAGAATCTATCTATCCCTGCCTCAAAAATATCCACTGACTTGGCCTCCACAGCCGTCTGTGGCAAAGAATCCCACAGATTCACCACCCTCAGGCAGCATTCCCTGCAAACGCATTTTCTTTTCTCCAGTGTCATCTATTTTTAATTTCTTTGATTAAAAAAAAAGGCATCTGGACCTGTGCCTAGTTTATTTATTATGGAGACCCAGCGTGAAAACAGGCCCTTCTGCCCACCGAGTCCGTGCCGGCCAGAGATCACCCCGTACACTGGTTCTATCCTGGGACAATTGACAGAGGGCCAATTGACCTACAAGCCTTCACGTCTTTGGAGTGCGGGAGGAAGCCGGTGCACCCGGAGAAAACCCATGTGGTCACAGGGGGAACGCACAAACTCCATACAGACAGCATTGAGTCATGGAGTCATTCAACATGGAAGCAGGCCCTTCGGCCCAACTTCCCTATGCCAACCAGGTTCTGCATCGTAAGTTGCTCTGGAAGGTTCCATGATCAAAGACAATAGACAATAGACAATAGACAATAGGTGCAGGAGTAGGGCATTCGGCCCTTCGAGCCTGCACCGCCATTCAATGTGATCATGGCTGACCATCCCCAATCAGTAACCCCGTTCCTGCCTTCTCCCCATATCCCCTGACTCCGCCATCTTCAAGAGCCCTATCCAGCTCTCTCTTGAAAGTAAGGGATAGCGGACTGGATGGAAAATTGGCTTCATGGAAGGAAGCACTATTAGTCTGGAAAGTACCCGGGTCTCCGGCCCCGTGAGGTCACGGCACTACTGCAGTGCCTGAGGTGCTGCCTGACCCGCTGAGTGACTCCAACATTTGGTGTCTATCTTCAACATAAGCTGGTAGACAAAAGTGCTGGAGAAACTCAGCGGGTGCAGCAGCATCTATGGAGCGAAGGAAATAGGCAACGTTTCGACACATCTACAACTAACTCTTTGGGTGGTGTTTGGTTCTCAGTTTCTCACTTATCACGATAATTAATGGATGATTTCAGATCTCAGGGCGGCACGGTGGCGCAGTGGTAGAGTTGCTGCTTCACGGCGCCAGAGACCCGGGTTCGATCCTGACTCCGGGTGCTTCCTTCGATGAAGCCATTTGTCCATCTGGTCAGCTGGACACTGGGTGACCTAACCTTCCAGAGCAACCTACCACATGGAACAGCATTCTTGCCATAGAGAGGGAGTACAGAGAAGGTTCACCAGACTGATTCCTGGGATGTCAGGACTTTCATATGAAGAAAGACTGGATAGACTCGGCTTGTACTCGCTAGAATTTAGAAGATTGAGGGGGGGTCTTATAGAAACGAATAAAATTCTTAAGGGGTTGTACAGGCTAGATGCAGGAAGATTGTTCCCGATGTTGGGGAAGTCCAGAACAAGGGGTCACAGTTTAAGGATAAGGGGGAAATCTTTTCGGACCGAGATGAGAAAAACAATTTTCACACAGAGAGTGGTGAATCTCTGGAACTCTCTGCCACAGAAGGTAGTTGAGGCCAGTTCATTGGCTATATTTAGGAGGGAGTTAGATGTGGCCCTTGTGGCTAAAGGGATCAGGGTGTCTGGAGAGAAGGCAGGTACAGGATACTGAGTTGGATGATTAGCCATGATCATATTGAATGGCGGTGCAGGCTCGAAGGGCTGAATGGCCTACTCCTGCACCTATTTGCTATGTTTCTATGTTTCTATGGAACCAGGTCGGCGTGGGCAAGTTGGGCCAATGGCTCTATGCTGTCTGCACGGAGTCTGCATGTTCTCCCTGTGGCTGCGTGGGTTTTCTCCGGGTGCTCCGGTTTCCTCCCACGCTCCAAAGACATCCAGGTTTGTAGATTAATTGGCTTTGGCAAGTTGTAAAATTGTCCTCAGTGTGTGTGTAGGATAGTGTTAGTGTACGGGGTGATCGCTGGTCAGCGCGGACCCGGTGGGCCGAAGGGCCTGTTTCCCTGCTGTATCATTAAAGTCTAAAAAGTCAAGGCTGCATTGCAAAGGACTGAGCCCTAACTTCACGTATACCATCTTTCCTGACTTCCTTCATTAAGCATGAGGCGGCAGGCACGGTGGCGCAGCGGTAGAGTTGCTGCCTCACAGCGCCAGAGACCCGGGTTCGATTCTGACTCCGGGTTCCATCTGTATGGAGTTTGTACGTTCTCCCCGTGACCCGCCTGGGTTTTCTCCGAGACCTTCTGTTTCCTCCCATAGAAACATAGAAACATAGAAAATAGGTGCAGGAGTAGGCCATAAAAGACTTCCCTCTTATCCTTAAACTGTGACCCCTAGTTCTGGACTTCCCCAACATCGGCAATAATCTTCCTGCATCTAGCCTGTCCAACCCCTTAAGAATTTTTTAAGTTTCTATAAGATCCCCCCTCAACCTTCTAAATTCTAGCGAGTACAAGCCGAGTCTATCCAGTCTTTCTTCATATGAAAGTCCTGACATCCCAGGAATCAGTCTGGTGAACCTTCTCTGTTCTCCTTCTATGAAAAGAATCTCCCCTGTACACTAACTCCATCCCACACTCCAAAGACGTGCAGGTTTGCAGGCTAATTGCCTTAGAATAAAAGGTAAAACTGTCCCTAGAGTGTGTGTGTGTGTGTGTGTGTGTGTGTGTGTGTGTGTGTGTGTGTGTGTGTGTGTGTGTGTGTGTGTGTGTGTGTGTGTGTGTGTGGGCGCGCGCGCGTGTGTGTGTGTGTGTGTGTGTGTGTGTGTGTGTGTGTGTGTGCGCGTGTGTGCGTGCGTGCGTGTGTGTGTGTGTGCATGTGCGTGCGTGTGTGTGTGTGTGTATGTGTGTGTGTGTGTGTGTGTGTGTGTGTGTGTGTGTGTGTGTGTGTGTGTGCGTGCGTGCGTGCGGGCGTGCGTGTGTGTGTGTGTGTGTGTGTGTGCGTGCGTGCGTGTGTGTGTGTGTGTGTGTGATGGTGTTCGTGTACGGGGAGATCGCTGGTCGGCGCGGACACGGGGGGGCCGGTGGGCCTGTTTCCACGCTGAACCAGCTCCAAAATTAAAATTGAATCTGAATCTGAAACTGAACTGAACGAAAGGAGACCTTGGGAAAAGCCCTTTCTCTCGGTGCCTTTGATCACTTGCCGCAGCAGATAAAATTATTCCCTGTGGATGGAAAGGGGGCAAAATCAAAAATGATTTGGCCTCCATTAAAAGCTGCAGGTTACAGTCGTCAAGGTTGCTGCCTCCTCACTGTCTTTGCATGTGGCATTGTTAAAATGACAGGCTGTGGAATCCCACTGTGACGGCCTGTTGCCTTCACCTCCCAGGCTAAGCAGCCGCACAAACGGAGGAGAGGGGGGGGGGGTGGGTTGAGGAAAGGCGGGAGTGTTTTGCTGCTGCCGTTTACCTCTGGCTGCATGGGCACAAATCCTTGGTGGGGAGGGAGGGGGGGGGTGTGGGGTCGGTGGAACCTGTCCCCCCCCCCCCAGGTTTTGAGAGGTGGGGGACAATCCCCCCCCCCCCCCTGTGTTTTGTGACCTGGGCGCTACAGCAGCCAGTCCCATGTCGCCTGCCCACCCTTGTGGACTGGCTGTGGCGCCAGTGTCGGCTCGCCTGCCCCGGGTCTGGGTGAGTGTTCCAGACTCATGTAACGCACCCGCACTCTGCTGTTCCTTTAGGCAGCGTCAGCAGTGACAATCCATTCACAAACAATAGATTGTTCAGGGCTTGGACACGCTGGAGGCAGGAAACATGTTCCCGATGTTGGGGGAGTCCAGAACCAGGGGCCACACAGTTTAAGAATAAGGAGTAAGCCATTTAGAACGGAGACGAGGAAACACTTTTTCTCACAGAGAGTGGTGAGTCTGTGGAATTCTCTACCTCAGAGGCCGGTGGAGGCAAGTTCTCTGGGTACTTTCAAGAGAGAGCTCGATAGGGCTCTTAAAGATAGCAGAGTCGGGGGATATGGGGAGAAGGCAGGAACGGGGTACTGATTGGAGATGATCAGCCATGATCATATTGAATGGTTAATAATAATAATGGATGGGATTTATATAGCGCCTTTCTAATACTCAAGGCGCTCAAGGCAGAGAATTCCACAGACTCACAACTCTCTGTGAGAAAAAGTGTTTCCTCGTCTCTGTTCTAAATGGCTTACCCCTTATTCTTAAACTGTGTGGCCCCTAGTTCTGGACTCCCCCAACATCGGGAACATGTTTCCTGCCTCTAGCGTGTCCAAACCCTTAATAATCTTGTATGTTTCATAGCAATGTATCGAGCAATGTAGACTAGGAGCCAGTGACCTCATCCACACGTTACCCCAGGGGCCGCCGATTTGTAAGGTAAGTTGTCTAATATTCAGGAAACCCGAATCAAATGCAGAACAGCGGGTGGGGAAAGCCAGACCTGGTCTCATTCTCACTCTGGGCTACACCTCTGAACACTGACATCAACTCACCAGCAGAGCTAATAAAACCATAGGCATTCTGCAAATGCTGAAGAAACATTACCGAATAGTGAAAGGCTTGGACAAGTCCACGAGTTGTAGGAGTAGAGTTAGGCCATTCGGCCCATCGAGTCCACTCCGCCATTCAGTCGTGGCTGATCTATCTCTCCCTCCTAATCCCATTTTCCTGCCTTCTCCCCATAACCCTTGACACCCATTAGAGTGGATGTGGAGAGGATGTTTCCACTAGTGGGAGAGTCTCGGACCAGAGGTCACAGCCTCAGAATTAAAGGACGTCCCTTTGGAAAGGAGATGAGGAGGAATTTCTTCAATCAGAGGGTGGTGAATCTGTGGAAATGTTTGCCACTGGAGGCTGTGGAGGCCAAGTCAACAGGCATTTTTAAGTCAAAGATAAATAGATTTTTGATTAGTACGGGTGTCAGGGGTTATGGGGAGAAGGCAGGAGAATGGGGTTCGGAGGGAGAGATAGATCAGCCATGCTGTATTGCGGAGTAGACTTGATGGGCCGAATGGCCTAATTCGGCTCCTATCACTATGACCATATGAAACTCGAGGGGTACCCGGAGAAAACACATGCGGTCTCGGGGAGAAAGTACAAACTCAGTTCAGTTCAGTTTAGTTTATTGTCACGTGTACCGAGGTACAGTGAAAAGCTTATGTTGCGTGCTAACCAGTCAGCGGAAAGACAATACATGATTGCAATCGAGCCATTTACAGTGTACAGATATATGATAAGGGAATAACATTTGGTGCAAGTTAGAGCCAGCATAGTCCGATCGAGACAAACTCCGTACACACAGCATCCGTAGTCGGGATCGATCCCGGGACTCTGACGCAGTGAGGCAGCAACTCTACCTCTGTGCCACCGTGCCCCCCTGGAAGGGTGGACATTGGGAAAACACCTACACTCGGGGGGATGGTGACTGATCTGTGGACATGAATGGTCTGGTGCCGAGTGAGACTTTTAACAGAGTCATAGAGTGATACAGCGTGGAAACAGGCCCTTCGGCCCAGCCTACCCACACCGGCCAACATGCCCCAGCTACACTAGTCCCATCTGCCTGCGTTTGGTCCATATCCCTCCAAACCTGTCCTATCCATGTACCTGTCTAACTGGGATAGTCCCAACCTCAACTACCTCCTCTGGCAGCTCAGCTCATTCCATATATCCATCACCCTTTGTGTGAAAAAGTTACCCCTCAGATTCCTATTAAATCTTTTCCCCTTCACCTTAAACCTATGTCCTCTGGTCCTCGATTCATCTACTCTGGGCAAGAGACTCTATGCAGCAACCCGATCTAGCTGGAGAATGAGTGAACGTATGCATGTGCTGCTCTGAATCTCAAGAGACAAGAGTGTATTAATGTCATAAGGATAGAACAATGAAATTCTTACTTGCAGAAGCACAACAGAACATGTACACATAATACACTGTAAACAGTATAATAAATAAGAAAAAAAGCTAAGTGTGTGTGTATATATATATGTATATATACTCACACACATAGGTACACATTACAAACAAACAAACAAACACTACGAGTGCAATAATAATAATAATAATAATAGTCTGTTGTAGTTCAGAGCTTGTTTTGAGGTTGTCGTGTTTAATTGCCTGATGGCTGCAGGGAAGGAGCTGTTCCTGAACCTGGACGTTACGGTCTTCAGGCTCCTGTACCTTCTTCCCGATGGCAGGGGTGAGATGAGTGCGTGGCCAGCGGTGGTGTGGGTCTCTGGTGATGCTGGCTGCCTTTCTGAGGCAGCGACTGCAGGTAAATCCCTTCGACGGTGGGGAGGTCAGAGCCGATGATGGAGCGGGCAGTGTTCACCCCTTTTTGCCGTCGTCTCCGCTCCTGGGCGTTCGAGATGCCGAGCCAGGCAACTCTCCGTCTGTTGGACCCGAGCGCGTAACTTTAATGAGGCAAGGAAGCAGAGCGACCAGCAATGAAACATTTTTAATTAGGTTGCAAGTCTTAGTATAAGTGACAATAAAACGATACGGACCTGGTTGTGGGCAAAGAGAAACCATTAAATATTGTCACCTCATAGAGATGTCATTGCACACCTAGGCTATGAACTCATTTTTTTTTAATAAACACACATTCACATAATGTGGGCATTTGCAACAGGGAGAATGTTAATTGCCAGTCAGGAACTAACCTTGAGGAGGTTAGCAGTTCCTTTTTTACACATGGAAATATGGCGCGGAAACAGGAACTTGGGACCACCGAGTCCGCATACCAGCGATCCCCCCGTACACTTGCACTATCCTACACACACAAGCGACAATTTACTGAAGCCGTCTAAACTGCCTCAGGGTGGAGGCCAATTCTCTGGATACTTTCAAGAGCGAGCTAGATAGGGCTCTTAAAGATAGTGGAGTGAGGGGATATAGGGAGAAAGCAGGAACGGGGTACAGATTGTGGATGATCAGCCATGATCACATTGAATGGCGGTGCTGGCTCGAAGGGCCAAATGGACTACACCTGCACCTATTGTCTATTATACACAACTGGAAACAAAGATGCTGGTTTATAGAGGCATAGAGAGTCATGGAGTGATACAGCGTGGAAACAGGCCCTTCGGCCCAACTTGCCCACACCGGCCAACATGTCCCAGCTACACTAGTCCCACCTGCCCACGTTTGATCCATATCCTTCCAAACCCATGTACTTGTCCAACTGTTTCTTAATAGTTGGGATAGACCCAGCCTCAACTACCTCCTCTGGCAGCTTGCTCCATACACCCACCACCCTTTGTGTGAAAAAGTTACCCCTCAGATTCCTATTAAATATTTTCTCCTTCACCTTAAACCTATGTCCTCTGGTCCTTGATTCACCTACTCTGGGCAAAAGATTCTGTGCATCTACCCGATCTATTAGTCTCATGATTTTATACCAAGGATATGCTGGTGTATCTCAACAGGTCAGGCAGCATCTCTGGAGAAAAATGATGAATGACATTTCAGGTCGGGACCCTTCCTCAGACTGGAGAAGAGACTCTGTGTGTCTAAGTTATGCTATTTGGTGTAAACCGGTGTATATAATTATGAGAGGAATAGATCGGGTAGACGCACAGAGCCTCTTGCCCAGAGTTGGGGAATCGAGGACCAGCATTACCTGTAAATTAAAACAGAATGAGAGAAAAGGGCATCATGGTGGAACAGTGGTAGAGCTACTGCCTCACAGCGCCAGAGAGCCAGGTTCGATCCTGACTACGGGTGCTGTCTGTACGGAGTTTGTACATTCTCCCCGTGGACACACTAGAGGCAGGAAACATGTTCCCGATGTTGGGGGAGTCCAGAACCAGGGGCCACAGTTTAAGAATAAGGAGTAAGCCATTTAGAACGGAGATGAGGAAACACTTTTTCTCACAGAGAGTTGTGAGTCTGTGGAATTCTCTGCCTCAGAGGGCGGTGGAGGCCGGTTCTCTGGATGTTTTCAAGAGAGAGCTAGATAGGGCTCTTAAAAATAGCGGAGTCAGGGGATATGGGGAGAAGGCAGGAACGGGGTACTGATTGGGGATGATCAGCCATGATCACACTGAATGGCGGTGCTGGCTCAAAGGGCCAAATGGCCTACTCCTGCACCTATTGTCTATTGTCTATTGACCTACTGTCGGGACGACAGATGGCACAATGGGCTAAGTGTTCGGCTGGCGACCGGAAGGTAGCCGGTTCGAATCCCGCTTGGAGTGCATACTGTCGTTGTGTCCTTGGGCAAGACACTTCACCCACCTTTGCCTGTGTGTGAATGTGTGTGAATGTGTGTGAGTGATTGGTGGTGGTCGGAGGGGCCGTAGGCGCAGATTGGCAGCCACGCTTCCGTCAGTCTGCCCCAGGGCAGCTGTGGCTACAGAAGTAGCTTACCACCACCGAGTGTGACTGAGGAGTGAATGAATAATGCGATGTAAAGCGCCTTGAGTATTAGAAAGGCGCTATATAAATCCCATCCATTATTATTATTATTACGTTGGTTTTCTCTGAGATCTTCGGGTCCCTCCCACACTCCAAAGACGTACAGATTTGCAGGTCAGTTGGCTTGGTGAAGGGGGATCTTGATGGAAGCCTCCTCCTCCTGGCGATCCCTGGAAGCGATGGCGCAATGCACTCTGTGATGCGTCGGGTGACAACTCTGTCAACATGATGGACGATGACAGAAGCCAACAGCGAGCTCCATCGTCTGACACACACACGCGCGAACAAACGGGTTGTTGTAAATGTAAACATTCTCCCAAGTGTGTGTAGGATAGTGTTAACATGGGGGGTGATTGTTGGTCCGTGCGGACTCGGAGGGGGGAGGGGGGGGGGGGGGGCTGGGGGTGCAAAGGGCCTGTTTACGCCCCGTATCTCTACATTAAACTAAAAAATATGAAAGTGTACGTGTGAAAATGGCGGGTGATCAAAAACCATCAGAGTGGTTCACGAGGTTAATTCCTGGGATGGCGGGACTGTCATATGTTGAAAGAATGGAGCGACTGGGCTTGTACACTCCGGAATTTAGAAGGATGAGAGGGATTCTTATTGAAACATATAAGACTATTAATGGATTGTACACGCTAGAGGCAGGAAACATGTTCCCGATGTTGGGGGAGTCCAGAACCGGGGGACGCAGTTTAAGAATAAGGGGTAGGCCATTTAGAACGGAGATGAGGAAAAGTGTGTAAGAAAGAACTGCAGATGCTGGTTGAAATCGAAGGTAGACACAAAATGCTAGAGTAACTCAGCGGGTGAGGCAGCTTCTCTGGAGAGAAGGAATGGGCGACGTTTCAGGTCGAGTCCCTACTTCAAACGATGAAAAACTTTGAAAAACGATGAAAGACGATGAAAAACAGAAATGATGAAAAACTTTTTCACTCAAAGAGTTGTGAATCTGTGGAATTCTCTGCTCAGAAGGCAGTGGAAGCCGGTTCTCTGGATGCTTTCAAGAGAGAGTTAGATAGAGCTCTTAAAGATAGCGGAGTCAGGGGATATGGGGAGAAGGCAGGAACAGGGTACTGAATGTGGATGAACAGCCATGATCACATTGAATGGCGGTGCTGGCTCGAAGGGCCGAATGGCCTACTCCTGCACCTATTGTCTATTGAGCGTACAATATACCGGGGTACAATTCTCCCCCCCCAAATTTTTTTCCCCCCATATCTCTCGTTTCCCTCTCCCCCGACTCTATAATGCCGCTGTCCCACTTAGGAAACCTGAACGGAAACCTCTGGAGACTTTGCGCCCCACCCAAGGTTTCCGTGCGGTTCCCGGAGGTTTTTGTCAGTTTCCCTACCTGCTTCCACTACCTGCAACCTCCGGCAACCACCTGCAACCTCCGGGAACCGCACGGAAAACCTTGGGTGGGGCGCAAAGTCTCCAGAGATTTCCGATCAGGTTTTCTAAGTGGGACAGGGGGCATTACAGTCTGAGGAAGGGTCTCGACCTGAAACATCACCCATTCCTTCTCTCCAGAGTTGCTTGCCTGCCCCCGCTGAGTTACTCCAGCGTTTTGTGTCTGTCTAGTGCGGGGAAGTAGGACGAAGGACAGAAGCATAAGAGGGGCCAAGAGTAATCGCAAATTACCGCGCTAATTGAAATGGTTTCGCGACAGAAAATAAAATGGAGATGGAAGGCCCCAATTTGTCGACGGTTATTACATTTTACAGCTGATGAAGGCAGGGAGGGAATGATGTGGAACCAAAGGTTAAACACTTCTGAAAACCCCTTCACGTTGCTGTCGAAACCATCACATTGAGGAGTCTATTTTTTAAAGGCTATTCATCATCGCTCCCTTTGCTCTGACCTTCTAAACTCATCGAACCTGGGGGTTATAAATCCTTCCTACTCACTGGTGTGACTACTATTGTCGCAGATATTTTAAATTAGTCAATAGACAATAGACAATAGGTGCAGGAGTAGGCCATTTGGCCCTTCGAGCCAGCACCGCCATTCAATGTGATCATGGCTGATCATCCCCAAATCAGTACCCCGTTCCTGCCTTCTCCCCGTATCCCCTGACTCCGCTATCTTTAAGAGTTGAGCAAAGTCCCGTGAATCATAGAAACATAGAAAATAGGTGCAGGAGGAGGCCATTCGGCCCTTCGAGCCAGCACCGCCATTCATTGTGATCATGGCTGATCATCCCCAATCAATAACCCGTGCCTGCCTTCTCCCCCAATTCCTTGACTCCACTAGCCCCTAGAGCTCTATTTAACTCTCTCTTAAATCCATCCAGTGATTTGGCCTCCACTGCCCTCTGTGGCAGGGAATTCCACAAATGGATCCTAATCAGTCGGATTATTTCTCTCTTTCTCTCTCTAATCTTTCCTCAGCCGGGCGGGCGCTCTCCAGATGAAGTGATACCCAGGCGGGCTTAGTATCATTCACAAAGATCATTTTCCATCCCATTAGAAGCTGACCAGCCGCAACCTTGGGCCGTGACGAGAGAGGTTACTGGCGTGAGGCCCCGCGCACGGCGAGATCCCATGCAGTGTTCGTGAAAGGCCTGGGCAGAGTGGATGTGGACAGGATGTCCCCAACAGTGGGGGAGTCCAGGACCAGAGGGCACGGTCTCAAGAATTCGGGAACTCCAAGCGGCGGAGTGTGTGTTCCGATCCGTCCCGACGCCGGGGTTTCGAGTGTCCCGACGCGAGGGCTTGTACGTCGGGCCGTCCGTAGCGGCGACTACGGAGAGTTCATGGCCTCGACCATGGGTCCTTCTTGCGTTTGAGGCAGCAGAGGTTATTGAAACATATATGAGATTATTAAGGGTTTGGACACGCTAGAGGCAGGAAACATGTTCCCGATGTTGGGGGAGTCCAGAACACGGGGCCACAGTTTAAGAATAAGGGGTAAGCCATTTAGAACGGAGACGAGGAAACACTTTTTCTCACAGAGAGTTGTGAGTCTGTGGAATTCTCTGCCTCAGAGGGCGGTGGAGGCCGGTTCTCTAGATACTTTCAAGAGAGAGCTGGATAGGGCTCTTGGTCGGCACGGACTCGGTGGGCCGATGGGCCTGTTTCCCTTTCTGTATCTCTAAACTAAACTAAACTAAACATGAAGCAAACGGCTGGCTCAAGGTTCCAGCATCCGCAGTCTCTTGTGTCTCCAAATGACTTGACAATGCTGATTATTGGTGATGAATGATCAGGGCAGCAGAGTACTGCGCAGTTGCTGCCTGGTGTTTCAATGTAGTGTCTGATGATGGTTCAAAAGTGCATCTAGACTGTTTAGTTTAGTGTAGATTAGAGATATCGCGCTGGTCGACACGGACACGGTGGGCCAAAGGGCATGTTTCCACGCTGTGTCTCTCAACCTCTTCTTCAGCTTGCTACTGCGCGACCGCCAATAGCTGGGCAATCTCGTGCAGGCCACGCTCGCATGGGCACTGGTTACAAAAGGGTCATTTAGAGTTATAAAGGGTTATGTTCCCGATGTTGGGGGAGTCCAGAACCAGGGGCCACACAGTTTAAGAATAAGGAGTAAGCCATTTAGAACGGAGACGAGAAACACTTTTTCTCACAGAGAGTGGTGAGTCTGTGGAATTCTCTGCCTCAGAGGGCGGTGGTGGCCGGTTCTCTGGATGCTTTCAAGAGAGAGCTAGATAGGGCTCTTAAAAATAGCGGAGTCAGGGGATATGGGGAGAAGGCAGGAACGGGGTACTGATTGTGGATGATCAGCCATGATCACATTGAATGGCGGTGCTGGCTCGAAGGGCCGAATGGCCTACTCCTGCACCTATTGTCTATTGTCTATTGATTTTTACATGGGCAAGTTTGGTCAGATGATCCATGTCCAAGTTTATCGAGCTGTGTCTTGAAGAATGACAAGGTTGGTGCACGCCTGGTGGTGTCAGGATGGATGTTCCACTCTGGGACAATCCATGGATACAGTGGAAAGTAGATCGCTATTTTTGCTCGCTCTAATTCTACCCGAGGTCTGTCGCCCGGCTCGGCCTGTGGACTTCGGGAGCCTTGGTCTCCGGTAGGAAGCGGCCGATTCGGGAAACTCCAAGCCACTGAGTGTGTTCTGCTCCGTTCCGACGTCGGAGCTCCGATCATCCCAGCGAGAGGGCCTGAACATCGGGCCGTCTGTAGCGGCGACTGCGGAGGGCTCAAAGACCCCGGCCACGGGTGAACAAGGAGGAAGATGACTGAACTTTATTGCCTTCCCTCACATTGATTCTGCTGTGTGGGGGAATGTTCATGTTAAAATCTATCGTGTGTTGTGTTCTTTTTATCGTATGGTTGCATGGTAACTCAAATCTCACTGTACCAATTGGAGCACGTGACAGTAAATGTATCTTGCACTTGAACTGTCTTGTAGATCTCTGGGTATTGGATTGAATGAGGTGAGACATGTTGCTGGGGATGATGCCATGAGTCTCCTTGTAGGAAGCACACAAGCGGGCTTTGGTATGCCGCGATTCCAGCGACTCCCAGCCGACTAAACTAAGATAGGCAGTCCCCTCAACAACATAGAAACATAGAAACCTAGAAAATAGGTGCAGGAGTAGAGGCCATTCAGCCCTTCGAGCCTGCACCATTCGCCATTCAATATGATCATGGCTGATCATCCAACTCAGTATCCTGTACCTGCCTTCTCTCCATACCCCCTGATCCCTTTAGCCACAAGGGCCACATCTAACTCCCTCTTAAATATAGCCAATGAACTGTGGCCTCAACTACCTTCTGTGCAGAGAATTCCACAGATTCACCACGCTCTGCGTGAAAAAAAAAATTATCATCTCTGTCCTAAAAGACTTCCCCCTTATCTTTAAACTGTGACCCCTTGTTCTGGACTTCCCCAACATCGGGAACAATCTTCCTGCATCTAGCCTGTCCAACCCCTTAAGAATGTTGTAAGTTTCTATAAGATCCCCCCTCAATCTTCTAAATTCTAGCGTGTACATGCCGAGTCTATCCAGCCTTTCTTCATATGAAAGTCCTGCCATCCCAGGAATCAGTCTGGTGAACCTTCTCTGTACTCCCTCTATGGCAAGAACAGATGGCGGGAGGAAAGGGCGTAGAACTCTGAATCCTCACTGATAAACTTGCCGTTCGTTGATTCTTCAACGCTGGCAGGGCCGTCTAAAGCACTAACACCCAAGGGTCCATCCCATCGAGGGGTAAGCGCAAAGTTGAATTTATCAAGGGCAGAGAGAAGGCAATCAGTGCCCATTTGGAGGAGCAGGAAGGATTCCAAGAAAATTAATGCAGGGTTCATGGTCTGACTGACAGCGGAGTCAGTAACTGGAGGACACAGAGTTTTTATTTAAAGTGAATTAACCGCAGCGGAGACTGTGCAGGAAGGACCCGCAGATGCTGGTTTAAACCGAAGATTGGCGCAAGACGTTGGAGTAATGCCCCCTGTCCCACTTAGGAAGCCTAAACAGAAACCTCTGGAGACTTTGCGCCCCACCCAAGGTTTCCGTGCGGTTCCCGGAGGTTTTTGTCAGTCTCCCTACCTGCTTCCACTACCTGCAACCTCCGGCAACCACCTGCAACCTCCGGGAACCGCACGGAAACCTTGGGTGGGGCGCAAAGTCTCCAGAGGTTTCCGTTCAGGTTTCCTAAGTGGGACAGGGGCATAACTCAGCGGGTCAGGCAGCGTCTCTGGAGAGAAGGAATGGGTGTCGAGAGAGCCTTCTTCAGACCTGAAACGTCACCCATTCCTTCTCTCCAGAGAAGCTGTCTGAGCCGCCGAGTTACTCCAGCATTTTGTGCCGATCTTCGCGGTAGGAAGTGGTTTATCGTTCGTTTAGCGATGCCAGGTTTGAACTTCTCAATCTTGAAAGTGCACTAAAGGGCCTGTCCCACCTAGGCGTTTTTTTTCGGCGACTGCCGGAGACTACGACAATGGAATTCACCGAGGTCAGCACCAGCGACAACCTACGACAGCACCTACATCAAAGAAACATAGAAACATAGACAATAGGTGCAGGAATAGGCCATTCGGCCCTTCGAGCCTGCACCGCCATTCGATATGATCATGGCTGATCATCCAACTCAGTATCCTGTACCTGCCTTCTCTCCATACCCCCTGATCCCTTTAGCCACAAGGGCCACATCTAACTCCCTCTTAAATATAGCCAATGAACTGGCCTCAACTACCTTCTGTGGCAGAGAGTTCCACAGATTCACCACTCTCTGTGTGAAAAATGTTTTCCTCATCTCGGTCCTAAAAGATTTCCCCCTTATCCTTAAACTGTGACCCCTTGTCCTGGACTTCCCCAACATTGGGAACAATCTTCCTGCATCTAGCCTGTCCAACCCCTTAAGAATTTTGTAAGTTTCTATAAGATCCCCCCTCAATCTTCTGAATTCTAGCGAGTACAAGCCGCGTATCCAGTCTTTCTTCATATGAAAGTCCTGACATCCCAGGAATCAGTCTGGTGAACCTTCTCTGTACTCCCTCTATGGCAAGAATGTCTTTCCTCAGATTAGGGGACCAAAACTGTACGCAATGTACGTCAGGAGACGACAAGCTAAGACAAGCCCACCACGGTCACTGACTGTCGCCGAAACGTTTTGAACATTTCAACATCCAGCGGCGACCAGAAAGACGCTACGACTCTTTGGACGACTGAGGAGACAATAGACAACAGACAATAGGTGCAGGAGTAGGCCATTTGGCCCTTCGAGCCAGCACCGCCATTCAATGTGATCATGGCGGATCATCCCCAATCAGTACCCCGTTCCTGCCTTCTCCCCATATCCCCTTGACTCCGCTATGTTTAAGAGCCCTATCTAGCTCTCTCTTGAAAGAGACTTGGAGATTACTCACGACCATACAGGCGACTCCCCGGCGACCATGTGTAGCGACATCCTAGCCGCTTAAAAAATCGCCTAAGTGGGACAGGGGCTTAAAGGCGACTCAATTGTGTGCAGGAGGTTCCAAAATGAATTGAAAGCAGGCATGAAATGGGGAAGAGGTACAGACGCTCAGAGACTGGGCTGTGGTACGAGGTGTATATATGTTGATTGATCTAACCAGTCGGCCCGCTCCACTACAAAGGACACACTGACTCCTTCTTTCCACAAGTGTCTGCATAATTCACAGCTCAATGTGACCAGCTCCCCAGAGCTGCAAGCGAGTTCAAAGGATGGTTGATTTCATTAGCTTTTCTCAATCCACTCTGGGAATTCAAACAGGCTTCAGAGAAACACCGGTTTTCGGTTTCCTCAGTGTCGTTGATTGTCACTTGGACCGAGGTGCAGCGCTAACTAGTCAGCGTAAACCTTTAGTTGCCCGCTAACCAGTCAGCGTAAAGACGATATACGTGATTACCCTCAGGCCATTTACAGTGTACAGATACATGGTCGGCAAAAATGCTGGAGGAACTCAGCGGGTGAGGCAGCATCTACGGAGCGAAGGAATAGGTGACGTTTCGGGTCGAGACCCAAGGGTCTCGACCCGAAACGTCACCTATTTCCTTCGCTCCATAGATGCTGCCTCACCCGCTGAGTTCCCCCAGCATTTTTGTCGACCTTCGATTTTTCCAGCATCTGCAGTTCTTTCTTAAACATTTCGTGTACAGATACATAATAATAATAATAATAAATTTTATTTAATGGGCGCCTTTCAGACATCTCAAGGACACCTTACATAGTAATCGGAATAACATGTAATCGGAATATAACAAGTAATAAAGACATCACAGAGACACAAAAAAGACACACATGATGGGCGGATAACGTTTAGTGCAAGGGAAAGCCGGCAAAGCCCGAGCAAGGATTGTCCAAGAGTCACCAATGCGAGTAGTTCAGGACTCCCCTCTGTTTGTGGAGTCCGCACCGACTGGCGATCCCCGC
Source organism: Amblyraja radiata (assembly GCF_010909765.2). Taxonomy (NCBI): domain Eukaryota; kingdom Metazoa; phylum Chordata; class Chondrichthyes; order Rajiformes; family Rajidae; genus Amblyraja; species Amblyraja radiata. Next base: position 64,164,859 of record NC_045965.1, on the reverse strand, counting down.
GCATCGATGCTATCCCACACACACACACACTAGGGACAATTTCACATTTACGCCAAGCCAATTAACCTGCAAACCTGCACGTCTTTGGAGCGTGGGAGGAAAAGCGGAGCGCCCGGAGAAAACCCAGGCGGGTCACGGGGAGAACGTACAAACTCCGTATAGAAACATAGAAACATAGAAATTAGGTGCAGGAGTAGGCCATTCAGCCCTTCGAGCCTGCACCGCCATTCAATATGATCATGGCTGATCATCCAACTCAGTATCCCGTACCTGCCTTCTCTCCATACCCTCTGATCCCCTTAGCCACAAGGGCCACATCTAACTCCCTCTTAAATATAGCCAATGAACTGGCCTTGACTACCCTCTGTGGCAGGGAGTTCCAGAGATTCACCACTCTCTGTGTGAAAAAAGTTCTTCTCATCTCGGTTTTAAAGGATTTCCCCCTTATCCTTAAGCTGTGACCCCTTGTCCTGGACTTCCCCAACATCGGGAGCAATCTTCCTGCATCTAGCCTGTCCAACCCCTTAAGAATTTTGTAAGTTTCTATAAGATCCCCTCTCAATCTCCTAAATTCTAGAGAGTATAAACCAAGTCTATCCAGTCTTTCTTCATAAGACAGTCCTGACATCCCAGGAATCAGTCTGGTGAACCTTCTCTGTACTCCCTCTATGCCAATAATGTCCTTCCTCAGATTAGGAGACCAAAACTGTACACAATACTCCAGGTGTGGTCTCACCAAGACCCTGTACAACTGCAGTAGAACCTCCCTGCTCCTATACTCAAATCCTTTTGCTATGAAAGCTAACATACCATTCGCTTTCTTCACTGTATAAACAGTGCCCGCAGTCAGGATCAAACTGGGGTCCCTGGCGCCGTGATGCAGCGACTCTACCGCTCGGCCTACGTGCCGCCCTGTTGTTGACATGGTTGCACGCTGGAAGGACGGTGGAGAGGTAGAACAAAATCTGCCATCTCGCGTTAAAAGGCAGGTGTAAAATCAATAAAGGGTTGACAGTTTCAGGCATGTTGGAACACTGAGTTAGAACAGTTCACACTAATGACAGCGCAGAAGGAACTGTTGGAGTATTTTAGCAAGGGAACTCAAAGTGCTTTAAGCAGCTTCAATTAATCTCACTTGGGGTCTGGCATGCTTCCATTAAAGTTGTCTTCCAATCCCTGCAAACAAAAGTTTTCACATCAAGAAACTGAGGTCTTTGCCCCCATTGCACGCCAAGGCCTGCTCAATCTCCCAGTTGCTGACTCCAAAGGAGTACAGGTTTGAAGGTTAGACACAAAATGCTGGAGTAACTCAGCGGGTCAGACAGCAGCTCTGGAGAACAGCAATAAGTGACGTCTCGGGTCGAGACCCTTCTTCGGTCTGGAGAAGAGTCTCGACCCCAAACATCGCCTCTTCCTTTTCTCCAGAGAAGCTGTCTGACCCGCTGAGTTACTCCAGCATTTTGTGCCCATCTTCGGTTTAAACCGGCATCTGCAGTTCCTTCCTGCACAGGTTCGCAGGTTAATTGGCTTCGGTAAAAATTGTAAATTGTCCCTTGTGTGTGTGTGGGATAGTGATTGCTGGTCGGCGCGGACTCGGTGGGCCGAAGGGCCTGTTTCCGCAATGTATCGCTGGTCTAAAGTCCAACCATTTTAACTCCCCTTCCAATTCCCACACTGACTTTTCTGTCCTGAGCCTCCTCCATTGCCAGAGTGAGGCCCAGCGCAAACTGGAGAATAATATAATACATCTTTTATTGTCATTGCACGTCAGTGCAACGAGATTTAGTGTGCAGCTCCACTGATGAACAAGAAAGGTAAATAAATACAATACATAAATAAGCGAGCTGAATTGATTGACGTGACCATCTGAGGGAGACTGTCCAAAGGGGGTGGGTGGGGGGGCACTCATTAGGGCCGGTTCAGAGCCGCTATAGCTCTTGGGATAAAATTGTTCCTGAGTCTAGAGGTTCGGGCGTAGAAGGCCTTGTAACGTCTGCTGGAGGGAAGTAGTTGAAACAGACCGTGGCAGGGGTGTGATGAGTCCTTATGGATGCTGACGGCCTTCCTGAGGCACCGCGTGTGGTAGATGCCCTCCAAGGCTGGTAGCTCTGTCCCGATGATCCGCTGCGCTCTGTTGACGACGCGCTGAAGAGCTCTCCTCTCCGCCTCCGTGCAGCTGAGATACCACACAGAGATGCCATACATTAGTATGCTCTCTGTGGTGCAGCGGTAGGACGTTGTCAGCAGCTGTTGGGGCAGACCAGTCTTTTTTAATGTCCTCAGGAAGAACAGTCGTTGCTGTGCCTTCTTGACCAGCGCGGCGGTGTTTGTGGACCATGTGAGGTCTACTGAAATGTGAGTGCCCAGAAACTTAAAGCTGGACACTCTCTCCACACTTTCCCCGTAAATGGAGATTGGGGCGTATTCTCCAGAATGGGACCTCCTGAAGTCAATAATCAGCTCCTTGGTCTTGGAGGTGTTTAGTGCCAAGTTGTTATTGGCGCACCAGTCCGCCAGGTTCTGCACCTCCGCCCTGTAGTTTGTTTCATCACCGCTGGTGATCAGTCCAATCGCTGTTGTGTCGTCTGCAAACTTCACGATGGTGTTGGTGTCGAATGCAGGGACACAGTCGTGAGTGAAGAGGGAGTAGAGCATGGGGCTTAGTACACAACCCTGTGGTGTGCCGGTGCTCAGGGTGATGGTGGAGGACAGGTGCGGGCCCAGTCTCACTGCCTGCTGTCGCTCCGTGAGAAAGTTCAGGATCCAAGCGCATATCGGTGAGCTGAGGCCTAGCTGGTGGAGTTTGGTGGTGAGCTTGGTGGGGATGACCGTATTGAATGCAGAGCTATAGTCAATGAAGAGCATCCTCACGTACGTCCCCTGTCTGTCCAGGTGAGTCAGGACAGTGTGAAGGGCCAGAGAGATGGCATCCTCTGTCGATCTATTTGCCCTGTATGCAAATTGATGGGAGTCCAGTGAGGCAGGGATGCTGGATTTAATATGGGAGAGGACCAGCCTTTCAAAGCACTTCATTGGGATTGGAGTCAGGGCAACCGGCCGGTAGTCGTTGAGGTTGGTGATTTTGGACTTTTTCGGCACCGGCACTATGGTGGCTGTTTTCAGGCACTTGGGGACCGTTGCCAGATATAGAGATAGATTGAAGATTCTCGTGAATACCTCCACCAGCTGTCCAGCACAGTCCTCATATGGGCACCTTACACCCCAGCGGTATGAACATTGAATTATCTAATTTTAGGTAACACCACCCACATCCCTTTATTCACCCCTCTCTTCCCTGTGCCCCACCCTGATGCACACCTATGTCTCCACTCTCTCACTCCACTTTGGACCGGTTGGGTGAGTGGGCAGATGCAAGGCAGATGCAGTTTAATGTGGATAAATGTGACGTTGCCCACTTTGGTGGCAAAAACAGGAAGGCAGATTATTATCTGAATGGAGTCAAGTTGGGAAAAGGGGAAGTACAACGGGATCTGGGGGTCCTTGTTCATCAGTCACTGAAAGTAAGCATGCAGGTACAGCAGGCAGTGAAGGAAGCGAATGGCATGTTGGCCTTCTTAACAAGAGGAGTTGAGCATAGGAGCAACGAGGTCCTTCTGCAGTTGTACAGGGCCCGAGTGAGCAGTGTGTGCAGTTTTGGTCCCCTAATTTGAGGAAGGACATTCTTGCTATTGAGGGAGTGCAGCGTAGGTTTACAAGGTTAATTCCAGGGATGGCGGGACTGTCATATGCTGAGAGAATGGAGCAGCTGGGCTTGTATACTCTGGAGTTTCGAAGGATGAGAGGGGATCTTATTGAAATATATAAGATTAAGGGTTTGGACACGCTAGAGGCAGGAAACACGTTCCCGATGATGGGGGAGTCCAGAACCAGGAGCCACAGTTTCAGAATAAGGGGCAGGCCATTTAGAATGGAGATGACGGAAAAATGTTTTCACACAGATTTGTGAGTCTGTGGAATTCTCTGCCTCAGAAGGCGATGGAGGCCAATTCTCTGGTGGCTTTCAAGAGCGAGTTAGATAGAGCTCTTAAAGATTGCGGAGTCAGGGGATATGGGGAGAAGGCAGGAATGGGGTACTGATTGGGGATGATCAGCCATGATCACATTGAATGGCGGTGCTGGCTCGAAGGGCTGATTGGCCTCCTCCTGCACCTATTGTCTATTGTCTATTGTGTAGTGATGGGGTGATCGCTGGTCGGTGCGGACTCGGTGGGCCGAAGGGCCTGATTCCACCCTGAATCTCCAAACTAAACTAAGCTATTGTACACTGGGCTTTGAACATCGAGATTATCTGGTTCAGTGGTTCGATGCCACTTTATTTATGAATGTTTTAATTAGAAAGCAAAGTCTATATAAAGCGTTAAGGCAATTGAAATTATATAGACTGCTGCCAATATAAGTGAGCTAGTTCTCCGCGATAATGAAGGAACAATCGTTACTTATGAATTATGCGCATAATGTCAATCTTGGTTTTTTTTACCTGATTGATGTGGGAAAAATCACCTTGTTCGAGCTGTACCTTAATCAGGAGGTCACAGAGTCATGGAGTGATGAAGCATGGAAACAGGCCCTTCGGCCCAACTAGCCAACACTGTCCAACATGCCCCATCTACACTGGTCACACCTGCCTGCGTTTGGCCCATATCCCAAAATGGTGTCAGGTAAGCAAAGATGGGGAGAAATGAAATGTAAAGCCAGAGACTTCTACAGGTGCACAGTAGAGAGCGTGCTGACCGGTTGCATCGTGGCTTGGTTCGGCAACTTGAGCGCCCTGGAGAGGAAAAGACTACAAAAAGTAGTAAACACTGCCCAGTCCATCATCGGCTCTGACCTTCCTTCCATCGAGGGGATTTATCGCAGTCGCTGCCTCAAAAAGGCTGGCAGCATCATCAAAGACCCACATCATCCTGGCCACACACTCATCTCCCTGCTACCTTCAGGTAGAAGGTACAGGAGCCTGAAGACTGCAACAACCAGGTTCAGGAATAGCTAATTCCCCTCAGCCATCAGGCTATTAAACCTGGCTCGGACAAAACTCTGATTATTAATAACCAATTACCTGTTATTTGCACTTTACCAGTTTATTTATTCATGTGTGTATATATTTATATTATGGTATATGGACACACTGATCTGTTTTGTAGTCAATGCCTACTATGTTCTGTGTGCTGAAGCAAAGCAAGAATTTCATTGTCCTATACAGGGACACATGACAATAAACTCACTTGAACTTGAACTTGAACTAGCTAGCACGCAACATGTAGCTTTTCACTCCACCTTGCTACACATGACAATAATGAACTAAACTAAATTGCTTGAAATTCAATGTCCACAAAATCTTGACCATTGTTACAGAGTCATAGAGTGATACAGTGTGGAAACAGGCCCTTCAGCCCAACTTGCCCATGCCGACCTACATGTCCCATCTGCACTAGCCGCACCTGCTTGCGTCTGGCCCATATCCCTCCAAACCTGCACTATCCATGTACCTGTCTAACTTTTTCTTAAATGTTGGGATAGTCCCAGCCTCAACTACCTCCTCCGGCAGCTCGTTCCATACACCCACCACCCTTTGTGTGAAAACGCTACCCCTCCGATTCCTATTCAATCGTTTCCCCATCACCTTGAACCTATGTCCTCTGGACCTCGATTCACCTACTCTTGGCAAGAGACTCTGTGCGTCTACCTGATCTATTCCTCTTGTGATTTGACTGAATGAATGAATGAATGAATGAATGAATGAATGAATGAATGAATGATTGAATGAATTTATTGGCCAAGTATTCACATACAAGGAATTTGCCTTGGTGCTCCGCCCGCAAGTGACAACATGACATACAGTGACAGTTAAGAATGATACATAACACAATAAACATTTCATACACATTAGCTACTGGGAGAGGTTGGACAGTCTTGGACTGTGTTGTCTGATTTTATCCACCTCTATAAGATCACCCTTCATCCTCCTGCACTCCAAGGAATAGAGTCCCAGCCTACTCAACCTCTCCCTGTAGCTCAGATCCTCGGCTTCAAGGTGTGGCACAAATGTTCTAGATCGTAGCTCATCGGAGAGTACAAATGGACAAACAAAGGAATTTCACATGATCCGGTAGGGATGAGAATGTCGAAGAATATTTAAGGATTCGCACCTTTGCGGTTGCAGCTCCTAGACTGTGGAACAGCATCCCTCTTCCCATCGGAACTGCCTCCTCCATCGACTCCTTTAAGTCGAGACTTAAAACTCATCTCTACTCCCAAGCCTTTGTAATTGACGTCCTCTGAGCGAGGGCTATTTGTGTGGAGTGATGTATGTATTTCATCTACGAACCTCTGTTGTATAACATTAGTACCTCCTCCAATGTAAAGCACTTTGGCCAACGAGACTTGTTTTTTAAATGCGCTGTAGAAATAAAAATGGCTCGACTTGACTTGACTTGACAAGGAAATGCTCCAGTTTCAGAACAGCCCTTTCCCATTTAGACTCTAGACTTTATAGATACAGTGTGGAAATAGGCCCTTCAGCCCACCGAGTCCGTGCCGACCAGCGATCCCCATACACTAGCATTGTCCTACACACTAGGGACACTTTACAATTTTACCGAAGCCAAATAACCTACAAAACTGCACCCGGAGAAAACCCACACAGTTCACAGAGAGAATGTACAAATTCTGTACGGACAGCGCCCGTAGTCAGGATCAAATCCAGCACCCTGAATAGTGCCGGAGCATCCAGCAACATGGAAAGGCGACGTTTAGGAATAGTAATAGGAATACTTTATTGTCACATATGACTAGGCATGGTGAAATTCTTTGCCTGCATACCCAATGTATACGTTTCGGGTCGAGGCCCTTCTTCTGACAGATTCCGATCTGAAGCATCACTTATCTGCACTTATCTCCAGAGATGCTGCCTTTAGCCTCTGTGCTACCCCAGCACTCTGTGTATTTTTAATCTTTGTTAACCAGTATCAGCATTTCCTTGTGTCGACTTCATAAACCTTTGTTTCATAAACCATAAATCATTTCTCAAATTCCACGGCCTTGAAAAAAATAATCCACACATTTATCTCCTCCCGCCTTGACAACTGCAACTCCCTATAGACAATAGTCAATAGACAATAGGTGCAGGAGTAGGCCATTTGGCTCTTCGAGCCAGCACCGCCATTCAATGTGATCATGGCTGATCATCCCCAATCAGTACCCCGTTCCCGCCTTCTCCCCATATCCCCTGACTCCGCTATCTTTAAGAGCCCAATCTAGCTCTCTCTTGAAAGCATCCAGAGAACCGGCCTCCACCACCCTCTGAGGCATCAGCCAATCATCCCTGTCCCGTCTGCAATTGGTCCAAAACGCATCAACGAGACTGCTGACGGCTACCCGTAAAAGGGACCACATCACCCTGATTCTGGCTTCTCTCTACTGGCCCCATTGCAGTACAGAATCAACTTCAAGCTCCTCTTATTCGTTTACAAAACCCTTAACGGGTTTGCCCCCCCCCCCCCCACTATATCAAAAATCTTCTAGTTCAAGTTCAAGTTCAAGTGAGTTTATTGTCATGTGTCCCTGATAGGACAATGAAATTCTTGCTTTGAACACAGAACATAGTAGGCATTTACTACAAAACTTAAGTCTAGACTTAAACCTATTACTACTCCCTAGCGTTTTTGAGCCCCTCTGAGGGGGCGCTGTAAACAGTTTATGTATGTATTGTTAGATCTGTGCACCGTTGTATGTATCTAATTAGTACCTGCACTGATGTGGCACTTTGGTCAACGTGAGTTGTTTTTATATGTGCGCTACAAATACATTTGTACATATAAAGAACGAATATTGGGTGCATCATGAGCAGTTCTGGCCATCCCATTCAAGGAAGGATGTGGAGGCTTTGGAGAAGGGGTTGGATGAGGTTTGCGAGATCGCTCTCTGGATTACAGGGTGTTCGTGAGGAGGAGGAGAGACTGGGCAAACTGAGCAGGAAGGAACTGCAGATGCTGGTTTAAACCATCGATATCTTCCATTTCCCTTTCCCCTGACCCAGTCTGAAGAAGGGTCTCGACCCGAAATGTCACATGTTCATTTTCTCCAGAGATGCTGCCTGTCCCGCTGAGTTACTCCAGCATTTTGTGTCTACATACGGTTTAAACCAGCACCTGCAGTTCCTTCTTACACAAGGAAACAAGGGAAGGTGGACACAAAGTGCTGGAGTAACTCAGCGGGACAAGCAGCATCTCTTGAGAGAAGCAATGGGGGACGTTTCGGATCGAGGCACTTGTTCAGACTGAGGTGATTTTCTCTGTAACATTGGAGGATGAGGAGAGATCTGTAGGATGAAAATATAATGATAGGAGGCATAGATAGCGTAGACAGCGAGAACCTTTATCACTGATACCGATGAACACATTGTGTAGGAAGGAACTGCAGATGCTGCTTTATGAGAAGATAAATACAAAAAGCTGAAGTAACTCAGTGGTAGATAAAAATGCTGGAGAAACTCAGCGGGTGAGGCAGCATCTATGGAGCGAAGGAATCTATTCCTTCGCTCCATAGATGCTGCCTCACCCGTTGAGTTTCTCCAGCATTTTTATCTACCTTCGATTTTTCCAGCATCTGCAGTTTCTGCTTAAACAAGTAACTCAGTGGGTCAGACGGCATCTCTGGAGAAAAGGAAGAGGTGACATTTCGGGTCGAGACCCTTCTTCAGCAGTTTCTGTTTCGAGCCGAAACATCACCCCTTCCTATTCTCCAGAGATACTGTCTGACCCGCTGAGTTACTCCAGCTTTTTGTGCCTGTCTTATAGAAACATAGAAACATAGAAAATAGCTGCAGGAGTAGGCCATTCGGCCCTTTCGAGCCTGCACCGCCATTCGATATGATCATGGCTGATCATCCAACTCAGTATCCCATCCCTGCCTTCTCTCCATACCCCATGATCCCTTTAGCCACAAGGGCCACATCTAACTCCCTCTTAAATATAGCCAATGAACTGGCCTCAACTACCTTCCGTGGCAGAGAATTCCACAGATTCACCACTCTCTGTGTAAAAAATGATTTTCTCATCTCGGTCCTAAAAGACTTCCCCCTTATCCTTAAACTGTGACCCCTAGTTCTGGACTTCCCCAACATCGGGAACAATCTTCCTGCATCTAGCCTGTCCAACCCCTTAAGAATTTTGTAAGTTTCTATAAGATCCCCCCTCAATCTTCTGAATTCCAGCGTGTACAAGCCGAGTCTATCCAGTCTTTCTTCATATGAAAGTCCTGCCATCCCAGGAATCAGCCTGGTGAACCTTCTCTGTACTCCCTCTATGGCAAGAATGTCTTTCCCCAGATTAGGAGACCAAAACTGTACGCAATACTCCAGGTGTGGTCTCACCAAGACCCTGTACAACTGCAGTAGAACCTCCCTGCTCTTATACTCAAATCCTTTTGCTATGAATGCTAGCATACCATTTGCTTTCTTCACTGCCTGCTGCACCTGCATTCCTACTTTCAATGACTGGTGTACCATGACACCCAGGTCTCGTTGCATCTCCCCTTTTCCTAATCGGCCACCATTCAGATAATAGTCTACTTTCCTGTTTTTGCCACCAAAGTGGATAACCTCACATTTATCCACATTATACTGCATCTGCCATGCATTTGCCCACTCACCCAGCCTATCCAAGTCACCTTGCAGCCTCCTAGCATCCTCCTCACAGCTAACACTGCCCCCCAGCTTCGTGTCATCCGCAAACTTGGAGATGTTGCATTCAATTCCCTCATCCAGATCATTAATATATATTGTAAATAGCTGGGGTCCCAGCACTGAGCCTTGCGGTACCCCACTAGTCACTGCGTGCCATTGTGAAAAGGACCAGTTTACACCTACTCTTTGCTTCCTGTTTGCCAGCCAGTTCTCTATCCACATCAATACTGAACCTCCAATACCGTGTGCTTTAAGTTTGTATACTAATCTCTTATGTGGGACCTTGTCGAAAGCCTTCTGAAAGCCCAGATATAACACATCCACTGGTTCTCCCCTATCCACTCTACTAGTTACATCCTCGAAAAATTCTATAAGATTCGTCAGACATGATTTACCCTTCATAAATCCATGCTGACTTTGTCCAATGATTTCACCACTTTCCAAATGTGCTGCTATCCCATCTTTAATAACTGACTCCAGAATTTTCCCCACCACCGATGTTAGACTAACTGGTCTGTAATTCCCCGTTTTCTCTCTCCCTCCCTTTTTAAAAAGTGGGGTTACGTTTGCTACCCTCCAATCCTCAGGAACTACTCCAGAATCTAAAGAGTTTTGAAATATTATCACTAATGCATTCACTATTTCTGCGGCTACATCCTTAAAGTACTCTCTGATGCAACTTATCTGGCCCTGGGGATTTATCGGCCTTTAATCCATTCAATTTACCTAACACCACTTCCCGGCTATCCTGGATTTCACTCAGTTCCTCCATCTCATTTAACACCCGGTCCCTTGCTATTTCCGGCAGATTATTTATGTCTTCCTTAGTGAAGACAGAACCAAAGTAGTTATTCAATTGGTCTGCCATGTCCTTGTTCCCTATGATCAATTCGCCTGTTTCTGACTGCAAGGGACCTACATTTGTTTTAACTAATCTTTTCCTCTTCACATATCTATAAAAACTTTTGCAGCCAGTTTTTATGTTCCCTGCCAGTTTTCTTTCATAATCTATTTTCCCTTTCCTAATTAAGCCTTTTGTCCTCGACTCTGAATTTCTCCCAGTCCTCTGGTAGGCTGCTTGTTCTGGCTAATTTGTACGCTTCATCTTTTGTTTTGATACTATCCCTGATTTCCCTTGTTATCCACGGATGCACTACCTTCCCTGATTTATTATTTTGCCAAACTGGGATGAACACTTGTTGTAGTTCATCCATGCAGTTTTTAAATGCCTTCCATTGCATATCCACCGTCAACCCTTTAAGAATCATTTGCCAGTCTATCTTGGCCAATTCACGTCTCATACCCTCAAAGTCACCTTTCTTTAAGTGCAGGACCCTTGTTTCTGAATTAACAATGTCATTCTCCATCCTAATGAAGAACTCAACGATATTATGGTCACTCTTGCCCAAGGGGCCACGCACAACAAGACTGCTAACTGACCCTTCCTCATTACTCAATACCCAGTCTAGAATAGCCTGCTCTCTCGTTGGTTCTTCTACACGTTGGTTTAGAAAACTATCCCGCATACATTCCAAGAAATCCTCTTCCTCAGCACCCTTGCCAATTTGATTCACCCAATCTATATGTAGATTGAAGTCACCCATTATAATTGTTTTACCTTTGTTGCACGCGTTTCTAATTTCCTGTTTGATGCCATCCCCAACTCCACTACTACTGTTAGGTGGCCAGTACACCACTCCCACTAGCGTTTTCTGCCCCTTAGTGTTTCGCAGCTCTACCCACATCGATTCCTGTCTTCTGCATTGTTGCATGTTCCGTGCAGTTGGCGGTTACGGTGGCGCAGCGGTAGAGTTGCTGCCTTACAGCGAATGCAGCGCCGGAGACCTGGGTTCGATCCCGACTACGGGCGCAGTCTGCACGGAGTTTGTACGTTCTCCCCGTGACCTGGTGGGTTTTCTCCAAGATCTTGGGTTTCCCCCCCACACTCCAAAGACGTACAGGTTTGTAGGTTAATTGGCTTGGTAAATGTTAAAAAAAAATCATCCCTTGTGGCTTGTAGGATGGTGATAATGTGCGGAGATCGCTGGTCGGCGCGGACCCGGTGGGCCGAAGGGCCTGTTATCGCGCTGTATCTCTGAAACTAAAAACTTTCAAGAGCGAGCTTGAAGATTGCGGAGTCAGGGGATGGGGGAGAAGGCAGGAACGGGGTACTGATTGTAGATGATCAGCCATGATTACATTGAATGGCGGTGCTAGCTCGAAGGGCCGAATGACCTTGTCCTACACCCATTGTCTATTGCCTTAAAACTAAAAACTATCACCTCTTCCTTTTCTCCAGAGATACTGTCTGACCGGCTGAGTTACTCCAGTTTCTTGTACCTATCTCCTGTATGTTCTGTGCACTGAGACTTGGCCCCATAAAGCATTGTTTAGCTTCCGGCCCACGGACAAGTGGGTGATTGCAGGTCCATCTGGAAATTTTCAATCTAATACACAGGAACACTGGCGTACGACTTCCTTTCCCCTCCCCCAAGGCATTGCTTTCCCGTTTAAAAGAAACGCACTGTGTGAAATCTCCATTTCTACAAGGTAATAAATTTGTGTGGCCTAACTTCAAATCCCCAAACACTTAGCGAAAACACATGCCGAGAAAATAGGGTCTAATGACTTTGAGCAGTCTGGACATGAGTTGCGGAGAGGAAATGGGTCAGTGTATTGGGACATTCCGAAGCACGAACAGACGCTCCCTCGTTGTTGGAACATCCCGACAGTCTCGAGTTTCAAGTTGGCTTGACATTGTTCAGTTTAGTTTCGTTTATTGTCACGTGTACTGAGGTTCAGCGAGAATATCATATCATAAGATCATGTGGTAATGGCAGAATTAGGCCATTCGGCCCATCAAGTGTACACCACCATTCAATCATGGCTGATCTACCTTTCCCCCATAACCCCTTTAGACAATAGACAATAGGTGCAGGAGTAGGCCATTCGGCCCTTCGATCCAGCACCGCCATTCAATGTGATCGTGGCTGATCATCCCCAATCAGTACCCCGTTACAGCCTTCTCCCCATATCCCCTGACTCCACTATCTTTAAGAGCCCTAGCTAGCTCTCTCTTAAAAGTATCCAGAGAACCGGCCTCCACCACCCTCTGAGGCAGAGAATTCCACAGATTCACAACTCTCCTGCCTTCTCCCCATAACCTCTGACACCCGTACTAATCAAGAATCTATCTATCTATCTCTGCCTTAAGTATATCCACTGACTTGGCCTCCACAGCCTTCTGTGGCTATGAATTACGCAGATTCACCACCCTCCGACTAAAGAAATTCCTCCTCAAAGTTCCTCCCTAAAAGAACGTCCTTTAATTCTGAGGCTGTGACCTCTAGTCCTGGACTCTCCCACTAGTGGAAACATCCTCTCCACATCCAAAAGCTTTTGTTGCGCGCCAACCAGCGCAAAGACAATACATGATTACAAACAAGCCATTCATAGAGTACAGATACAGGTTGGCTCGGTGGCGCAGCGGTGGAACTACTGCCCCATAGCGCCAGAGACCCGGGTTTGACCCCGACTACTGGTGCTGTCTGTACGGAGTTTGAGCTTTCTCCTCACGACCGCGTGGGTTTTCTCCGAGATCTTCGGTTTCCTCCCACACTCCAAAGTCTTACAGGTTTGTAGGTTACGTGGCTTGGTGTAAATGTAAATTGTTCCCTAGTGTGTGTGGGGTAGTGTTAATGTCTGGGGATCGCTGGTCAGTGTGTGGACTCGGTGGGTTGAAGGGCCCGTTTCCACGCTGCATCTCTAAATATGATAAGGGAATTAGGTTTAGTGCAAGATAAAACCAGTAAATTGCAGTCAAAGATAGACACAAAATGCTGGAGTAACTCAGCGGGACGGGCAGCATCTCTGGAGAGAAGGAATGGGTGACGTTTCGGGTCGAGACCCTTCTTCAGACTGATGTCAGGGTAATGGGCGGGACAAAGATAGAATGTAGTCGGAGACAGTGAGACTGGCGGGAGAACTGGGAAGGGGAGGGGATGGAGAGAGAGAGGGAAAGCAAGGGTTACTTGAAGTTAGAGGAGTCAATGTTCATACCGCTGGGGTGTAAGTTGCCCAAGCGAAATATGAGGTGCTGCTCCCCCAATTTGTGCTGGACCTCACTCTAACAATGGAGGAGGCCCAGGACAGAAAGGTCAGATTGGGAATGGGAGGGGGGAGTTGAAGTACTGAGCCACCGGGAGATCAGGTAGGTTAAGACGGACTCAGCGGAGGTGTTCAGCGACACGATCGCCGAGCCTGCGCTTGGTCTCACCGATGTGGATAAGTTGGCATCTGGAACAGCGGATACAGTAGATAAGGTTGAAGGAGCGGCATGTGAACCTCTGCCTCACCTGGAAAGACTGTTTGGGTCCTTGGATGGAGTTGAGGGAGGAAGTAAAGGGACTGGTGTTGCATCTCCTGCGGTTGCAGGGGAAAGTACCCGGGGAGGGGGTGGTTTGGGTACGAAGGGACGAGTTGACCAGGTAGTTTCGGAGGGAGCAGTCTCTGTGGAAAGCAGAATGGGGCGGAGATGGGAAGATGTGGCCAGTAGTGTGATCCTGTTAGAGGTGGTGAAAGTGTTGGAGTTAGAGAAGCCATTGTTCATACCCCTGGGGTGTTAGAGAAGTCAATCTTATTGAAACATATCATGTTATTGAGATCATATTGAAACATATAAGATTATTAAGGTACACAAAAATGCTGGGGAAACTCAGCGGGTGCAGCAGCATCTATGGAGCGAAGGAAATAGGCGACGTTTCGGGCCGAAACCCTTCCTCAGACTGATGGGGGGTGGGGGGGAGAAGGAAGGAAAAAGGGAGTAGGAGGAGCCCGAGGGCGGGGGGATGGGAGGGTGGGAGGAGACAGCTCGAGGGTTAAGGAAGGAGAGGAGACAGCAAGGGCTAGCAATACTGGGAGAATTCAACATTCATGCCATTCGGACGCAAGCAACCCAGGCGGAATATGAGGTGCTGTTCCTCCAATTTCCGGTGTTGCTCACTCTGGCAATGGAGGAGACCCAGGACAGAGAGATCGGATTGGGAATGGGAGGGGGAGTTGAAGTGCTGAGCCACCGGGAGTTCAGGTAGGTTATTGCGGACTGAGCGGAGGTGTTCGGCGAAACGATCGCCCAACCTCCGCATAGTCTCCCCGATGAAAATCAGCTGACATCTAGAGCAGCGGATGCAGTAGATGAGGTTGGAGGAGATACAGGTGAACCTTTGTCGCACCTGGAACGACTGCTTGGGTCCTTGAATGGAGTCGAGGGGGGAGGTGAAGGGACAGGTGTTGCATTTCTTGCGGTTGCAACGGAAAGTGCCCGGGGAGGGGGTGGTACGGGATGGAAGGGAAGAATTGACAAGGGAGTTGCGGAGGGAGCGGTCTTTGCGGAAGGCAGACATAGGGGGAGATGGGAAGATGTGGCGAGTGGTGGGGTCACGTTGGAGGTGGCGGAAATGGCGGAGGATCATTTGTTGTATTTGCCGGCTGGTGGGGTGAAAGGTGAGGACTAGGGGGACTCTGCCCTTGTTGCGAGTGCGGGGATGGGGAGAGAGAGCAGTGTTGCGGGGTATGGATGAGACCCTGGTGCGAGCCTCATCTATGGTGGCGGAGGGGAATCCCCGTTCCCTGAAGAACGAGGACATTTCCGATGCCCTGGTGTGGAACGTCTCATCCTGGGAGCAGATGCGGCGTAGGCGGAGGAATTGGGAGTAGGGGATGGAGTCTTTACAGGGGGCAGGGTGGGAAGACGTGTAGTCCAGATAGCCATGTGAGTCAGTTGGTTTGTAGTGTATGTCGGTCAGAAGTCTGTCCCCTGCGATGGAGATGGTGAGGTCAAGGAATGGTAGGGAAGTGTCGGAAATGGTCCAGGTGTATTGGAGTGCCGGATGGAAGTTGGTGGTGAAGTGGATGAAGTCAGTCAGTTGTGTGTAGGTGCAGGAGGTGGCGCCAAAGCAGTCGTCAATGTAACGGAGGTAGAGGTCGGGGATGGGGCCCTGGTACGTATTGAACAAGGATTGTTCAACGTACCCGACAAAGAGGCAGGCGTAGCTGGGGCCTATGCGTGTGCCCATAGCTACGCCTTGTGTTTGGAGGAAATGGGAGGAGTCAAATGTAAAGTTGTTGAGGGTGAGGACCAACTCCGCTAGGCGGAGGAGAGTGTCAGTGGCTGGGTATAGGTTGCTCCTCTGGTCGAGGAAGAACCGGAGGGCTTTGAGGCCATCCTGGTGGGGGATGGAGGTGTAGAGTGACTGGACGTCCACGGTGAAGATGAGGGGGTGAGGGCCCAGAGAGTGGAATGCGTGGAGGCGGCGGAGAGTGTCTGAGGTGTCTAGAACAAAGGTGGGGTGGGATTTGACCAAGGGGGATAGTATGGAGTCAAGGTATGTGGAGATGAGTTCGGTGGGGCACGAACACGCAGAGACAATGGGTCTGCCGGGAGAGCCGGGTTTGTGGATTTTGGGGAGAAGGTAAAAACGGGCCGTGCGGGGCTGGGGAACGATGAGGTTGGAAGCTTGGTCGGGCAGGGCGTCGGAATTGATGAAGTCGGTGATGGTGCTAGATATGGTGGCCTGGTGCTCGTCAGTGGGGTCATGGTCCAAGGGTAAGTAGGAGGAGGTGTCCGAGAGTTGGTGCGTGGCCTCAGCCTTGTAGATTATTAAGGGTTTGGACACGCTAGAGGCAGGAAACATGTTCCCGATGTTGGGGGATTCCAGAACCAGGGGTCACAGTTTAAGAATAAGGAGTAAGCCATTTAGAACGGAGACGAGGAAACACTATTCCACCCAGAGAGTTGTGAGTCTGTGGAATTCTCTGCCTCAGAGGGTGGTGGAGGCCAGTTCTCTGGATACTTTCAAGAGAGAACTAGATAGGGCTCTTAAAGATACCGGAGTTAGGGGATATGGGGAGAAGGCAGGAACAGGGTACTGATTGGGAATGATCAGCCATGATCACAGTGACTGGCGGTGCTGGCTTGAAGGACCGAATGGCCTCCTCCTGCACCTATTGTCTATTGTTCATACCGCTGGGGTGTTAGAGATGTCAATGTTCATAAAAGTGTAATCAAACATAGTCCGAGGGTCCCCGATATGGTAGACAGGCCTGGCACCGTGACTCGCGGATGGCCCAGGAGCCCAGGAGCAACCCAACCAGGACATCCTCGGCCCTACCCTCTCCCCTACGCACAGGGTGTCCGAAGATGAGGGAGGTGGGTGTGACGTGCAGCCAGAAGGCAAAGGTGCAGCCTCTTTAGGTATTGGAACAGTGGCTGCAGCCTCACGCACACCATGTACACGTGGAACACAGACTCTTCCAGCCCGCAGCAGTGGCAGGCGGCTGGCGAGTCTGTGAACCGTGAGATAAACAGGTTGCAGGGGACAGGGCCGTGTCCTGTAGTGGGGAAAAGCCACCGAGCCAACCCCCTGCTCGACCCCCGGAGACCAGGGACTGGAGAGGAGGGAGGAGGTGAGGAGCGAGGAATGAGGCCGGAGGAGAGGAGGTGGAACTGGGGTCTGGACCGCCGTGCCGAGCCATGTCGGCTGCGGGATGCTCCCACCCTCCCGGGGCACAGAGGTGGACGGGCGAGGACTGGAGAGGGGCCTCAGTTCCCAGGTCGATCCACACCTCCAAGGAAGGCCACAGCTGGAGGCCCTGCAGAAGCCTGGGACTCACCTGGATCGGGCACCTCATGATACTTCGAGCGCGGTCTAGACTGAAAATGGCACAAAAACCTGGTGCCTCTTGCATGCGGTCTCAGTACACTTTGCTAATCGGGGGTTGCACTCACGTACAGAAATACCTTAAGGGCCTGTTCCACGTCGATTTTTTTCGGCGTTATATCAGTGTCGCCAAAAAATCCAGCGTCGACTAAAAAACGTTGCGACACTCAGAAAAACGGCACGCGCCAATATGTCATCACGCTGCATCACGGCACGACATCACCGCGTCACCGATGTGTCACGCCGCATCACGCAGCGACGTTTCGGTGACCTGATACGTCAGTCAATGATGCCGGCAGAGGCCAAAAAAATCGCCAAGTAGGACAGGCCCTTGACTCTATGCAAGGACGGCACGGTGGCGCGGCGGTAGAGCTGCTGCCTCACAGCGCCAGAGACTTTGGGTTCGATCCTCACCACAGGTGCTGTCTGTACGGAGTTTGCACGTTCGCCCCGTGATCGCGTGGGTTTCCTCCGGGTGCTCCGGTTTCCTCCCATATCCCAAAGTTCGTGCAGGTTTGTAGGTCAATTGGTCTCTGTATATTGTCCCAAGTGTGTAGGGTAGAATTACTGTGCACGGGCGATCGCTGGTCGGTGGGCCGAAGGGCCTGTTTCCACACTGTATCTCTAAACCAAACTAAACTAAAGCGACCTTTAAAAAGACATTTGAACAGGTACATGGCTAGGAAAAGTTTAGAAGGATTTGGACCAAACCTGAACAGGTGAGACTAGTGTCGAGTTTGTGTTTAGTCTATTGTCACGTGTACCGAGGTACAGTGAAAAGCTTTTGTTGCGTGTTCACCAGTCAGCGGAAAGACAATACATGATTACAATCGGGCCATTCGCAGTGGATGATTGCATTTGTCGAAATGGGACGTATCACGTGAAGGTATGATAAAGGGAATAACGTTTAAAGGAAAAATGTTTAGTGCAAGATAAAACCAGTAAAGTCCAATCAAAAATAGTCCGAGGGTCTATTGCTTTAAAGCTAAAAACTATCACCTCTTCCTTTTCTCCAGAGATACTGTCTGACCGGCTGAGTTACTCCAGTTACTCCAGTTTCTTGTACATCTCCAATGAGGTAGATAGTAGTTTAGCCCAGCTCTCTGGTTGTGGTAGGATGGTTCAGTTGCCTGGTAACAGCTGGGAAGAAACTGTTCCTGAATCAGGAGGTGTGCGTTTTCACACTTCTGTACCTTTTGCCCGCTGGGAGAGGGGAGAAGAGGGAGTGGCCGGGGGTGCGACTGGTCCTTGATTGTGCTGCTGGCCTTGCCGAGGCAGCGTGAGGTGTAGATGGAGTCAATTGAGGGGAGGTTGGTTTGTGTGACAAGGGCCAGCAAGGGCAAAATGGGCTGAAAGATGACTGTTGTTCAGTTCTGGATCTCCAGCCCAATATACTACAGACCCAACACTCCCACTCCTGTTTCCACCTCTTGGTTCTTTCTGCACGGATGCTGTCCGACCTACTGAATATGTCCAGCATTATGTCGGTTCAGATATGCATAATTTGCAGTAATAATTTTAATTCCTTTTGGACATTCACTACTGAATTGATAGTATCGAGAAATGTATTAGAATATTGCTTATGGAATGTGCTAATTGGCTGCTACATAGCTTGCATGCTAGGAATGAGTACACTTTCAACACTAAAGGTGTAAAATTTGTCCCAGAAATGCAGGCAATTCCCTGAAGTGCCAGACAAATCTTTAATGGAGCTGAATAATGGAAATGTGGTACAACGTCTTCTTCTTGTGTACACCGTGCACAGCCTAAAGTTGTCGGACATCTTGTTCTATTTGATCTTATTTGATTGTGCACGCCAGGTTGATTGCATTCGTCGAAACAGGGCGGACCCACGTGAAGGTTGCAATCTTCCCACCCCGCGGTACAACTCACTGATGCATTTGAGTGGGAAGGAACTGCAGATGCTGGTTTAAACCAAAGGCAGGCACTCTGGAGTTTAGAAGGATGAGAGGGCATCTCATTGAAACATATAATGCCCCTGTCCCACTTAGGAAACCTGAACGGAAACTTCTGGAGACTCTGCGCCCCACCCAAGGTTTCCGTGCGGTTCCCGGAGGTTGCAGGTGGTTGCCGGAGGTTGCAGGTAGTGGAAGCAGGTAGGGAGACTGACAAAAACCTCCGGGAACCGCACGGAAACCTTGGGTGGGGCGCAAAGTCTCCAGAGGTTTCCGTTCAGGTTTCCTAAGTGGGACAGGGGCATTAGATTGCTAAGAGCTTGGACACGCTAGAGGCAGGAAACATGTTCCCGATGTTCGGGGAGTCCAGAACCAGGGGCCACAGTTTAAGAATAATGAGTGAGCCATTTAGAACGGTGACGAGGAAACACTTTTTCTCACAGAGAGTGGTGAGTCTGTGGAAGATCTCTGCCTCAGAGGGCGGTGGAGGCGGGTTCTCTGGATGCTTTCAAGAGAGAGCTAGATAGGGCTCTTAAAGATAGCGGAGTCAGGGGATGTGGGGAGAAGGCAGGAACGGGGTACAGATTGGGGATGATCAGCGATGATCACATTGAATGGCGGTGCTGGCTCGAGGGGCCGAATGGCCTACTCCTGAACCTATTGTCTCTTGTCTATTAAAAC
This sequence comes from Amblyraja radiata, assembly GCF_010909765.2. Classification (NCBI taxonomy): domain Eukaryota; kingdom Metazoa; phylum Chordata; class Chondrichthyes; order Rajiformes; family Rajidae; genus Amblyraja; species Amblyraja radiata. Next base: position 64,144,841 of record NC_045965.1, on the reverse strand, counting down.
GCTGGAGTAACTCAGCGGGACAGGCAGCATCTCTGGAGAAAAGGAACGGGTGACGCTTTGGGTCGAGACCTTTCTTCTGACTGAGTGTCAGGGCAGAGGGAAAAGAGAGATATATAGACGGTGATACGGAGAGATATAGAACAAAACGAGCTACAGACAATGAGACTCAACAAGACGACTTTGACGCTGGTATAACAGTTTGGGTGGGTGGGGGAGGGGGGGAGGGGTGGAGGGACCGAGAGAGAGGGGATGCAAGGGTTAATTGAAGTTAGAGAAATCAATATTCATACCGATGGGTTGTAGGCTGCCCAAGCGAAATATTGTCTATTCTGTGTTCTGACAACTCAAATTGTCTATGCTTCATTGCAGCCATGCATCCAGCAACATCAGTAATATCCATTTTTGATCATCCTATGAATTAAAAAAGACGAGAAAAATATTGTCCCCAACACAATTAACTCCGTTAGTTAATAGGACCAGAGGCCACAGCCTCAGAACAAAAGGACGCAAAAGGAAGAAAAGAGATGGGGAGGAATTTCTTTCATCAGAGGGTGGTGAATCTGTGGGATTCTTTGCCACAGAAGGCTGTGGAGGCCAAGTCAGTGGATATTTTTAAGGCGGAACTTGACAGATTCTTGATTAGTACGGGTGTCAGGGGTTATGGGGAGAAGGCAGGAGAATGGGGTTCGGAGGGAGAGATAGATCAGCCGTGATTGAATGGCGGAGTAGACATGATGGGCCGAATGGCCTAATTCTGCTCCTAGGACGTATGAACAAATAACTCTATGGGTCGGATGTCATGAAATAACGATGAGTTTTTTTTCGCATCCATTGCCCTTTTCTTCCACTCCATTCCAGTGTTGACAGTCGCTGCTCTCAAATTAATTTCTATCTTTGACTGCAGGGAAAAAACGGGGCACAAAGTGCTGGAGTAACTCAACGGGTCAGGCAACATCCCTGGAGAACATGGATAGGTGACGTTTCGGGTTGGGCCTGTTCCTCAGATAGAATGTCATGGGGATTCAATATCACGTCTGCTCTGCACAGTGAAATTCTTTGTGCATCGCACTCGTCTCCATATTTTGGCGTTGTCTACAAAAAGTCTAAAGGCTGGTCCGTTCTTCTTCTTCTGTCGTATGTCTTTTAGACCTGCAGCTCCGTTGAGGCGAGCCAGGCCAACGTGTCATCGTCCAGGTCATTCAGACCTCGTTCACCATTCGGTGTTTGGGGCAACTGGTGATGATGTGCTCCAGTGTCTGTGTTGGGTCCCCACACTCGCAGGAGGCGCTCGCTGTCCACGAGGCCCCACCTTCTTCATCGCTACTCCATAGCGTCCGATGCCTGTCCTCAAGCGGTTGAGGGTTGTCCACTGCTTTCGGGGCAGGTCCTAGCCAGGGACGTCCATGGGGTCATTGATGTACTGGTGTAGCCTAGATGGTTCCGCTGACTTCCACTGGTCTCTCCATCTCGTCTTGACCCAGGCGGCCTTGGAAGCGTCAGCCAGTGTTGCGCAGAGCAGCTCTTGGGCTTACGTGGCCAAGTTGCGCCGTGACTTGAGGCGCACTCGTCGTGGTGTCTCTGTGACGATCTGATGGAGGAGGTGGGATTCACTGGTCTGGTCCATGCGCTCGATGTACTGGAGCGGCTCCCGATTCGGGTCGCCAACGTTCTCACTCCCAAACAAGGGACAAAAGGTCAAAATACGGGACAAATTCCCGACGGCAATTCGTTGACCGACTCGGCCCAGCGTGGCTGGGTGAACGATGAGTTGGCCCGGGTGCTGGACTGTACACAAAGCCCAGCCGGCGGGCCAGCTGAGGAGTTTTGGCCCGGGCCGCGCAAAGTCCGGCGCCCCGTCCAACTCGTGAACCGATGATCGGCCGTGAGAAGGAGGAGGGGTGGTGATGGTGTCCACGGTAAGCGAAGGTCCAAAGATCGGACAGCTGGCCGGGCTGCCGATCGACGGGGCCACGGGCGAGGAGCTGCTGCTGCTGCTGCTGCTGCTGCTGCTGCTGCACTCCATGGGCTGCACTACGTCGGGACGGGGTGAGGCGGGGCCGGACGTGGCGCTCCAACCCGACAGTCCCCTCGACCCGAGTAGTAGCGGTCAAATACAGGACAAGGGCGGTCCCGTACGGGACAAACCAATTTAGCCCAATATACGGGATGTCCCGGCTAATACGGGACAGTTGGCAACACTAGTGTCAAATGTGGTGGATGAGGCAGATTAAATAATGGCTCTTCAGAGGCTTTTATATAGGCACATAGATAAACAGGGAATGTAGGGATATGGATCCAATATGGGCAGATTTGTTTAACTTGGCACCATATTCGGCAAGGATTTTGTGTGAATGGCCTGTTCCTGTGTTCCATGTAATGTAGATACCGTCGCTGTTTAAAGTCCACACACATTATCACTAGGCATGCTGGTTTTTATAACTTTATTAAATAAAAAACCTGTCTGCATATTTTCACGACACTGTGGAGTGAATTACTCTGGTTTAGTTGATAACTTATGCGCCGTTGCAAGCATTTTATCGAGATGCATCGCAGCACGGTTTGGGAACAGCTCCGTCCTAGACCGCAAGAAATTGCAGCGAATCGTGGACGCATCCCAGACCGTCACACACAAACCAACCTCCCTTCCATTGACTGCATCTACACCTCACGCTGCCTCGGCAAGACCAGCAGCATAATCAAGGACCAGTCGCACCCCGGCCACTCCCTCTTCTCCCCTCTCCCATCGGGCAAAAGGTACAGAAATGTGAAAACAAACGCACACCTCCAGATTCAGGGACAGTTTCTTCCCAGCTGTTATCAGGCAAATTAACCATCCTACCACAAACTAGAAAGCAGTCCTGAACTACTATCTACCTCAATGGAGACCCTCGGACTATCTTTCATTGGACTTTACTGGCCTTACCTTGCACTAAACGTTATTCCCTAATCATGTATCTTTACACTGTAAATAACTCGATTGTAATCACGTATTGTCTTTCCGCTGACTGGTTAGCACGTGATCGCAAGCTTTTCACTGTACCTCGGTACACGTGACAATAACTAGTCTCCGGTGAGACGGCAGTGGAGAGGGTAAACGGCTTCGAGAACGAGGGCGCACATATCTCTGTTGATCTTCCCTGGTGGTACGCACAGGGTGGTGGGTGGGTGTGTGCAACGAGCTGCCGGAGGAGGTAGAGACAGGGAGAGGAGCCGGTGTGGGTGAACTGCCGAGAACTACAAATGGAATGTGTTAAAAATGGTTTGTGTAAAATTGAATAGTTTGTGACTTTGTCGATGCCCTTGATGTGGTGACTCTTTGCATACCTTGAGAACGCAACACAAAGAACATCCCTGTGACTTGTCACATGTGACAATTAAGTATCATTCATTCACTCATTCATTCATTCATTCATTCATTCATTCATTCATTCATTCATTCATTCATTCATTCATTCATTCATTCATTCATTCATTCATTCATACTATTGCAACATTTAAGAAACATTTAGACAGGCACAAGGATAGGACAGGTTTAGAGGGATATGGGCCAAACGTGGGCAGGTGGGACTAGTGTAGATGGGGCGTGTTAGTCCGTGTAGGCAAGTTGGCCCGAGGGGACTTTTCCCTTGCTCTGTGGCTCTGCGTGGCTGCGACTCTGCGACTCTGTGTCTCCGTGTGTCTGTGACTCTGTGTCTCTCTGTGACCCTGTGACCCTGTGTCTCTGTGTCTCTGTGACTCTGTGTCTCTGTGTCTCTGTGTCTCTGTGTCTCTGTGTCTCTGTGTCTCTGTGACTCTGTGTCTCTGTGTCTCTGTGTCTCTGTGTCTCTGTGTCTCTGTGTCTCTGTGACTCTGTGTCTCTGTGTCTCTATGACTGTGTCTCTGTGTGTCCGTGTCTCTGTGACTGTGTCTCTGTGTCTCTGTGTCTCTGTGTCTCTGTGACTGTGACTCTGTGACACTATATTCGGGCACATTCCACTTTGAATGGCAGTCCTGGATATCATTTGAAAAATCCTAATTTCCACGCACATCAGATTTTAAATCAATTTATACATCCATAATCTTCAACTGTGTGCTTCCAAGTTTAATATGTTTTAACACATCTTGCTTTTTCCTGCACCTAAAAAAGGTGACTGTTTATCCTGATTGCATCGTTTTTGATATGTAGAATAATCACAGACCTGCCAAGTCTAAATCGTTAATTAATTCAGAACTGCATAATTTAGTTTTGTTATACTGTAGATTCTATCAACTCATAAACTGAATAACTATACGGGTCTTAATAACACTGTTACTTGTGTCTTAATAACAATCAGTTTGTGATAAAATCAGTAATAATCGAAAGTCTCTGCCATATCAAAGTTTTACTCTGAGATTTTTTGATTTATTTTCTCCTTTTCTTGCTCAATCTTCAGTATATTAGTTTACAGATTCAGCATTGAAACAGCCCTTCAGCCCACCAGGTCCGTGCCGACCAGCGATCGATCGCCCTCTTTGCCCGCGGACAGCTTGATTGTTTTTGTTTTTAGCTTTGTTTCGTTTCGTTTAGAGATACAGCGCGGAAACAGGCCCTTCGGCCCACCGAGTCTGCGCCGACCAGCGATCCCCCGTATGCTGGCACTGTCCTACACACACCAGGGACGATTTACAATTTTTACTGAAGCCAATTAGTCTACAAGCCAGCACGTCTTTGAAGTGTGGGAGGAAACCGGAGCACCCGGAGAAAACCCACGCGGTCACAGAGAGAACGTACAACTTCCGTGCAGACAGCGCCCGGAGTCAGGATCGAACCGGGGGCCCTGCACTGGATGGCTGCAACTCTACTGCTGTGCCACCCTAACCTTGCAGACAAAGGTATTTTGCATATCTTTGCCGACAATGTTTCTGCATATGGGCCAAATACGGGCAGGTGGAACGAGTGCAGCTGGGACATGCTAGCCGGTGTGGGCAAGTTGGGCCTGTTTTCACGCTGTATCACTCTATGAATCTGTGAAAACTCTCGTCTTTGAGTTGGGAAATTATAAACGGGATATCTCCTCTGTCCTATTTGGAATCTGTTTCCACTCCGTTTCTCCAAACAAACTAAAATGTTAAAACTAGGTCTGAATCCTATAACTCCCTCCTCGTCACCACTGTGGCAATAACTTCACATGAACTACATCAGCAAAACTCACACCCAACTTCTTAAAGGTAGACAATAATGTTGTCTGAGGAAGGACATTATTGCCATAGAGGGAGTGCAGAGAAGGTTCACCAGACTGATTCCTGGGATGTCAGGACTGTCTTATGAAGAAAGACTGGATAGACTTGGTTTATACTCTCTAGAATTTAGGAGATTGAGAGGGGATCTTATAGAAACTTACAAAATTCTTAAGGGGTTGGACAGGCTAGATGCAGGAAGATTGCTCCCGATGTTGGGGAAGTCCAGGACAAGGGGTCACAGCTTAAGGATAAGGGGGAAATCCTTTAAAACCGAGATGAGAAGAACTTTTTTCACACAGAGAGTGGTGAATCTCTGGAACTGTCTGCCACAGAGGGTAGTCGAGGCCAGTTCAATGGCTATATTTAAGAGGGAGTTAGATGTGGCCCTTGTGGCTAAGGGGATCAGAGGGTATGGAGAGAAGGCAGGTACGGGATACTGAGTTGGATGATCAGCCATGATCATATTGAATGGCGGTGCAGGCTCGAAGGGCCTACTCCTGCACCTAATTTCTATGTTTCTATGTTTCTATGTAAAATGCTGGAGAAACACAGCGGGTGAGGCAGCATCTATGAAGAGAAGGTATAGGCGACGTTTCGGGTCAAGACCCTTCTTCAGACTGATGTCGGGGTGGGGAGGGAGGGGGACGTGAAAAAGAAAGGAAGAGGCGGAGACAGTAGGCTTGTGGGAGAGCTGGGAAGGAGGGAGGGAAAAAACAAGGAGAGGGAGATCCCACCACTGGCCACATCTTCCCATCTCCTCCCCTGTCTGCTTTACGCGGAGGCCGTTCCCTCCGTAATTCGTCCCTTCCCACCCAAACCACCCCCTCCCCGCATACTTTCCCTTGCAACCGCTGGAAATGCTACGCTTGTCGCTTTACCCCCCCCCCCCCCCTCGAAAACGAAATCTCCCCAACTTCTGAAAGGTAACTAAGGAGGGAAACATAAATAGTGTGCATCCTACACACCAGGGGTAACTTACAGAGACCAATAAACCTGCAAACCTGGAGTGTGGGGGGGGGAAACCGGGGCGCCCGGGGAAAACCCACGCGGTCCCAGAGAGAACACTGTACAATTGTAAAGGGTCTTGGTGAGACCACATCTGAGGAAGGACATTCTTGCCATAGAGGAAATGCAGAGAAGGTTCACCAGACTGATTCCTGGGATGTCAGGACTTTCATATGAAGAAAGACTGGATAGACTCGGCTTGTACTCGCTAGAATTTAGAAGATTGAGGGGGGATCTTATAGAAACTTACAAAATTCTTAAGGGATTGGACAGGCTAGATGCAGGAAGATTGTTCCAGATGTTGGGGAAGTCCAGAACAAGGGGTCACAGTTTAAGGATAAGGGGGAAATCTTTTAGGACCGAGATGAGAAAAACATTTTTCACACAGAGAGTGGTGAATCTGTGGAATTCTCTGCCACAGAAGGTAGTTGAGGCCACAGTTCATTGGCTATATTTAAGAGGGAGTTAGATTTGGCCCTTGTGGCTAAAAGGATCAGGGGGTGTGGAGAGAAGGCAGGTACAGGATACTGAGTTGGATGATCAGCCATGATCACATTGAATGGCGGTGCAGGCTCGAAGGGCCGAATGGCCTACTCCTGCACCTATTTTCTATGTTTCTATGTTTCTATGTAACATACAACTTCCATGCAGACAGCACCCATGGTCAGGATCGAACCCGGCTCTCTGGCACCTGGAGGCAGCAACTCCACCGCTGCGCCACCGTGCCGACTAATGATATATTTCCATGTCACAGGGTCATACAGGCCCTTCGGCCCACCTTGTCCATGCTACGTTTGGTTTAATTTACTATTGTCACCCGTACCGAGGTACAGCGAAAATGATTTTATCTGCGTGCTATCCAGTGAAATGAACGACTGATTTTCAATTAATTTTCAGTAGCACAAATCTCCCAGAATTTAAAAATTAAAACAATAATATGACATCTTTCTGTTTTATGCACTCAAAAATTGAACTATTACACTCACACTCAAATAGATTTTCACCACATCACACTTACATCAAGATAATTAAAACGCAAATAACTAAAACACAGTAATAATTGAAATAATAATATTATCCTGATTAAACTGGACTTTCTGATTTATGTGCTAAATATAATCGTTTATAGTCATAATGTTTAATATTGCCGCACCCTTTATTCACAGATTTCATTTATAATCCACTAATTAGCATGAAATGTGCAGCATGGTTTTGACATATGACGTGACTAATGTATGATATTATTTGACATAATTAGCAGTTATTACGGAACATTTTCACAGAGCTAGATTAAACAAATTCATATAAATTAAGGTTGCGCAAAATAGCTGGGGCTCTAGTACGGCCTCTTTGCAGGGATCGCACAATAGTGATTCAGGCCCAGCTACTAATGGGTGTTAGTTCGAGTCATGGCAGCTTGTGGAACACCTGCTCCACATGTCAAAGCTTTCCAGAGGCACAGTCAGGTCTTTGCATCCATAATCATCTCTTTTCCAAAGTACTAGGGCGCAGCGGTAGAGTAGCCACTTCACAGCGTCAGCGGCCCGGGTTCCATTCTGACTACGGGTGCTACCAGTGACGGAATTTGTACGGTCTCCCCGTGACCTGCGGGGGTTTCCCCCGGGAGCTCCGGTTTCCTCCCACACTCCAAAGACGTGTAGGTCTGCAGGTTCATAGTCTCTTTGGTAAAATTGTAAATCGTCCCTAGTGTCGCATCTTCGCCTCAGATGTGGAATAATGATAATACTGACACAATATTTAAAGGTTACATTCCTTGGTCTCCGTGTTTAATATCTCACCCAGCCGTGGCCTCCTGCCTTGGCTTACACAGTGCACATCCGATCAGACCTCCAAGTCAGCTGATACAAAGGGTCAAGATATTTACATATCTTCATCATGACACCTAGTGTGTGTAGGATAGTGTTAATGTGCGGGGATCGCTGGCCGGCACGGACTCGGTGGGCCGAAGGGCCTGTCTCCACGCTGTATCTCCAAACTAAACTAAACTACAGAGTTCCTGCCTGTTCAATCTTTCCTGACAAGAATGTTCCACACACCCCTCCCTTCAGGTTCCACGCCATTAAATATCTTTTGTATTCCCTCTTCTTTTATATAAGATGACCAGATGTGGGGTTGGCTTAGTCATAGAGTGATTCAGTGTGGAAACAGGACCTTCGGCCCTACTTGCCCACACCGACCAACATGTCCCAGTTACTAGTCCCACCTGCCTGCGTTTGGTCCATATCCCTCCAAACCTGTCCTATCCATGTACCTGTCTAATTGCTTCTTAAATGTTGGGATAGTCCCAGCCTCAACCACCTCCTCTGGCAGCTCGTTCCATACACCCACCACCTTTTGTGTGAATATGTTACCCCTCAGATTACTATGAAATCTTTTCCCCTTCACCTTGAACATATGTCCTCTGGTCCTTGATTCACCTACTCTGGGCAAGAGTCTACCCGATTTATTCCTCTCATGATATTTTATACACCTCTATAAGATCACCCCTCATCGTCCTACGCTCCAAGGGATAGAGTCCCAGCCGGCTCAACCTCTCCCTATGTCTTCGACCTTTGAGTCCTGGCAATATCCCCATCAATCTTCTCTGTACCCTTTCCAACCGGACAACATCTTTCCTGTAACATGGTGATCAGAACTGAATGTAGAAACGTATAAAATTATAAAAGGACTGGACAAGCTAGACGCAGGAAAAATGTTCCCAATGATGGGAGAGTCCAGAACCAGGGGCCACAGTCTAAGAATAATGGGATGAGAAAATACTTTTTCAGCCAGAAAGTTGTGAATTTGTGGAATTCTCTGCCACAGAAGGCAGTGGAGGCCAATTCACTGGATGAATTTAAAAGAGACTTAGAAGACGCTCCAGGGGCTAGGGTAATATGGAGAAGGCAGGCACGGGTTACTGATTGTGGATGATCAGCCATGATCACAATGAATGGCGGTGCAGGCTCGAAGGGCCAAATGGCCTCCTCCTGCACCTGTTTTCTGTTTTTCTTTGTTTCTATGAAGACAATATTCTAAATGCGGCCTCGTCAACGTCTTATACAACTGCAACATGACCTCTCAACTTCTACACTCAATACTCTGACTGATGAAGGCCAATGTGCCAATAGCCTTTTTGACCACCTTCTCTACCTGAGACACCACCTTCACAGAACTATCTTATAGAAGTTCATAAGATTATGAGAAGAAGAATTAGAGTAAATCCTTTACCTAGAGTCGGGGAATCAAGAACGAGAGGACATAGGTTTAAGGTGAGGAGGGGAAATATTTAATAGGAACCTGAGGGACAACATTTTTACAAAAGGATGGTAGGTATATGGAACAGGCTGCCAGAGGAGGTAGTTGTCAGACATTTAGTGTCACGGAGTAATACAGCGTGGAAACAGGCCCTTCAGCCCAACTTGACCAACATGTCCCATCTACACTAGTCCCACCTGCCCATGTTTGGTCCATATCCCCTCAAAACCTGCCCTATCCATGTACCTGTCTCACTGTGTCCAAAACGTTGGGATCGTCCCTGCCTCAACTACCTCCTCTGGGCAAGAGACAGGATAGCATAGGAGCAGGCCCTTCGGCCCTCACTGTCTATGCCGAACAAGATGACAATTTAAACCAACCTCCATGTGATCCATATTCATGCATACCCTGCATATTCATGTGCCTGTCTCAAATTCTCTTAAATGTCACCATCGCAGGTGAAAAATAAAACATTTGCTGACATCAATCTTTACTAAGAATATATCAACCACAATGTTATTTTCCATCATTGCTTCAAATAATTCAAAAAGTTAGTCAGGTAGATCAAAGATAAACACAAAAGTAAAAGTTAGATAAATCAAAGATCAAAGTGCTGGAGTAACTCAGTCATAAGGTCATAAGGTCATAAGTGATCGGTGTAGAATTAGGCCATTCAGCCCATCAGGTCAGTGGAGGACAACACAAGGCAGTGAAGGCCAATTCACTGGATGTTTTCAAGAGAGAGTTAGATTTAGCTCTTAGAGTTAACGGAATCAAGGGATATGGGGAGAAAGCAGGAACGGGGTACTGAATTTGGATGATCAGCCACGATCATATTGAATGGCAGTGCTGTCACATACACACATGATATATATGTATAATATATGATGATATAGATCTATCTATCTATCTATCTATCTATCTATCTATCTATCTATCTATCTATCTATCTATCTATCTATCTATCTATCTATCTATCTATCTATCTATCTCTTTCATCTTGTATGTTCGTTTGTATAATTTGTTGTATATTTGTTTGTACTTATATTTGTTTCCGAGAGCGCAAAAACAGTACAGGATAGCGCAACAATTTAGGCCCACCTTACTACCTTTGTCCTGCGGTGTCCTGTTTCGTTCAGATTGATGTTATATTTTACAAGTTATTGACGATTGAAACTTAAAATAACTTAATACAGCGCCCCCATTTGCTGGCCGTGCCTGCGCAGTTGGGGGAGGCCCATCACCTCCGCGCATGCGCAGTGGGCCTAGTATCCACACAAAGGCAGTTGGGGCCTTTGCCCATTTTCAGATCGCCAATTTTTTTTCCACTTGTACTTCCTGGCCTCACAACGGGGGTCCTCGAAGGGTAAGTTTCCTTCTAGTTTACAAATGCCTCCACGGGTCCTCTATTCACTTTATTAACTTGAACTTAATGTCGGATGGTGAGGTAATGGAGGAGGAGAGGGGGAAGAGAGAGGAGGGGAGGGAGGGGGTGAGCGGAGGAAGCAGAGGAGGTGTGGCGGAGGGTGGGGAGAGGGAGGATAATGGAGGCGCGGAATATGGGACTGAAGAGGGAGAGTGAGATGCGTTCACATTGATCTTATATTTTACAAGTTATTGACATTGTAAACTTTAAAAACGTTGCAGTCATGCCCCCACTTGCCGGCCACGCTTGTGCAGTTGGGGGAGGGTTGCCATGACTCGTGTCACAACGGGAACCCATCAGCAGCGCCTGCGCAGTTGGGGGCTATGGGTGAGTGGTGGAATATTGCATTGGGGGAACGGGCCCAACAGGTCTGCTCTTGATCTAGTGTATATATAAAATCGAGAGCCAGTATGCCTCTATGATTCTATAAGCGGAGGTTGGGCGATCGTTTCGCCGAACACCTCCGCTCAGTCCGCAATAACCTACCTGAACTCCCGGTGGCTCAGCACTTCAACTCCCCCTCCCATTCCCAATCCGACCTCTCTGTCCTGGGTCTCCTCCATTGCCAGAGTGAGCAACAGCGGAAATTGGAGGAACAGCACCTCATATTCCGCCTGGGGACCTTGCGTCCGGATGGCATTAACATTGAATTCTCCCAATTTTGCTAGCCCTTGCTGTCTCCTCCCCTTCCTTAACCCTCTAACTGTCTCCTCCCACCCTCCCATCCGCCCACCCTCGGGCTCCTCCTCCTCCTCCCCTTTTCCTTCCTTCTTCCCCCCCACCCCCCCATCAGTCTGAAGAAGGGTTTTGGCCCGAAACGTCGCCTATTTCCTTCGCTCCATAGATGCTGCTGCACCCGCTGAGTTTCTCCAGCAATTTTGTGTACCTTTGCCTCTATGACTCTATGTGTTAATATTGACCAAATTGAAGATACTAAAAAATGGAGGATCCCTGCATTTGTAAGATTTGCTTAACCTTTGGCTGTGGAAAACTACAGGCTGTGAATAGCGCCAACCACTCTGAGCCCTAGATTGATATGCAGGATGGGGAAAGATCCAGATGTCCTCCCAATTGATAATATGTATGAGGACCCCGCAAAGAAACTTCAAGGTGTTATAAATGTTTTGCTTTGATTGGATTGCTGCAAAGGGATTGTAAATAGTGTCAATAATGTTGCAGGACAGTTATCCTGCTGTTTGAGGATTGGCTGAAGTGTGAAGCCTTGTTTGAATTGTTTACATTACCCGGGTGAATGTTGCGTTATTTGATTAATTGACTTCCTTCCAGAAGCTTCTGTAGAAACATTATTTGGGATTCTTTGTAATTGGGTTGGGGAACTGCCAATAATACCTTAATGTAATCGATATGTGTGATTGGTTTGTAAGGGGAGCCACCCCTATGTAGTTCGGCTCCCTCATGGTTTGTTGACCTATAAAAGGTAGCCCCCACTTGGATGGTAGTCGATCTTCTGGAAGGGTGCTTGGGACTGAGTGACCTTTTGGTAGTGTCTGCTTGCACGAGGCTGAAGGGCTTGGCCAGGCAGAGGCAAGGATCGAACCCGCGGTGGTTAGGTATCGTGGGATTTGTTGTTCATTGAAAAATAGAGTTTAGTTGGTCCAGTGCTTGACTCAGTGTTTTTACTTAACTAGACCAGAGGGGTTAGCTTTAGGAGCATATTTACATATGCACCCGTGATGCAAGGACTAAAGCCCCTGTCCCACTTAGGAAACCTGAACAGAAACCTCTGGAGACCTTGCCCGCGACCCAAGGTTTCCATGAGGTCGCCGGAGGTTTTGGTCACTGGCCTGGAAAGCCTCGAGCTGGGTCGACCAAAGCGTGAGCTGCATCTACCGACCGCACACACACAAACACATCGCGAAGGTGGGGGCCATGGAGAGTGGTGGAGTGCAGTCTGCGCGATGAAGAGGAAGGTAAACGGCTGCCACAGAGCACAGCAAGTCCTTTAGAAAGCGCGGGGGGGGGGGGGGGGGGGAGAAGGGGAAAGAAGGAGAGAGAAGCAGAGAGAGAAACAGATAGAAGGAAGAGAGAAGGGGAGAGAGAAGTGGAGAGAGACGGGAGAGAGACGGGAGAGAGACGGGAGAGTGAAGGGGGAGATGGGGGGAGAAGATGGAGAGAAGTGGGGAGAAGGGCAGAGAAGGGGAGGCGAAGGGGGGGGGGAGAAGGAGTGGAGACAGTTTTAAGAAGTTTAATAAAGTTAGCGGGCATTTTACCTACCGCCGGGTCCTTCTAGGTCGTGAAACCCCAATGAGCCAATCAAAATGGCCGGTCAGCGAAGGAGATGGCCTTCGACTGCCTGTAAGGAAATAGCGACCCCACTCCACTGGCTTCGACCAAACGGCAGCCTATTTTTAGTCGAGGCCGGTTTTGACCATGTTGAAGCCATCGTGTCAACTTAGAAGAAGCCTCGACCACGCAGGAACCTCTTTCGGCCATTAGGGCGAGTGACCAAAACCTCCAGCGACCTCATGGAAACCTTGGGTCACGGGCAAGGTCACCAGAGGTTTCCGTTCAGGTTTCCTAAGTGGGACAGGGGCTTTAGGTTTCCCCACAGCAAGTTCAAGTTCAAGTTCAAGTCCAAGTGAGTTTATTGTCATGAGTCCCTGATAGGACAATGAAATTCTTGCTTGGCTTCAGCACACAGAACATAGTAGGCATTTACTACAAAACAGATCAGTGTGTCCATATACCATAATATAAATATATACACATCTCGAATACTTAGTTTATCATTCACAAACTTGATTGTCTATAAAGGAGGATTTTGTATTTTTTTCGGGGATCCTTTGGCACATCCTTGAATCATTAATTCTATCTGTCTAGTAACCTCTTCCCATGATAACACTTAGTTGGAGCAACATGTCCTGTCCAGGGGAATCTAGTGAGTCTAATTAGTGCCTGGATATGTTCTTCCCACTGATTAGTCGACAGTTCCCTTGGCTTGAGAAATAAATCATATAAGCTGTTTGCCAGATCCCTATTCCATTTCCCAATGAATTATATATTTTGTAAGAGTCTCTGCCACGTCTTCCTCAACTTCTTTGCATATGTACAGATGTTATACATCTGGATCAGGGGATCACAGTCACAGAGTGAAGCTACAGCATGGAAACAGGCCCTTTGGCCCAACTTGACCACACCAGCCAACATGTCCCAGCTGCACTAGTCCCACCTGCCTGCAATGGGCCCATATCCCTGCAAACCCATCCCATCCATGTACCTGTCTACATAGATACATAGACCACACGTGCAGGAGTAGGCCGTTCGGCCCTTTGAGCCTGCACGGCCATTCAATGTGATCATCCACAATCAGTACCCCATTCCTGCCTTCTCCCTATGCCCCTTGATTCCGCTAGCCCTAGGAGCTCTATCTAACTGTTTCTTAAACACAGGAAAAGTCCCAGCCTCAACTGCCTCCTCTGGCAGCTCGTTCCATGCACCCACCACCCTTTGTGTGAAAAAGATCCTATTAAATTTTTCCGCCTTCACCATAAACCTACGTCTTCTGGTCCTCGATTCACCTACTCTGGGCAAAAGATTCTGTGCATCTACCCGATCTATTCCTCTCATGATTTTATACACATTAGCTACTGAGAGAGGTTGGACAGAATTAGATTGTCTTCTCTGGAATGCCAGATTGAAGTATATAAATTTATCAGAAGCATAGATCGGGTAGTAAGTCAGAACTTTTTTCCCAGGATGAAAAAACCAAATACCCGAGAGCATCGGTTTAAGGCAAGAAGGGCGGGTACATCGCGGAAACAGGCCCTTCGGCCCACCGAGTCCATACCGACCAGCCATCCCAACATAATAACGCTATCCTACACACACTAAGGGTGTTTAATGTTATTAATGTCTATTAATGTTTAATGTTTTATGTGTCATTCCTAACTGTCACTATATGTTCCGTGGGCGGAGCACCAAGGCAAATTCCTTGTATGTGAATACTTGGCCAATAAACTTATTCATTCATTCAAGCTATTACTTCAGCAAGAAAACGTATTATTTAGTTAGATAACACCCAGAACAATTCAACCATGTTTAGGTTAGAAATACAGCGCGGAAACAGGCCCTTTGGCCCACCGAGTCCGCCCCAAACAGCGATCGCCGCACAATAACGTTGTCCTACACACACTGGGACAATTTACATTTACACCGAAGCCAATTAACCTACCTACAAACCTGTATGTCTTTCAAGTGTGGAAGGAAACCAGAGCACCCGGAGAAAACCTGGGAGAACGTACAAACTCCGTACAGACATCGCCCGTAGTCAGGATGGAACCCGGGTCTCTGGCGCTGTGAGGCAGCAACTCTGCCGCTGCGCCACCGTGGGAAAGTTTTTCAACGCAGACAGGGGTGAGTGCCTAGAACACTCAGCCAGGGGTGGTGGTTGAGAAAGAATAAATAGTGGCATTCAGATGGACACATATACGCATGCAGCGAAATTAAGGGAGACAGATTATGTGCAGGAAGATAGGGGATGATAGTGGCAAAGAACTACACATTCTAGTTAATACATAAAAGGATGCAAAATGCTGGCAAAACTCAGCAGGTCAGGTAATAATAATAATAATGGATGGGATTTATATAGCGCCTTTCTAATACTCAAGGCGCTTTACATCGCATTATTCATTCACTCCTCAGTCACACTCGGTGGTGGTAAGCTACTTCTGTAGCCACAGCTGCCCTGGGGCAGACTGACGGAAGCGTGGCTGCCAATCTGCGCCTACGGCCCCTCCGACCACCACCAATCACTCACACACATTCACACACATTCGCACACAGGCAAAGGTGGATGAAGTGTCTTGCCCAAGGACACAACGACAGTATGCACTCCAAGCGGGATTCGAACCGGCTACCTTCCGGTCGCCAGCCGAACACTTAGCCCATTGTGCCATCTGTCGTCCGGTCATAAAGTCATAAGGAATAGGATTAGAATTAGGGCATTCGGCCCGTCAAGTCTACTCCGCCATTCAAAATGGCTGATCTATCTCTCCCTGCCAACCCCCATCTCCTGCCAGCTCCCCATAACCTCTGACACCTGTACTAATCAAAAATCTATCCACTGTATTAAAACCGTAAAAACATCCACTGCCTTAAAAACATCTACTGACTTGGCCTCCTGTGGCAAAGAATTCCACAGATTCACCAACCTCTGACTAAATAAATTCCTCCTCATCTTCTTCCTAAAATAACATCCTTTAATTCTGAGGCTGTGCCCTCTAGTCCTAGACTCTCCCACTAGTGGAAACATCCTCTCCACATCCACTCTATCCAGGCCTTTCACCATTCCGTATGTTTCGAAGAAGCCCCCCCCTCATTCTTCTAAACTCCAGCGAGTACAGGCCCAGTGCCGACAAACGCTCATCATATGTTAACCCGACCATTCCTGGGATCATTCTTGCAAACCTCCTCTGGACCCTCTCCAGAGCCAGCACATCCTTTCTCAGATACGGTGCCCAAAATCGCTCACAATATTCCAAATGCGGCCTGACCAGCGCCTTATAGAGCCTCAGCATTACATCCCTATTTTTGTATACAAGCCCTCTTGATATAAATGCTCTCATTGAGTTTGCTTTCTTTACTACCAATTCGACTTGCTGGTGTAACTCAGCAGGTCAGGTTGCAACACTGGAGAACATGGATGTGATATTTTAGGTCTTGATCCAAAATATCACTTATCCATGCTCACTAGTGATGCTGCCTGACCTGCTGAGTTACTCCACCACTATGTGTCCTTTTAGATAAGAAATGGTCTTGGTATATTTGTTGTCTCAGACATTGTCGGTCGAAGGTTGCACTGATCTTTCACTGCACCGGTTTTAAAGGATAAGGGGGAAATCCTTTAAAACCGAGATGAGAAGAACTTTTTTCACACAGAGAGTGGTGAATCTCTGGAACTCCCTGCCACAGAGGGTAGTCGAGGCCAGTTCATTGGCTATATTTAAGAGGGAGTTAGATGTGGCCCTTGTGGCTAAGGGGATCAGAGGGTATGGAGAGAAGGCAGGTACGGGATACTGAGTTGGATGATCAGCCATGATCATATTGAATGGCGGTGCAGGCTCGAAGGGCCGAATGGCCTACTCCTGCACCTAATTTCTATGTTTCTATGTTTCTATCTATGTCTTATGTTGCATTTTCTAATAAACAAAGAAAACTCCCAATATTAGTGCAAAAAGCAAAAAGCCCTAGGGGCAGCACGGTGGTGCAGCGGTAGAGTTGCTGCCTCACAGGGCCAGAGATGCAGGTTCGATCCTGACCTTGGGTGGTGTCTGTGCGGAGTTTTACGTTCTTCCCGTGACCACGTGGGTTTTCTCCGGGCGCTCCGGTTTCCTCCCACATTCCAAAGTCGAACAGACATCTAGGTTAAATGGCTTCCGTAAATTGTGAATTGTTCCCTGTGTGTAGTATAGTGCTAGTGTACGGGAATGATCGCTGGTCAGCGCGGACCAGGTGGACCGAATGGCCTGTTTCCGCGCTGTATCGCTGAACTAAACGAAACTGCAATATCTATTAGTCTTTCACAATATTGCCGAGCAGCGATCCCTGCACACTAACACTATCCTACGCACACTAGAAAAAATTTACATTTATGCCAAGCCAATTAACCTACAAACCTGCACATCTTTGGAGTGTGGGAGGAAACCGGAGCGCCCGGAGAAAACCCACGCAGGTCATGGGGGAGAATGTACAAACTCCATACAGGCGGCGCCCGTAGTCGGGATGGAACACGGGTTTCTGGCGCTGTGAGGCAGCAACTCTACCGCTGCGCCCTGGTACTTTAAAAAATGGATGATTACAGATACAAAGACCTCACCATGACTCGGGAAAGGAACTCTACCGCAGCGCCAACGCGCCGCCCCTTAGTTCGTTAGCTACTGACGTTGCTGCTTGGTCTCCTTATCGATTAATCGGCCAGAAAGGAGAGATTTATCCACGTGCGCAGATCCCGATGGGAATTTAGTCATGTTATTTTTAATGTGTTTTGAACTGGTCGATGAAGTGCAGTTAATCAGGCCTCAAATTTGGATCATTGAATCATTAAAATCGTTAGATCCGGGGCATCTGTGCGGCATTAGTCATGGCTCATCTGGTGTGAGTCAGTAAGTTCAAGGACCTTTCATCCATGCACACCAGATCCATGCAGCTCTATACGGCATTGAAGATGGATGCAGAAAGCTGGAGTATCTCAGCGGGAAAGGCAGCGTCTCCGGAGGGAAGGAATGGGTGATGTTTCGGGTCGAGACGTCACCATGAGGGAGTGCAGCGTAGGTTCACCAGGTTAATTCCCGGGACTGTCATATGTTGATTGAATGGAGCGGCTGGGCTTGTACACTCTGGAATTTAGAAGAATGAGAGGGGATCTTGGGGTGGGAGATTGCAACCTTCACGTGGTCTGCCCTGTTTCATCGAATGCAATAAACTTGCCGTGCACAATCAAATAAGATCAAATAGAACAAGTTGTCCTACAACTTTAGGCTGTGCACGCCATACGCAAGAAGAAGAAGAAGAGGGGATCTTATTGAACCATATAAGATTATTAAGGGTTTGGACACGCTAGAGGCAGGAAACATGTTCCATATGTTGGGGGAGTCCAGAACCAGGGGCCACAGTTTAAGAATAAGGGGTAGGCCATTTAGAATGGAAATGAAGAAAAACTTTTTCACCCAGAGAGTTTGTGAATCTGTGGAATTCTCTGCCTCAGAAGGGAGTGGAGGCCAATTCTCTGGATGCTTTCAAGAGATAGTTGGATAGAGCTCTTAAAGATAGCGGAGTCAGGGGATATGGGGAGAAGGCAGGAACGGGGCACTGATTGGGGATGATCAGCCATGATCACATTGAATGGCGGTGCTGGCTCGAAGGGCTGGATGGCCTACTCCTGCATCTGTCGTCTATTGTCTATTGTCAGACTGAGATTCAGTCAGAATGGTGGGAGAACTGGGAAGGGGCAGGTATGGAGATAGGGGGAAAGCAAGGGCTACTTGAAGTTGGAGATGTCAATGTTCATACCGCTGGGGTGTAAGCTGCCCAAGCGAAATATAAGGTGCTGTTCCTCCAATTTGCGCTGGGCCTCACTCTGGCAGTGGAGGAGGCCCAGGACAGAAAGGTCAGTTTGGGAATGGAAGGGGGAGTTGAAGTGTTTGGCAACCGGGAGATCAGGTAGGTTATGGCGGACTGAGCGGAGGTGTTCAGCGAAACGATCGCTGTGCCTGCGCTTGGTCTCACCAATATATAGTAGTCCACACCTAGAACAGCGGACATTGGTTAGACTGCATTTGGAGTATTAGGTGCAATTCTGGTCACCTCCATTACAGGAACGATGTGGAGACTTTATTGAATTGAATTGAATTGAATCCTTTATTTGTCATTCAGACCTTTCGGTCTGAACGAAATGTTGTTGCCTGCAGCCATACGTGTAATAATAAACAACACACAATAAGCACAAATTAACATCCACCACAGTGAGTTCACCAAACACCTCCTCACTGTGATGGAGGCAAAAGTCTTAGAGTTACTGTCTCTTCCCTCCTCTTCTCCCTCTGCGCTGAGACGATACCCCACCGGGCGATGGTAAGTCAGTCCCGCGGTTCAAGCTCCGCGGCCCGGGGGTGGTCGAAGCTGCCGCCCTCCAGTCCAGCGGACGCAGTTGTTGCCACGGGAGCTCCGGAAAACAGGCATCAACCTGTGACCCGCGAGCTCCCGACGATGTCCTCCACTGGCCCGCGGCCGAGCCCCGGATTCAGGTCGCCGCCGCCAGAACGCCGCCTCAGCCACCGGAGCACCGTCTCTGCCTCGCACCGGGCCGCCCACACGGGAGCGTCTCAGCCCCGCACCGGGCTGCCCCCACGGGAGCGCCTTCCAGCCGGGAGCCGGGTCGTCCTCACGGGAGCGCCTTCCAGCCGGGAGCCGGGTCGTCCTCACGGGAGCGCCTTCCAGCCGGGAGCCGGGCCGCACACACGGGAGCGCCTTCCAGCCCCGCACCGAGCCGCCCACACGGGAGCGTCTCAGCCCGCACCGGGCCGCCCACACGGGAGCGCCGTTTGTCAAATCCGTAGTCAATTTATCCGTAGTCAAACCCTCGGATTGACTACTCTAATCACGTCGGGGTCACCAGTTTAGCGGAGTCGAGACCGAGAGTTGCTTCAATTATGTTTATTACGAACAGTATCACTTTGTAATAAACATCATTGAACCAACTCTGGGTCTCGACTCCGCTGAAGTATACAGATATATGCAAGAAGGAACTGCAGATGCTGGATTAAATCGAAGACAGACACAAAATGCTGGAGTAGCTCAGTGGGACAGGAAGCATATCTGGAGAGAGGGAATGGGTGACATTTCAGGTGACTTCTTCAGACTAAGAGTCGGGGGAGAGGGAAACTAAAGTTATTGAAGGGTAAGGTATGAAAAAGACAGATCAAAGCAGACGATGCTCAAGGAAATGTAGAATGGTTTGTTGTGGACTGAGGGGAATACAAGCAGTAAAATTATTCAGGAGGACAGTGAAACTAGTCGAAGAACGTGGGAGGGGTAATTTAGTTTCTCCGACTATCCTTGATCGGACTTTGCCGGCATTACCTTGCACTAAACGTTATTCCCTTATCATGCATCTACACACTGTAATGGCTCGATTGTAATCATGTAATGTCTTTCTGCTGACAGGAAAGCAGACAACAAAAACTATTCACGTGACAACAAACTGAACTGACCTGAACACTCTGGGGATCATTATTTACATTTAACAAGCCAATTAACCTACAAACCTGCACATCTTTGGAGTGTGGAAGGAAACCGAAGATCTCGGAAAAGACCCACGCAGGTCATGGGCAGAACATACAAGCTCCCAACAGACAGCGCCCGTAGTCGGGATCGAACCCGGGTCTCCGGCGCTGTGAGGCAGCAACTCCACCACTGCGCCCGCTTGTAGGAAGTGCCGCACGGAGACAAGTGTGAGCGTTTTATTAGAGGATTAACTGCGATCACAAGCTCCTCACCTCTACCCACAGTTTAAGGATACGGGGTAGACCCATTAAGGACTGAGATGAGGAATCATTTTTTCACTCAGAGAGCTGTGATGCTGTGGAATTCTCTGCCGCAGAAGGCAGTGGAGGCCGATTCACTGGCCGTTTTCAAGAGAGAGTTAGATTTAGCTCTTGGGGCTAACGGAATTAAGGCATAATCACTTCGGAGTCACGTGAGTGACTACGTGAAGAACCCGCTCAGTGCGCAGTCGCGGCATTACGCCAGCAGTGCAACAGCGGCTGCAACGGGAATTAGGCTGTCCCGTTACAGGATGAACCGGACCGTCAGTTTAGGGGTAACATGAGGGGGAACTTCTTTACTCAGAGAGTGGTAGCGGTGTGGAATGAGCTTCCAGTGGAAGTGGTGGCGGCAGGTTCATTGGTATCATTTAAGAATAAATTGGATAGGCATATGGATGAGAAGGGAATGGAGGGTTATGGTATGAGTGCAGGCAGGTGGGACTAAGGGAAAAAAATTGTTCGGCGCGGACTTGTAGGGCCAAGATGGCCTGTTTCCGTGCTGTAATTGTTATATGGTTATATGGTTATAAGACTGGATAGACTTGGTTTGTACTCGCTAGAATTTAGAAGATTGAGGGGGGATCTTATAGAAACTTACAAAATTCTTAAGGGGTTGGACAGGCTAGATGCAGGAAGATTGTTCCCGATGTTGGGGAAGTTCAGAACAAGGGGTCACAGTTTAAGGATAAGGGGGAAATCTTTTAGGACCGAGATGAGGAAAACTTTTTTCACACAGAGAGTGGTGAATCTCTGGAATTCTCTGCCGCAGAAGGTAGTTGAGGCCAGTTCATTGGCTATATTTAAGAGGGAGTTAGATGTGGCCCTTGTGGCTAAAGGGATCAGGGGGTATGGAGAGAAGGCAGGAACAGGATACTGAGTTGGATGATCAGCCATGATCATATTGAATGGCGGTGCAGGCTCGAAGGGCCGAATGGCCTACTCCTGCACCTATTTTCTATGTTTCTATGTTTCTATGTGAGTACCCTGAGGTCGGGTTTTCTTTTACAGGTGAGCCTTTTTCTGCTTGTGTTTTTTACAGGCAGAGAAAAAGGCTCTGGAACAAAACTGTCCCCCGTTTTCCCGTTGGGGAGGGGGGCAGCAACAGGCGGTAGGAGCGTTACCCGGTGTTCCGTAATTCCCCGACACCGTGCCGAGGCCAGCCCGCTAGTACCTGAGCAGCGGGCTGGACGCATAGCCACTCGAGAGGCATCCGGCAGGTGTTTCCCGATGTCGGACGGGACGTCTCTCCACCCGCACGGAGGGAGAGAGAGCCGCCTGAGCCGCTGGAGCGGCTCACGGAGCAGGTGCCTGCGAGACGCGTTGCTTGAGGGGCGCTCTCGCTACTACAAGGCACAAAAGCTCCAGAAGAACCTGTCCCCCGCTCGACTCCAGCGGAGGAGCGTTCCATTGCAGGGGGGGCAGCAACAGGCGGTAGGAACAATTACCGGTCGTCCCGCTATCCCCATCACCGCGCCGAGCCCAGTCCCGCTAGTGCCTGAACTGCGGGCTGGATGTCTAGCCATCCGAACAGGCATCCGGCCGGTGGCGTCCGATTCGTCGGACGGGGACATGTCTCCACCTAAATGGAGGAGAGACAGCCGCCTGAGCTGCATCCAACAGCAATTGGAGCAGCTCCAGCGAGATGCGCAGAAAGAGCGCTCTCGCGGAGGGAGGTCAGGCACCCCCTCCACAGTGCTTCATGCACTGCCCTCTGCTCCCTCATTACTGGAGGCTAGCATTGGTGACCAGGGCTGGGCTGGTCTGGAACAGGGGCAGGCGGACGAATTCGGGAGTATGCCAGGGGTGCAGGAACATGAAGAGCTGTTGGGTGTGATGGACTGCTTGTAGCAACCCCACGGGCTGGAGCACCGCTGGAACCAAGAATGGCGGCCAGCATCAACCAGACCCAAGAACTCAAGCTACAGCGGATCCTAAGGCTCCTGACGTCAGCCATCACAGCCTTTGCTCGTTCCGTGGAGACCACGGAGATGGATACCTGCCAGCAGGATGTGCTGGCATTAATGTGTACCACACAATTTGAGATCAACAATCTCCGGAGGGAAACATAAGACCTGCCCTCAATCCCAAATTTGCTGGCTTGTGTAAAGCCCCAGCTGCGGAGACGGACGCGCTGCTATTTGGGAAAGATTTCAATAAAAAACTGAAGGCCTAATGAGGGCAGGCCCCGGGACGAGCAAACCAAGACCTCCGATACCCAAGCGGCAGCACCCCACGGCATCCACCAGTCGACGTCCGCAATATGGGACTGGTGAACGCTTGGGGTCCGCACATTATCCCCAAAGATCTTTCAGATCAGGGCCCGCAGCGGACCCTCTGGAAAATGCGCCTCCCCCCAACATCGCCAGCACATCAGAACAAAATCTTCAGGAAAGTGAAGAAACAGAATCGCCAATAACCATGGAGGTAGGTGGGTCTGGTCCCTACCAGCATATAGAGAATAAGGGTGCTTTATTAACAGGGGGGAGATTACACTTGTTTAAAGAAGCATGGGGTATGGTCACGAGTGACAAGTATATACTCAACAACATTACAGGATATAAAATACAATTCATGTCAGAAAAAACGCCGCCAGTTCAACAATGGCCCCAAAGGGTATTTCTCCCTCCGTCAAAAAGAAACGTGAGGGACAAGCTGAACTGGTGAGACTTATCACAAAGGGGGCCATCGAAAAGACCAAACATGAACCTTTGGAATTTGTATCGAATATATTCACTAAAACCAAAAAAGATGGTGTCTGTCGCATCATCATTGACTTAACATCACTAAACAAATTTGTTAAGTATATACATTTCAAAATGGAGACATATGTTACTGCCAAACAACTGAATTCCAAAGGACACTTCATGGCAAGCATTTATCTTAAAGATGCTTACTATCTAGTACCCATATACAAGGATCATCGCAGATACCTAAAATTTATCTGGATGGTACAAAGCATTGCCCTATGGGCGAACTTCAGCCCAAGATTATTCACCAAAATATTGAACCCAGCCATAGCAATACTAAGAAAACAAAAACATATTGTCATGGCATATCTGGAGGATATTCTCATAGTAGGGAAAACGATGGAATTGGCTGTGGCAGCAGTATCAGCTACAAAACAGCTCCTCGAAACTCTGGGGTTCGTCCTACATCCAGATAAATCTAAGTTGAAGCCATCCACTATCATGGACTACCTGGGCTTCACAATTAACTCAGTCCATATGACTGTTACCTTGCCAAAGGCAAAAATGGTTGAATTAGCACAATCATGCAACAAATTAATGGTCAACGAGCGACCAACTATTCGACAAGTAGCAAGAGTAATTGGGGAAATGGTAGCAGCATTTCCGGCTACACAATTCGGACCTTTGCACTATCAAAAAATTTACAGAGAGCAAAGGTACGGGCAATAAAACGACATACAGGTCACTATGATCGTGTCATGAACTTACCCACTGAAGCAATATCAGAGCTACAGTGGGGGCAGAAAACGTTTGGCATAGTTTCAGCCCTATCTTTATCACTAACCCTACTTTAGTTATTCAAACAGATGCCAGTGCTCAAGGCTGGGGAGCGACTAACTCCATATCCAGCACAAGTGGTAGATGGACTAACCTAGAGTCATCATTACTACTTACACTGGGCATTAACTATCTAGAGATGTTGGGCGCCTTTTATGGTTTAAAAGCATATTTATCTAATATGCAGCACTTGCATTTTCGGTTACAAATTGATAAATACTACGGTGATGGCTTATATTAACCATATGGGTGGCATAAAATCATTATCATGCGACAAATTGGTCAACATGATTTGGCAATGGTATGTCGAAAGACATATTTGGCTATCAGCTACTTACCTACCAGGTAAGCTAAACACCCATGCCATGAGAAAATTAAACGCCTGGGTTGCAAGTTTGAACAGACCTTACCTGGAACTGGGATTGTCCAAACAAACCATCACCACCATGTCGGCATCCCTTCGAACATCCACCAAGAGGCAGTACTTAACCAGCATCAAAAAAGGGAGAAGTACTGCCAGGAAACATGGACAACATACGCAACAGCTACAGCCACCAACAAACTGGAGTTCCTGGCCATCTACACCACGATGTAGGGATCAGCTACAGTGCCATCAACACAGCGCAGAGTGCTCTTTCTGCTTATCTCAAACCAGCGGCAGGACAACAGGCGATGGGATCCCATCCACTGGTGGTAAAACTGATGAAGGGCATTTACAATATCAAGCCCTAAGCCCAGGTATACCCATATTTGGGATATCAGTGTGGTCCTGACATATCTCAGGGAATGGCCACCAGCCAGATCCCCCGGCCTCGAGCAAGCTACACTAAAGACGCTCATGTTGATGGCACTTGTATCCGCTCAGAGGGTCCAGTCACTACACCTATTGCGACTGGACAACATGATCACAGCTCCAGACCAGATCTGTCGTTATCCAGCGACTGGTCAAACAGAGCAGACCAGGAACACCTAATCCAGTCGTGGCTTACCCACCAGAACCACGGTTATGTGCCATGACCCACCTACTATCCTATATAGACACAACCAGAATATTCGAGGGAGATGAAAAGCCTTGTGGGTCAGTCACAAAAACCTTATGGTGGGGTACGAGCCAAACCATTGCGAGATGGCTCAAGCAGGTGCTAGAAACTGCTGGGATAAACACTAACATGTACAAATTTTATTCCACCAGGGCAGCATCCATGTCGACGGCTAAAGAATGGACATGCCTATAGACCACATCCTGGCTACAGCAGGATGGTGGGAAGGAAAAAGACCGTTCAGATATTTTATAATAAGCCGTTGGCAAAACCTGGTTTATTTGCAGTAAAGATTTACGAACTGCAAATATTTAATTTAAGCCCAGTGGAGCAACTTAATTCTTTGTTGTTATTGTTTAAAAAATACCATTGTGTTTTTCTACAAATAGACTCATTGGTTCATTACGATAACACTTCCTCCCTCAAGAACTTCGGCAGTGAGTGAAATGAAACTGTTACACGGTTTGAAATCACAGAGCTTTGAAATCTTCACGTAGTCACTCACGTGACTCCGAAGTTAAATAGTAAGATTAAACGAGAACTTACCAGTTTGAAGTTTGATCTGTATTTTATGAGGAGTTACGATGAGGGATTACGTGCCCTCCGCTCCCACCCTCATTATATGGATCAAACTAATAAATTGATGTCTCCTTATCTTTACTATGTTTACTTCAAAATAACTGTGTCTATCTGTGATTCCACACCGCTGCTTGGAAGTATGCCGCGCCTGCGCACTGAGCGGGTTCTTCACGTAATCCCTCATCGTAACTCCTCATAAAATACAGATCAAACTTCAAACTGGTAAGTTCTCGTTTAATCTTACTATTTTGGATGATCAGCAGTGATCATATTGAATGGCGGTGCTGGCTCGAATGGCGGACTCCTGCACCTGTTTTCTATGTCTTTGATTCTATGTGTATGTCTATCTGCGGGTCACTAGTTTCAATCCAGTCCTTGCCCCTTGTATTAATCTACAGTGTTACCTGCACCTTAATTCGTTCAAGACCTCAGCTGCTAAACGTAGCCAAATTGAAAGCAGCCAGTCCCAGCACAAGTGTTGCACATGAGATGTCTGCTCCACCTCAAGTAGTTTTTTTGTTCAACAGCTCCCCTGGGTTGCCTCTCTGTCATTTCACAGAACATTGTCTCGCTGACTGCTACACTTTACCTTCCGCATATCTCACTGTACTGATTATATGCTCAGCATTATCATAATTGCTTTGACTGCCCCTTCCATTCCGTCAGGTCTTGACAATTCTCCCGTGGATTTGGTAAAGGGAAATTCAACGTGATGGCTCTCGTGATGTTTTAGCTTTAGGAGACACAGCGCGGAAACAGGCCCCCGAGTCCGCGCCGACCAGCGATCGCCCCGTACACCAACGCCATCCTAACATGCACACCTGGGGCAATTTACAGTTCTACCGAGCCAATTAACTTACAAACCCTGATACGCCTTTGGAGTGTGGGAGGAAACCAGAGATCAGGGAAAAAACCCACGTGGGTCTCGGGGCGAACGTTCAAACTCCGTACAGACAGCACCCGAAGTCAGGATCGAACCCGGGTCTCTGGCGCGGTAACGGGCCTGTCCCATTTAGGCGATTTTTTGGGCGACTGCTGCAGAATTTACAACGTGTTGAAAACTTTTCGGCAACAGTGGCGACAATTTTTTGCGGTCGTAGGTTGTCGTAGGTGCTGTCGTAGGTTGTCGCCAGGTGTCGTAGCTGAATTCCATTAAAATGAGTCCCTGGTAGTTCCTGGTTAATTTACAGAGTCCCTGGTAAATTTTTTCTTGGCATCATGTTCAGCACCGATATTGTAATGGCAAATTTCCGACTCTTCCAGTGTCCAGCTTTCTGTTGCCATTACTACATCGGTAAGTAGGAGTGATCTTACGCAGACCAAATAGAACGGATTTTCCAGTTGTAATTTCCAGTTCTTTATTGAAGTAGCTGTACAAACAAAGAGACGGACGTACCAGGTTCTTCTTATTCTGTATCCAAGCTGTAGCTGGCTGTTCTCCCCAGTCTAGTGAGAACTATATGGTCTTCCTCCAGTTCCTGGTTATATATATATATACCCCTCTGTGTATCTAATGACCACCCCAAGTGTTCATAGAAACATAGAAAATAGGTGCAGGAATAGGCCATCCGGCCCCTCGAGCTCAGTATCCTGTACCTGCCTTCTCTCCATACCCCCTGACACCATTAGCCACAAGGGCCACATCTAACTCCCTCTTAAATATAGCCAATGAACTGGCCTCAACTACCTTCTGAGGCAGATATTCAATATAATACTGCAAGATATATCTAGACAAAATAATATAATGTGCCATCAGTAGCTAGCCGACAGACATTGGGGGCAGAAGGGCCTGTTGCTGAGCTGTGCTTTTCTATGTTCTAAGTGAAACACTTTTTCACACAGTGAGTCTGTGGAATTCTCTGCCTCAGTGGAGGCCGGTTCTCTGGATACTTTCAAGAGAGAGCTAGATAGGGCTCTTAAAGATAGCGGAGTCAGGGGATATGGGGAGAAGGCAGGAACCGGGGTACTGATTGGGGATGATCAGCCATGATCACATTGAATGGCGGTGCTGGCTTGAAGGGCTGAATGGCCTACTCCTGCACCTATTGTCTATTGTCTATTGTCTAATACATGATTACCATCGAGCCATTTAGTGTGTAGATACATGAGAAGGGAATAACATCCAAGTGTCTCCAATGACTGAAAATTGGAGGGAGGGCGGGAGGTGAAGATTGAAGACCTTGCCTCCAGCTCTTCACCTCTGCCCCACACCCCCCCCCCCCCTTTCCCACCCCCCCCTCCCCCCCCCACTGACCCCCTACTCACAGTCTGAAGAAGACGCCCAACCGGAAACTTCTGCCATCCATGTTCTCCAGAGATGTTGCCTGACCCACTGAGTTACTCCAGCACTTTGCGCTTATCCCCGAAACAACTAACTAATTACTACATTCCCCCCATCCTAGTTCTCCGACTAGTTCTACAGTCCTCCTGATTAAATATTACTGATTGTACTCGTTGTCACCTTCCCCTCAGCTAACAATGAACCATACCTACCTTTCTGGATAGAAGGAATGGATGATGTTTCGGGTCGAAACCATTCATCAGAGACTGTAGAAGGGTCTTGACGAGAAACTTCACCCATTCCTTCTCTCCAGAGGTGCTGCCTGTCCCGCTGAGTTACTCCAGCATTTTGTGTCTGTGTGCAGTTCCTTCCTACCACAAGACATTTATTGATACATCCCGTGTGCAGTTTTTGGCCCCCTAATTTGAGGAAGGACATTCTTGCTATTGAGGGAATGCAGCGTAGGATCACAAGGTTAATTCCCTGGATGGTGGGACTCTCATACGTTGATAGAATGGGGCGGCTGGGCTTGAATACTGTCGAATTTCGAAGAATGAGAAGGGACCTTATTGAAACATATAAGATTATTAAGGGATTGGACACGCTAGAGGCAGGAAACATGTTCCCGATTTTAGGGGAGTCCAGAACCAGGGGCCACAGTTTAAGAATAAGGGGCAGACCATTTAGGACGGAGATGAGGAATTTCTTTTTCACACAGAGTTGTGAGTCTGTGGAATTCTCTGCCTCAGAAGGAGGTGGAGGCCAAGTCTCTGGATGCCTTCAAGAGAGAGTTAGATAGAGCTCTTAAAGATAGGGGGATATGGGGAGAAGGCAGGAATGAGATACTGATTGTGGATGAACAGCCATGATCACATTGAATGGCGGTGCTGGCTCGAAGGGCCGAATGGCCTACTCCTGTACCTATTGTCTATTGTCTATTACTGCAGCATTTTGTGTCCGTCTACAACCGCTGACCTATGCCCCACTGCGAAATCTCCGGCTAACTAATTACTCCTGCTCCGCTGTAGACTTCTAAGTTCACTTTGCTCCCCGCTATAATGAGTTGTTTCCACTCCCTAACTTGGTTATAAAACAAACTTGCTCAATTTAAATAAACATTGCTGCATTTCGCAATCTCCCTCAGCCAGTCCCCGCATAGATTGTTTTAACAATGCACACCAATGTTAAAAATAAGGTTCAGTTGGTAAAGTAATCCAATTCTTCAGCTAAGTGACGGACCATATAATGAGCACTGAAATAATAATGATCCCTTCCCCTATAATTCCATTAAGTTTGATAACAAATTTGAGATTGGACTCGATTGATTTAGCAGAACAAATTTGCGCTGCTAATTTTGTCCTGCTGATTGTTACGTTTGCCTGCCTGGGGAATTGCCAGCCGAACTGGAATGATATTTCCTTTGCTAATCTAAGATGAGAGCACTGGGTTCGATCCCGACTATGGGCGCTGTCTGCACGGATGTTTGTC
The DNA here is from genome assembly GCF_010909765.2 of Amblyraja radiata. Taxonomy (NCBI): domain Eukaryota; kingdom Metazoa; phylum Chordata; class Chondrichthyes; order Rajiformes; family Rajidae; genus Amblyraja; species Amblyraja radiata. The sequence goes on along the minus strand of NC_045965.1, from coordinate 64,114,980 downwards.
CGTTCTCTCCCCGTGACCTGCGTGGGTTTTCTCCGGGATCTCCGGTTTCCTCCCACGCTCCGAAGACGTGCAGGTTTGTCGGCTAATTGACTTGGTGTAAATGTAAACTGGGGGGCCACAGTTTAAGACCTTATTTAGTACACTGCATTTCGTGGTCTCTGTACTTGTACACTGCACAATAAAAGTTTGAATCTGAATCTAAGAATAAGAGGAAAGCCATTTAGAACGGAGACGAGGAAAGACTTTTTCACACAGAGAATTGTGAGCGTGGAATTCTCTGCCTCAGAGGGCGGCGGAGGCCGGTTCTCTGGATACTTTCAAGAGAGAGCTAGATAGGGCTTTTAAAGATAGCGGAGTTGGGGGATATGGGGAGAAGGCAGGAACGGGGTACTGATTGGGGATGATCAGCCATGATCACGTTGAATGGCGGAGCTGGCTCGAAGGGCCGAATGGCCTACTCCTGCACCTATTGTCTATTGTCTGTTGTCCCTAGTGTGGGTAACGTTAGTCTGCGGGGAATTATCAAGCCGAATTGGAATGACATTTCCTTTACTTTCCAAGACTAGAGGCCGGTGAGTTCATGTGCTGGAAGGAACTGCAGATGCTGGTTTACATCGAAGATAGACGAAGATAGGACAGGCAGCATCTCTGGAGAAGGAACGGGCGACGTTTCGGATCGAGACCCTTCTTCAGACTGGGAGTCAGGGGAGAGGGGAGTCTAGATATACAAAGGGGTAAAATGTGAAAACGACAGATTAAAGTGGAAAATAATAAGGAAATGTAGAATGAATAGGCGACGTTTCGGGTCGAGACCCTTCTTCAGACTGAAGAAGATTCTTGACCCAAACGTCACCTATTCCTTCTCTCCATCGATGCTGCCTCATCCGCTGAGTTTCTCCAGCATTTTTGTCTACCTTCGATTTTTCCAGCATCTGCAGTTCTTTCTTAAACATAAGGAAATGTAGAATGGTTGGTTGTTAGCAGAGGGGAAGCTGACAACGAGGCGTGCAAACAGTAAAATTAATCAGGAGGACAATGAAACTGGTGGGATAATTAGGATGGTGGAGGGATGGAGAGAGAGGGAGAAAGCAAGCGCCACTTGAAGTTAGAGAAGTCAATGTTCATACCGCTGGGGTGTAAACTGCCCAAGCCAAATATGAGGTGCTGCTCCTCCAATTTGCATTTGGCCTCACTCTGACAATGGAGGAGGCCCAGGACTGAAAGGTCAGTGTGGGAATGGGAGGGGGAGTTAAAGTGTTAGGCAGCCGGGAGATCAGGAATGTTTAGGTGGACTGAGCGAAGGTGTTCAGCGAAACGATCGCTGAGCCTGCACTTGGACGCCGATATACAGGAGTCCACACCTGGATATTGGTTGGACTACGTTTGGAGTATCGCGTGCAGTCCCGGTCGCCCCCATGACAGGAACGTTGTGGAGGCTTTGGAGGGGGATGCAGAGGAGGTTTTCTTGAATTTTGCCAGGATTCATAATTTCCAGGAGCAGGATTAGGCCATTCGGCCCGTCAGGTCTGCTCTGCCATTCTGCCAAGTCTATTCGATGTACAGGGCAAGTTGTTTTACACAGAGGGTGGTGGGTGCCTGGAACGCGCTGCCAAGGTGGTGGTGGTGGAGGCAGATATTCGATAGTGGCGTTTCGGAGGCTTGTTAATGTTACAGTGTTGTATCTCTCGCGAATGAATTAATTAATGAACAATATTTAATTATCACATGTGGCATGTCGCAATGAAATTCTTTGTTCTGCAGGCCCGACACAAGGTATGCAAAGAGCCGCCACGTATAGGGCACCGACAGAGTTACAAGGTGTTTAATTATATTCCCCAATGGTTCCTCCTTGTTGACTCATTGAATATTGCATGCACTATTTCTGTTGAAGGAGAGTCCATGCAACTTCAGGGATTCATTCAGACTCCGTAAGAGGTTACACGATCACACAGAGATGTTGAAACTCAAGCATTGTGGTGGGATTATGTAAAAACGCCACCAGAGGCATCCCCAATAGCTCAAACTCGTTAAAACAGGCCACCTGAGCCAGTCAGGCCAGATCTGTAGCGTGCAAGGGATTAGCCGGACTTCTGCAAGGCATTCTCACCTCGACACCCGAAGGTTAAAGATTCAAGTCCCGTACTGAAGCTTGAAAGCGCGCAACCACCAGACTCAGGAGCATAGAAACATAGAAACATAGAAATTGGGTGCAGGAGTAGGCCATTCGGCCCTTCGAGCCTGCACCGCTATTCAATATGATCATGGCTGATCATCCAACTCAGTATCCCGTACCTGCCTTCTCTCCATACCCTCTGATCCCCTTAGCCACAAGGGCCACATCTAACTCCCTCTTAAATATAGCCAATGAACTGGCCTCGACTACCCTCTGTGGCAGGGAGTTCCAGAGATTCACCACTCTCTGTGTGAAAAAAGTTCTTCTCATCTCGGTTTTAAAGGATTTCCCCCTTATCCTTAAGCTGTGACCCCTTGTCCTGGACTTCCCCAACATCGGGAGCAATCTTCCTGCATCTAGCCTGTCCAACCCCTTAAGAATTTTGTAAGTTTCTATAAGATCCCCTCTCAATCTCCTAAATTCTAGAGAGCTTCTTCCCCTCTGCTATCAGGCTGCTGAACGGACCTTCAATAAGCCAGGGTACTGTCCGATTCACCAATGTACCAGCACGGTGGCACAGCGGTAGAGTTGCTGCCTCACTGCGCCAGAGTCCCAGGTTCGATCCTGACTACGGGGGCCGTTTGTACGGAGTTTGTACGTTCTCCCCGTGACCCGCGTGGGTTTTCTCCAGGTGCTCCTGTTTCCTCCCACACTCCAAAGACGTACAGGTTTGTCGATTAATTGGCTTTGGTAAAATTGTAAATTGCCCCTAGTGTGTGTCGGGTAGTGTTAATGTGCGGGGATCGCTGGTCGGCGTGGGCTCGGCGGGCCGAAGGGCCTGTTTCCAGGATGCTGTACCTCTGATTCCTTTTTTCCAGAGATGCTGCCCGATCCGCTGAGATACTTAAGCTTTTTGCGTCTATCTTCAATGAAAACTAAGGGACTCAGTCTGAAGAAGGGTCTCGACCCCGAAACGTCGCGCATTCCTTCTCTCCAGAGCTGCTGGAGAGCCGTTTAGAACGGAGACGAGGAAACACTTTTTCACACAGAGAGTTGTGAGTCTGTGGAATTCTCTGCCTCAGAGGGCGGTGGAGGCCGGTTCTCTGGATACTTTCAAGAGAGAGCTAGATGGGGCTCTTAAAGATAGCGGAGTCAGGGGTGAAGGAACTGGGTACTGATTTTGGATGATCAGCCATGATCACATTGAATGGCGGTGCTGGCTCGTAGGGCCGAATGGCCTACTCCAGCACCTATTGTCTATTGCTGCATGTCCCGCTGAGTTACTCCAGCTTTTTGTGTCTATCTTCGGTTTAAACCGGCATCTGCAGTTCCTTCCTGCACTCTATGTTCAATACTCAGTTTTAAATGGATGGCCTCTGATCTCTTGAAGATGTGTACTTGTCAGTTCTTTGTCAGTAAGATCTGAAACAAGGCTTGCCGCGGCAGCTTTAAACAATGTACTTCTACAATGCAAGGTTACATTCCCTCCGACCCTGTGACCCACTTCATTGCCGATCAATTCACAGCTTAAAAGGCTTAAAACCTCAATTAGATCATTTTATCGTTGTTGCTAAATATACTGATTACACGTCTGGTTCAAGCCCAGTTGAGTGAGTTCTGCTCAGTAGGTTTGTACATCGTAGTTGTAAGCATCAATGTTAATTCGGAAACTTGTATTTGCTACAAGTTTAGTTTAGAGATACAGCACGGAAACAGGCCCTTCGGCCCGCGCCGACCAGCGAACCCCGCACACTGTATAGGGCCCCAGTGAGACCACACCTGGAGTATTGTGTGCAGTTTTGATTCTTGGTTCTTGGTTCTTGGTTTCTTGGTCCTCCAAAATATTCCAAATGGAATTTAAACTGGAGGTGGTGAAGGGAGGGCTTAAGCCGATCCCTAATTGGTCCCCTAATTTGAGGAAGGACATTCTTGCTATTGAGGGAGTGCAGCGTAGGTTCACAAGGTTAATTCCCGGGATGGCGGGACTGTCATATGCTGAGAGAATGGAGCGGCTGGGCTTGTACACTCTGGAGTTTAGAAGGATGACAGGATACCTTATTGAAACATATAAGATTATTAAGGGTTTGGACACGCTAGAGGCAGGAAACATGTTCCCGATGTTGGGGGAGTCCAGAACCAGGGGCCACAATTTAAGAATAAGGGGTAAGCCATTTAGAACGGAGACGAGGAAACTACTTTTCACACTGTGAGTCTGTGGAATTCTCTGCCTCTGAAAGCAGTGGAGGCCAATTACAGAGTCCCTGGTAAATTTTTTCTTGGCATCATGTTCAGCACCGATATTGTAATGGCAAATTTCCGACTCTTCCAGTGTCCAGCTTTCCGTTGCCATTACTACATCGGTAAGTAGGAGTGATCTTACGCAGACCAAATAGAACGGATTTTCCAGTTGTAATTTCCAGTTCTTTATTGAAGTAGCTGTACAAACAAAGAGACGGACGTACTAGGTTCTTCTTATTCTGCATCCAAGCTGTAGCTGGCTGTTCTCGCCAGTCTAGTGAGAACTATATGGTCTTCCTCCAGTTCCTGGTTATATATATATATATATAAATACCCCTCTGTGTATCTAATGACCACCCCAAGTGTTCATAGAAACATAGAAAATAGGTGCAGGAATAGGCCATTTGGCCCTTCGAGCTCAGTATCCTGTACCTGCCTTCTCTCCATACCCCCTGATACCTTTAGCCACAAGGGCCACATCTAACTCCCTCTTAAATATAGCCAATGAACTGGCCTCAACTACCTTCTGAGGCAGATATTCAATATAATACTGCAAGATATATCTAGACAAAATAATATAATGTGCCATCAGTAGCTAGCCGACAGGCATTGGGGGCAGAAGGGCCTGTTTCTGAGCTGTGATTTTCTATGTTCTAAGTGAAACACTTTTTCACACAGAGAGTTGTGAGTCTGTAGAATTCTCTGCCTCAGAGGGCGGTGGAGGCCGGTTCTCTGGATACTTTCAAGAGAGAGCTAGATAGGGCTCTTAAAGATAGCGGAGTAAGGGGTGAAGGAACGGGGTACTGATTGGGGATGATCAGCCATGATCACATTGAATGGCGGTGCAGTCTCGAAGGGCCGAATGGCCCACTCCTGCACCTATTGTCGATTGTCTATTGTCTATTATCTATAATCGTCCTTCTGTGAAATTGCCTCGTGTGTGTAGGGAGTGGATGAGAAACGAATGTGGACGGATGATCGATGGTCAGCGTGGACTCGGTGGACCGAAGGGCCTGTTTCCATGCTACATCTCCACACTGGGCTGCACGGAGGCACAGCGGTAAAGTTGCTGTCTTCCTGACTACGGGCGCTTGCCTGTACGGAATTTTTACGCCCCCCCTGTGACCGCGTGGGTCTTCTCCGAGATCTCTGGTTTTCTCCCACACTCCAAAGGTCAGTAGGTTAATTGGCTTGGAAAATTGTCCCTAGTGTGCGTAGGGCAGTGTCCTAGTGAACCGGCTTCCACCGCCCTCTGAGGCAGAGAATTCCACAGACTCACGTTCTAAATGGTTTACCCCTTATTCTTAAACTGTAGCCCCTAGTTCTGGACTCCCCCAACATCGGGAACATGTTTCCTGCCTCTTGCGTGTCCAAACCCTTAATAATCTTATATGTTTCAATAAGATTCCCTCTCATCCTTCGAAACTCCAGAAAATACAAGCCCAGCCGACTACCCTGCAAACCCACACGTCTTTGGAAACCGGAACACCCGGAGAAAACCCCACGTGGTCACAGGGAGAACATGCAACCTCCACACAGACAGTACCCAAGGGCAGGATCGAACCTGTGTCTCTCGTGCTGAGAGGCAGTGACTCTCCAATCTGCGCCTCCTTGCCGCCCCTATAGCCTTCATAAACAGAGAGTGGGGATAAATGGTTCATACTCGGGATGGCAACCGGTAACTAGCGGGGTTCCGCAAGGGTCGGTGCTGGGACCCCAGTTGTTCACAATTTATATAAATGATTTGGAGGAGGGAACCAAGTGTAATATATCAAAATTTGCGGACGATACAAAAATGGGAGGAAAAGTAGGGGATGAGGAGGATAGGAAGAGTCTGCAAAAGGATATAGATAAGCTAGGTGAGTGGGCAACAACTTGGCAGATGAAATTTAATACTAATAAATGTGAAGTCATTCACTTTGGGAAAAAAAATGATAGGGCAAGTTATTTTCTAAATGAGGAGGAGCTGCGTTGTAATGCAACGCAAAGGGATCTAGGGGTATTAGTACATGAATCACTAAAAGTTAGTATGCAGGTGCAGCAAGCAATCAGGAAGGCCAATGGAGTTTTGGCCTTTATTGCTAGGGGGATTGAGTATAAAAACACGGAGGTCTTGCTGCAGCTGTACACAGTATTAGTGAGACCACATTTGGAATACTGTGTACAGTTCTGGGGTCCATACTTAAGAAAGGATGTACTAGCCCTGGAGGCAGTGCAGCGAAGGTTTACAAGATTAATTCCTGCAATGAGGGGATTGACATATGAGGAAAGGTTAAGTAGGCTGGAACTCTACTCTTTGGAGTTTAGAAGAATGAGAGGCGATCTCATTGAAACATATAAGATCGTGAGGGGCCTTGATCGGGTGGATGCACCGAGGATGTTCCCAATGATCGGGGAAACTAGAACTAGGGGACATAGTTGCAGAATAAGGGGGGGCTCTTTTAAAACTGAGATGAGGAAGAACTTCTTCACCCAGAGGGTGGTTAATTTATGGAATTCACTGCCCCAGGGAGCAGTGGAAGCAGAAACTTTAAATATATTTAAGACTAAAATAGATGGTTTTTTAGCTGCCAAGGGGATAAGGGGCTACGGGGAGAGGGCAGGGATATGGACCTAGGTATGGTTAGTATAGTAAGACCTGAGTGATCTCCTGGACAAGTGTCGATCGCCTGGATTGGGGTCGGAGAGGAATTTCCCGGATTTTTTTCCCGAATTGGACCTGGGTTTTTATCCGGTTTTTTGCCTCCCCCAGGAGATCGCGAGGTTCTTGGGGTGGAGAGGGGTGATAGCGGTATAAAGGGGAGGGTAGTGTCTTGTGTTCTGTGTCTTGTGTCTACTGTTTGTGGGTAAGTGTGTCTGTTTAGTGTTCAGCCATGAGCGAATGGCGGTGCGGGCTCGACGGACCTGGTGGTCTACTCTCGCACCTACTTTCTATGTAAACCATGTCAGCCATTCAGATTTTAAGGAACTATTTTGTTTTTTAACAGTCAATTCTGGTGTTGCATTCAGAATGTAATCCGGAGAGTGGATTGACAAAATTGAAATAGGTATTGAAATTGCACAATTGCAGCCACTGGTATTCAAATCCTACTAATGATTTTTTTTTACAATAGCATTAGTCACAGTGATTATGAAACTAACAATCTTTCACTGATATCCTTCAGCGAAAGAAATCTCCTCTTTATCCAAATCCCACAAACAACTCCCAATAATCAATAGTTCAATAGAGCTTTATGTGTCATGTATGCAACTGCACAGTGAAATTCTTTTTGCTTTTATCACACATGCTAGCCCGCCTCTCCTCTCCTCTCCTCTCCTCTCCTCTCCTCTCCTCTCCTCTCCTCTCCTCTCCTCTCCTCTCCTCTCCTCTCCTCTCCTCTCCTCTCCTCTCCTCTCCTCTCCTCTCCTCTCCTCTCCTCTCCTCTCCTCTCCTCTCCTCTCCTCTCCTCTCCTCTCCTCTCCTCTCCTCTCCTCTCCTCCCCGCCCCTCTCCTCTCCTCTCCTCTCCTCTCCTCTCCTCTCCTCTCCTCTCCTCTCCTCTCCTCCCCTCCCCTCCCCTCTCCTCTCCACCCCTCCGATCCCTCACCTCCCCTCACCTCCCCTCACCTCCCCTCCCCTCCACTCCTCTCCACTCCTCTCATCTCCTCGCCATCCTTGTGTCCCGGGGGCACCTCCTGCAGCCGACCTCGCAGCCTGGTTCACCCTCTCACCGGCCCTCGCTCCTCGCTCCGACGTCCCCAGCTCCCTCTCGGCTGACCGACGAGCCTTCGGGAGGGTTCGCAGTCTTGCCGATGAGCACGGTGAGCAATTGAGGTTGTCGGAGTGAGGGCTCAACGCAAATTGGAGGAACAGCATCTCCATATTTTGCTTGGTAGACAAAAAATGCTGGAGAAACTCAGCGGGTGAGGCAGCATCTATGGAGAGAAGGAATTGGCGACGTTTCGGTTCAACCTGAAACGTTGCCAATTCCTTCTCTCCATAGATTCTGAGGAATCTGAGGAAAAACATTCTTGCCATAGAGGGAGTACAGAGAAGGTTCACCAGTGATTCCTGGGATGTCAGGACTTTCATATGAAGAAAGACTGGATAGACTCAGCTTGTACTCGCTAGAATTTAGAAGATTGAGGGGGGATCTTATAGAAACTTACAAAATTCTTAAGGGGTTGGACAGGCTAGAAGCAGGAAGATTGTTCCCGATGTCGGGGAAGTCCAGAACAAGGGGTCACAGTTTAAGGATAAGGGGGAAATCTTTTAGGACCGAGATGAGAAAAAACATTTTTCACACAGAGAGTGGTGAATCTCTGGAACTCTCTGCCACAGAAGGTAGTTGAGGCCAGTTCATTGGCTATATTTAAGAAGGAGTTAGATGTGGCCCTTGTGGCTAAAGGGATCAGGGTGTATGGAGAGAAGGCAGGTACAGGATACTGAGTTGGATGATCAGCCATGATCATATTGAATGGCGGTGCAGGCTCGATAAACACATCATATTTCGCTTGGGCAGCTCACAGCCCAGTGGTATGAATATTGACTTCTCTAACATCAGGTAGCCCCGACATTCCATCTCTCTCCATCCCTCCCCCACCCGTCACACCAGCTTCTCGTTCTCACCCAACAAACAGCTAACAATGGCCTGTTTCCTTTATCATCATTACTTTTTTGCATATAATTCATCCATTGTTTTCGACATCATTGTCCATATCTCTCGCTTCCCTTACCCCTAACCAGTCTGAAGAAGGGTCTCGACCCGAAACGTCACCCATTCCTTCTCTCCAGAGATGCTGCCTGTCCCGCTGAGTTCCTCCAGCTTTTTGTTTCTATCTCCAAAGAGGTGCAGGTTTGTAAGTTGATTGGCTTTGGTAAAAATTATAAATTGTCCCAAGTGCGTGTGGGATAGTGTTATGCCCCTGTCACACTTAGGTGATTTTTAGGCGTGGGAAAGCTAGCGACTGGACCCCCCCCCCTTCGACATAAAATCTGAAATAGAATCATTACTTTAACAACTAAAAAAAAACGGTGACAATCTACGTCATCCTGGCGACAACCTACGACAGCACCCGCGTCAGGAGAAGTCAAGCTACGCTCATTGGCGTCAACACACACTGCCGCCAACTGTCGTCGAAAAGTTTTGCACATTTCAAAATCCAGCGGCGACCAGACAAACGCTACGACTCTTTGGGCGACTGAGGAGACGACTCACGACCGTACAGTCACCTATAAAATCGCTAAGTCGGACAGGGGCATTAGTGTATGGGGAGATCGCTGGTCGGCGCGGACACGGTAGGCCGAAGTGCCTGCTTCCCCGCTGTATCTCTCAAACTAAAAAAAACATGAGAACACAGTTCTTTGCTCAGAGGTACACAAAAATGCTGGAGAAACTCAGCGGGTGCAGCAGCATCTATGGAGCGAAGGAAATAGGCGACGTTTCGGGCCGAAACCCTTCTTCAGACTGACACCCACTGACACTCTCCTCCGCCTAGCGGAGTTGGTCCTCACCCTCAACAACTTTACGATTGACTCCTCTCATTTCCTCCAAACACAAGGCGTAGCTATGGGCACACGCATGGGCCCCAGCTACGCCTGCCTCTTTGTCGGGTACGTTGAACAGTCCTTGTTCAATACGTACCAGGGCCCCATCCCCGACCTCTACCTCCGTTACATTGACGACTGCTTTGGGGCCACCTCCTGCACCCACACACAACTGACTGACTTCATCCACTTCACCACCAACTTCCATCCGGCACTCCAATACACCTGGACCATTTCCGACACTTCCCTACCATTCCTTGACCTCACCATCTCCATCGCAGGGGACAGACTTCTGACCGACATACACTACAAACCAACTGACTCACATTAAAAAAAATCTAAAAAAAACCCGGAGACAGTTCTTTGCTCAAATGGGTTGTGAAATATTTCATACGTCCACCTCAGAGAGCTGTGAATGTACTTTGAAAAATAAGATTGATGGAGTTTTATACGAGGAGAATCCAGGGATGTTAGGATTTCGTAGAAAAATGAAGTTGAGGTGAAAAGTGATTCTTAACAGTGAATGATAAGCGCAGGATTAATATGTTGTATGGTCCATAAATAATGTCGCAAAGTGTTGGAGTCACTCGATGGGTCAGGCAGCATCTCTGGAGGACATGATCAGCCAATCTTTCGGGTCAGGGCCCTTCTGGAGGCTCTTTGAAACAGTTTTGTTTAGATTAGATACATTCTCCCCGTGACCTGCGTGGGTTCTCTCTGGGTGCTCCGGTTTCAATAGACAATAGACAATAGGTGCAGGTGCTTCGAGCCAGCACCACCATTCAATGTGATCATGGTTGATCACCCCCAATCAGTACCCCGTTCCTGCCTTCTCCCCATATCCCCTGACTCCGCTATTTTTAAGCGCGGAAACAAACCCTTCAGCCCACCGACACTGTGCCGACCAGCGATCCCCGCACACTAACACTATCCTACACACACACTAGGGACAATTTACAATTACACCAAGCCAATTAGCCTACAAACCTGTAGGTCTTTGGGGTGTGGGAGGAAACCGGAGCCGACACACACACACACACACATGAGAAAGACAAAAGGTCATAAGGAATAGGAGTATAATTAGGCCATTCGGCCCATCAAGTCCACTCCGCCATTCAATCACGGCTGATCTATCTCTCCCTCCTAACCCCATTCTCCTGCCTTCTCACCATAACCCCTGACACCCGTACTAATCAAGAATCTATCTATCTCTGCCTTAAATATATCCACTGACTTGGCCTCCACAGCCTCCTGTGGCAAAGAATTCCACAGATTCACCACCCTCTGACAAAATAAATTCCTCCTTATCTCCTTCCTAAAAGAACGCCCTTTAATTCTGAAGGTAGACAAAAGTGCTGGAGAAACTCAGCGGGTGGGGCAGCATCAATGGAGCGAAGGAAATAGGAAACATTTTGGGCCAAAACACTTCGTCAGACTGATGTAGGGTGGAGGGGAGGGGGGGGGGGGGGTGGAAGAGGAAAGGAAGAGGAGGTGCCAGAGGGCTGAGGGAGAGCTGAGAAGGGGAGGAGACAGTGTGGACTCCCTGAAATTGGATAAGTCAACGTTGATGCTGCTGGGGTATAAACTACACAAGCGAAATATGAGGTGCTGCTCCTCCAATTTCCTGTGGTCCTCACTCTGGCCATGGAGGAGGCCCAGGACAGAAAGGTCGGATTCAGAATGGGTACCATTCGATACCACAGCCACGTTTGCTTTCTCCCATTCCGAACCCAACCTTCCTTCGTTCCTATGATTCTGCCGCACCCGCTGAGTTTATCCAGCACTTTTGTCTACCTTCGATTTTCCAGCATCTGCAGTTCCTTCTTAAACCTTTAATTCTGAGGCTGTGACCTCTGGTCCTAGACTCTCCCATTAGTGGAAACATCCTCTCCACATCCACTCTATCCAAGCCTTTCACTATTCGGTAAGTTTCAATGAGGTCCCCCCCATGGCAATTTGATTCACATCTGGTATAACTGGACTGGACAGATAATGACCCAACTCGGCTGGGTCATTGATAGACCAGTTTGAGTAGGTTGTGTCTCAGGTTGAGTAGGCTGGGTCTCTATTCCTTGGAGCACAGGAGGATGAGGGTTGATCTTATAGAGGTGTACAAAATCATGAGCTGAATAGATCGGGTAGATGCACCGAGTAGGTGCATCGAGGACCAGAGGACATATGTTCAAGGTGAAGGGGAAAAGATTTAATAGGAATCTGAGGGGTAACTTCTTCACACAAAGGGTGGTGGGTGTATGGAATGACCTGTTGGAGGAGGTAGTTGAGGCTGGGACTATCGCAATGTTTAAGAAACAGTTAGACAGGTACACGGATAGGACAGGTTAGGAGGGAGATTGACCAAGCACGGGCAGGTGGGAAGAATGTAGATGGGGCATGTTGGCCGGTGTGGGCAAGTTGGGCCAAAGGGTTCTTTTTCCACACTGTATCACTCGATGACTCAATGACTATCAATGGGGACACTCGTGTTACTGAAAGATGGATTTTTCTCTATTTAAGTCCAGGTGCTGTTCCTCCAAATTGCACTGGGCCTCACTCTGACAATGCGGGAGGTCAGTGGCCCAGCCCAAATTGGAGGAACAGCACCTCATATTTTGCTTGGGTAGTTTACACCCCAGCGGTATGAACATTGACTTCTCTAACTTCAGATAGTCCTTGCTTGCCCTCTCTCTCCATCCCCTCCCCCTTCCCAGTTCTCCCCCCAGTCTTACTGTCTCCGACTACATTCTATCTATGTCCCGTCCCGTCCCCTCCCCTGACATCAGTCTGAAGAAGGGTCTCGACCCGAAACGTCGCCCGTTCCTTCTCTCCAGAGACGCTGCCTCACGTGAAGCTGCGTACTGTTGGATTCAACGTTAAATTATTGGATTAAATTATAGTTTGATGAAACAATGTTGTGGCGCGGTGGCGCAGCGGTAGAGTTGCTGCCTCACAACGCCAGAGACCCGGGTTCGATCCTGACTACCATATATAACCATATAACCATCTAATAATTACAGCACGGAAACAGGCCATCTCGGCCCTACAAGTCCGTGCCGAACACTTATTCTCCCCTAGTCCCATCTACCTGCACTCAGACCATAACCCTCCATTCCTTTCCCGTCCATATACCTATCCAATTTATTTTTAAATGATAAAATCGAACCTGCCTCCACCACTTCCACTGGAAGCTCATTCCACACAGCTACCACTCTCTGAGTAAAGAAGTTCCCCCTCATGTTACCCCTAAATTTCTGTCCCTTAATTCTCAAGTCATGCCCTCTTGTTTGAATCTTCCCTACTCTCAGTGGGAAAAGCTTATCCACGTCAACTCTGTCTATCCCTCTCATCATTTTAAAGACCTCTATCAAGTCCCCCCTTAACCTTCTGCGCTCCAAAGAATAAAGACCTAACTTGTTCAACCTTTCTCTGTAACTTAGTTGCTGAAACCCAGGCAACATTCTAGTAAATCTCCTCTGTACTCTCTCTATTTTGTTGACATCCTTCCTATAATTGGACAACCAAAATTGTACACAATACTCCAGAATTGGCCTCACCAATGCCTTGTACAATTTTAACATCACATCCCAACTTCTATACTCAATGCTCTACGGGTGCTGTCTGTACGGAGTTTGTACGTTCTCCCCGTGACCTGCGTGGGTTTTCTCCGAGATCTTCATTTTCTACCCACACTCCAAAGACGTACAGATTTGTAGGTTAATTGGTGTGATTTATGTGTAAATTATCCCTAGTGTGTGTAGGATAGTGTTAGTGTGCAGGGATCGCTGGTCGGTGCGGACTCGGTGGGCCGAAGTGTCTGTTTCCGCGCTGTATCTCTAAACTAATACTAGTCTAAAGTACTTGGCTGAAGTCTTTAAAGTATCATAGCTTGGAATGAATCATACACAACCTGAATTATTTTGCAGGATTTATAGTAGGTGTTTTAAAATCCCTATTTGGCAGAATCACATCTGGTAAATAATTCCTTAATTACATCCCTTGCGTGGGAAACGAGATGGGATTATTTAACGCTAATATCATTATGATCTTTTTCCACGCAGATGAACCACCGCTGCTTATCCGTAATGTAATTTCACTTTTTGGAAAGAAAATTACGTTTTGCTTTCATTGCGAAGAGTAACAGGTGATAGCGAATTAGTTTGAGGCATCGATTTGTCGTGGACGTCTTTGGAGTGTGGGAGGAAACTGCAGACCTCGGAGAAAACCCACGCAGGTCACGGGGAAAACGTACAAACTCCGTACAGACAGAGCCCATAGTCGGGTTCGAACCTGGGTCTCCGTTGTCAAGGATTTGTGCTATTCATCATCATCGGCGGTCGCTCGAAACGAGTATGACTGTCCTCTCATGGTGGACGCCTGTGCGTGACTTTGTTCAACGTGGGGAGACTGGTGCACAGACAGCCACCCCACGGTCCTTGACAGATCTGGGTCAGGATCCAGTGGCATGGAGTCCAAGACGACCGGAGACCCTTTTCTGCTGCAGCCTCCATCCATCCGCCTTCCCAGCCGTTGTGACGCTCCACTAAGGTCAGCCATCGTCCTCCGCCTGTTCCACCGTTGAGGTCTTGGTTGGATTGCTCCATGTCAGAGACCTCCCCCTCGACCTTACCGCCATGGGTGACCCTACCAGGAGCATAGCTCCAGACGGCATCGCTCTCAGGATCTCAGGTCCACACACAAGCTTCTCCACCACGACAAGGTGACAATCCGCTAATGCTTAATTCTCTCACTAATACTTAAGAACACGTACTCCAGGGCTAGACTGAATGAGGGCAATGATGTCTGAAGCAGGGTCTCGACCCGAGGTGGCACAAATTCCTTCTCTCCAGAGATGCTGCCTGTCCCGCTGAGTTACTCCAGCATTTTGTGTCTACCCTGAATTCCTGCAGCTGTTCAAGATTGCTTACGTTCCACTTAATCTTCATCATGGTTTAATCCAACACAATTGACAACTCCATTCGCTTCTGAGGACGGGTCCCGACCCGAAACGTCAACCATCCATGTTCTCCGGAGATGCTGCCTGACCCGTGGAGGTGTTGTAGAGAGTTGTGGACGCAGCCCAGACCATCGCGCAAACCAACCTCCACCCACACATCACGGTGCCTCGGCAAGCCACTAGCATAATCAAGGACCAATCTCACCTCTTAGATTTATAGAGGCATAGTGAGATACATGGTGGAAGCAGGCCCTTCAGCTCAACCTGCCCACACCGGCCAACATGTCCCAGCTACACAAGTCCCACATGCCCGCGTTTGACAATAAACAATAGACAATAGACAATAGGTGCAGGAGTAGGCCATTCGGCCCTTCGAGCCAGCACCGGCATTCAATGTGATCATGGCTAATCATCCCCAATCAGTACCCCATTTGGTCCATATCCCTCCAAACCTGTCCTATCCATGTCAAACCTGTCTAACTGTTTCTTAAACAATGGGATAGTCCCAGCCTCAACTCCCTCCTCGTTCCATACACCTACCACCCTTTGTGTGAAAAAGTCACCCCTCAGATTCCTATTAAATCTTTCCCCCTTCACCTTAAACCCATGTCCTCTGGTCCTCGATTCCCCTACTCTGGGGAAGAGACTCTGTGCATCTACCCGATCTATTCCTCTCATGATTTTGTACACCCCTCTCCCATCGGGCAAGAGGTACAGAAGTGTGAAAATACACACACCTCCAGTTTCAGGGACAGTTTCTCCCCAGGTGTTATCATCCTAACCTCTGTAAGGAAGCAGGTCTACTAGCTGCATCAGTGTGAGTGCAAATATAGAACATCGAACACAGTGCATTACAGCAGACACATTGAGTTACTCCAGCACTTTGTGCCCTTTCGTGTAAATCACCATCTGTAGCTCCATGTTTCTAATTTGAAACAAAGAAGCATAGAAACATAGAAAATAATGTGCAGGAAAAGGACATTCGGCCCATCGAGCCAGCATCGCCATTCAATATGATAATGGCTGATCATTCTAAATCAGTACCCCGTTCCTGCCTTTTCCCCATATCCCTTGGTTCCATTTACCCTAAGAGCTAAATCTAAAGGGCCAGTCCCACTTAGGTGATTTTTTAGATGACTACAGGCGACTAGGCCGTCGCCACATGTTCGCCGGCGTGTCGCCTGTATGGTCGTGAGTTGTCTCCTCAGTCGGCCAAAGAGTCGTAGCGTCTTTCTGGCCGCAGTTGGATTTTCAGCGTGTTCAAACATTTTCGGCGACTGTGGGTTGGTGCCAATGAGCGTAGCTTGACTTCTCCGGACGCAGGTGCTGTCGTAGGTCGTCGCAGGTGCTGACTTCGGTGAATTCCATTGGCGACTACCTACGTCAACCTACGTCAACCGGCGACAGGTACCGGCGACTGAATTGTCTTCAGTTGGGACGACAGATAGCACAATGGGCTAAGTGTTCGGCTGGCAACCGAAAGGTAGCCGGTTCGAATCCCGCTTGGAGTGCATACTATCGTTGTGTCCTTGGGCAAGACACTTCACCCACCTTTGCCTGTGTGTGAATGTGTGTGAGTGATTGGTGGTGGTCGGAGGGGCCGTAGGCGCAGAATGGCAGCCACGCTTCCGTCAGTCTGCCCCAGGGCAGCTGTGGCTACAGAAGTAGCTTACCACCACCAAGTGTGACTGAGGAGTGAATGAATAATGCGATGTAAAGCGCCTTGAGTATTAGAAAGGTGCTATATAAATCCCATCCATTATTATTATTATTATTCAGTTGTTGTCGACAGGATCTAGCTTGTCGTAGCTTGTGGACGTAGGTTGTCGTAGGTGTGGTCGTAGGTGGACGTCCCAATGGGCCGCCGGTTGTCGGTAGCTTGCCGTAGTTTCACGTCGACTAGGTGGTCGGTTGTTGTAGACATCGTCGTAGACATTATCGTGGGTGTGGAGGGGGTCCAGTTGCCATTTTTTCGGCGACCTGCTACGAATATGGCATTTGCCGGTGGTCGCCTAAAAAATCGCTTAAGTGTGACAGGCCATTAACTCTCTTGAAAACATCCCACAAATTGGCCTCCACTGCTTTCTGTGGCAGAGAATTCCACAGATTCACAACTCTCTGGGGTGAAAAAGATTTTTCCTCATCCCGGTCCTAAATGGCCTTCCTCTTATTTTTAAACTGTGATCCTTGGATCTGGGCTCCCCCAACAGGGAGAACATTTTTCCTGCATCTACCCTGTACCCTTAAGAATTTGATATGTCTCATCCCTCTAAATTCCAGCCTGTTGAGAAATTCTCAGCGACCATAATGAGGCCGCGACTAGCTCCCTGAATGCGGGAACTCCTCACGGCCGTGAAGGCGACGCCCCGGCAACCACCCGCGAACATGTGGCGACTGCACAGTCTCCTGCAGTCACGTAAAAAGTTGCCTAAGTGGGACAGGCCCATTAGGCAGCAACTCTACCGCTGCACCACCGCGCTGCCCTAAAGCGCACTATGCAAAGCGCGCTGCTGAATGACACTATGCTGACTCACATGCATGGCAAATGCTTATTAAATTAGAGTTGTCTCTCAGATGCAAGAGTCCAAGCTACAGGCAAATACTTTTCTTTGAGGCAAGTTAATCTGTGGTGGTTAATGTTATGTTTAGCAAGCGAGAACTCTGCATAATTACAGGGTGGGGACTTCTTGTTGGACAACAATAATTCCCCAGTAGACAGGGACACTCAATTACAGCTTTAAGCAAAAGCAGCAGGTAACAGCTGTGTAAGTAGGAACTGCAGACGCTGGTTTACTACGAAGGCTGTGGAACAGCATCCCTCTTCCCATCAGAACTGCCCCCTCCATCGACTCCTTTAAGTGGAGACTTAAAACTCATCTTTACTCTCAAGCCTTTCTTGACATCCTCTGAGGGAGGGCTATATGTGTGTATTTATGTATGTACTTAATCTATGAACCACTGTTGTGTAACGTTAGTACCTCCACCAATGTAAAGCACTTTGGTCAACGTGTTGTTTTTTAATTGTGCTATAGATATAAAAGTGGCTCGACTTGACTTGATTTGAAGATGGACACAAAATCAGAGGAAGATGACTGACTTTGCTGCCTTCCCTCACAGTGGGAAACTTTTGATTCTGCTGTGTGGGGATGTTTTATGTTGAACTCTATCGTGTGTTGTGTACTTTATTTTATTGTATGACTGTATGGTGATCACCAACTGGCACATGTGACAAATAAATGTATCTTGTATGTGGAGATTATGTTTTCTCTTGTGGGAGAGTCTAGGACCAGAGGTCACAGCCTCTGAATAAAAGGACATACCTTAGAAAGGAGACTCTCCCACTAGTTTAACTACTCCCTTCCCATGCAACCCCCCCCCCTCCGCAGGTACCTTCCCCTGTAACCGCAGGAAATGCAACACCTGTCCCTATACCTCCTCCCTCGACTCTGTCCAAGGACCCCGACAGCCCTTTCCAGGTGAGACAGAGAGGTTCACTTGCACAGCACTTCCTCAAACCTCACCTGCTGTATCCGCCGTTCCAGGTGCGGACTCCTATATATCGGCGAGACCAAGCGCAGGCTCGGCGATCGTTTAGCTGAACACCTCCGCTCAGTCAGCCTAAATGTACATGATCTGCCGGTTGCTCAACACTTCAACTCCCCCTCCCATTCCCACACTGACCTTTCTGTCCTGGGCCACCTCCACTGTCGGAGTGAGGCCCAGCGCAAATTGGAGGAGCAGCACATATTTTGCCTGGGCAGCTTACACCCCAGCGGTATGAACATTGACTGCTCTAACTTCAAGTAACCCTTGATTTCCCTCTCTCATCATCCTCTCCACATCCACTCTATCCAAGCCTTTCACTATTTGGTATGTCTCCATGAGGTCCCCCCGTCATTAGGGTTGCCAACTGTCCCGTATTAGCCGGGACATCCCGTATATTGGGCTAAATTGGTTTGTCCCGTACGGGACCGCCATTGTCCTGTATTTGACCGCTGCTACTCGGGTCGAGGGGACTGTCGGGTCGGAGCGCCACGTCCGGCCCCGCCTCACCCGTCCCGACGTAGTGCAGCCCATGGAGTGCAGCAGCAGCAGCAGCAGCAGCAGCGCCTCGCCCGTGACCCCGTCGGTCGGCAGCCCGGCCAGCTGTCCGACCTTCGGACCTTCGCTTACCGCCGACACCACCACCACCCCTCCTTCTCATGGCCGATCATCGGTTCACGAGTTGGACGGGGCGCCGGACCTTGCCTGTGACATAGCGCGGCCCCCGGGCCAAAACTCCTCAGCTGGCCCGCCGGCTGGGCTTTTTCTTGTTCTTGGTTTCTTGGCCCTCCAAAATATTCCAAATGGAATTTAAACTGGAGGTGGTGAAGGGAGGGAGGGCTTAAGCCAGAAAGGGTTATTGGGAAGAAAGAGCTACTTTAAATGTAGGTGCGTCCGGTTGGGTAACTATAGTAGGGTGGAGATTATTTCATGCTTTAATTGTGCGGGGGAAGAACGAATTGCTGTACACATCTGTCTTTGTAGCTGGGATCACAAATTGGATCGAATGCCCTCGTCTGCTCCTAATTGGTTTGGGTTTGGTGTAGGTCTTGTAATCTATGTCGAGCTGACCATTTAACATTTTGTAAAAACATTGCGTGCAGTCCAGCACCCGGGCCAACTCATCATTCACCCAGCCACGGCCGAGTCGGTCAACGAATTGCCGCCGGGAATTTGTCCCGCATTTTGACCTTTTGTCCCGTATTTTGGAGTGAGGAAGTTGGCAACCCTACCCCTAATCCTCCTAAACTCCAGCGAGTACAGGCCCAGTGCCTTCAAATGCTCATCTCGAAAGATGTAACACTTCTTATTTTCCTACTCTTCTTCCAAGAGTTCTGAACCGATCTATTCCCCGTTTTAATTGGAAGTCTTTGCCTTCCACCGCTATATATATTTTTTTGTATCGTTGAGTGTTTCATGCCGATGAAGTCTTTATCTTTTCACTCGTTGGCCTTCAGCGATCGCGGCTCTCTCTCATTGAGCAATATAATTAAAATCTTTCCAGAAATTTGCAGCATCAGTCTCTGCAAACACTGGGTGATTTATTTTGCTGTCATTTCATTGGGATATGGTTCATCCGGAATCTCTCTCCCGGGAGGGCTCTCTCAGCTCGGAGTTAACCTTTCTTATTGTCGTTTTCACGGAAGGCAGACGGAAACTCGTATTAACAGAGATCCACTCACAGTATCATCAGTCACGGTTAGCAAATGAATTATTAAAACTGTTATGATTCAGACTGTATGTTACTGAAGTAGGTGGCAGATTGTACTGGTTCACACACCTCAGCTAATTACAAGTGACACAGCGTGCAAACAGGCCCTTCGGCCCAACTTGCCCCAGCTAACCTAGTCCCACTGGCCCATATCCCGCTAAACCGGTCCTATCCATGCACCTGTCGAAATGTTTCTTAAACGTTGGGATAATCCCAGCCTCAACTACCTCCTCTAGCAGCTCGTTCCACACACCCACCACCCTTTGTGTGACAAAGTCACCCCTCAGATTCTTATTGAATCTTTTCCCCCTTGCTTTAAACCTATGTCCTCTGGTCCTCGATCCCCTACTCTGGGCAAGAGACTCTGTGCATCTACCCGATCTATTCCCCTCATGATTTTCTACACCTCCATTAGATCACCCCTCATCCTCCTGCGCTCCATGGAATAGAGACCCAGCCTGCTCAACCTCTCATAGAAACATAGCAAATAGGTGCAGGAGTAGGCCATTCGGCCCTTCGAGCCTGCACCGCCATTCAATATGATCATGGCTGATCATCCAACTCAGTATCCTGTACCTGCCTTCTCTCCATACCCCCTAATCCCTTTAGCCACAAGGGCCACATCTAAGTCCCTCTTAAATATAACCAATGAATTGGCCTCAACTACATTCTGTGGCAGAGAATTCCAGAGATTCACCACTCTCTGTGTGAAAAATGTTTTTCTCATCTCGGTCCTAAAAGATTTCCCCCTTCTCCTTATACTGTGACCCCTTGTTCTGGACTTCCCCAACATCGGGAACAATCTTCCTGCATCTAGCCTGTCCAACCCCTTAAGAATTTTGTAAGTTTCTATAAAATCCCCCAATCTTCTAAATCCTAGCGAGTACAAGCCGAGTGTATCCAGTCTTTCTTCATATGAAAGTCCTGACATCCCAGGAATCAGTCTGGTGAACCTTCTCTGTACTCCCTCTATGGCAAGAATGTCTTTCCTCAGATTAGGAGACCAAAACTGTACGCAACTCTCCCTATAGCTCAGACCCTCGAGTCCTGGCAACATCCTCGTAAATCTCCCCTGTACCCTCTCCAGCTTGACGACATCAAGTTGAATTAAGGTTGGCCCATATACCATACATCTGGCAGCAGACGCGAAATACTGGAGTAACTCAGCGGGACAGGCAGCATCTCTGGAGAGAAAGAATGGGTGACGTTTCGGGTCGAGGTCCATCTTCAGACTGAGAGTCGGGGGAGAGAGAAACGAGAGATATAGGACAAATGAATGGAAGAAATGCAAATCGCTACATTGATCATGGAAAAATGGAGCCCACAATGATCCATTGTTGGCTGTGGGCTGGGTGATAACGAGTTATTCAGACACTATTAAACGTCACCCATTCCTCCTCTCCAGAGATGTTGCCTGACCTGCTGAGTTACTCCAGAATTTTGTGTCTGTCTTCGGTTTAAACCAGCATCTGCTGTTCCTTGCTGTTCATTCGGTGATGTGACCTCTCTCTGTAAACAAATCTCACCTGTGGTCACAGGTAGATGGAGGGTAAAGAAGGCTTTTGCCACATTGGCCTTCATCAGTGAGGGTAGTTTTAGTTTACTTTAGGTCAGAGGTACAGATACAGAGCAGAAACTGGCCCTTCGGCCCACCGAGTCCGCACCGATCAGCGACCCCCACATGCTAACACTATCCTATACGCACTTGGGACGAGTTACAATTTTTACCGAAGCCAACTAACCTACAAAGCTATAAGACTTCGGAGTGTGGGAGGAAACCGGAGCTCCCGGAGAAAGCCCACGCAGGTCACGGGGAGAACGTACCCGTAGTCAGGATCCAAATCGGGTCTCTGGCACTGTGAGGTAGCAACTCTACCCGCTGTGACAACATCTTTCCCATAACATGGCGACCAAAACTGAACACAATACCCCAAATGTGGCCTCATCAACTGTATGACTGTAACTATATTAATCAAAAGAAAATCCAACATACCATTTCCCTGGTAAAAAAAAGCCACAGACGGGACACGGAGTCAAGATAAATATTTTCTTCCAAGGAATTAAATCCTTAGGTGATTATCATTATAGTTCTCCATGGATCG
The DNA here is from genome assembly GCF_010909765.2 of Amblyraja radiata. NCBI lineage: Eukaryota > Metazoa > Chordata > Chondrichthyes > Rajiformes > Rajidae > Amblyraja > Amblyraja radiata. The sequence continues at coordinate 64,092,797 of NC_045965.1, read as the reverse complement.
TCACCTTGCCGTGGTGGAGAAGCTTGTGTGTGGACCTGAGATCCTGAGAGCAATGCCGTCTGGAGCTACGCTCCTGGTAGGGCCACCCATGGCGGTAAGGTCGAGGGGGGAGGTCTCCGACAGAGAGCAATCCAACCAAGACCTCAATGGTGGAACAGGCGGAGGACGATGGCTGACCTTAGTGGAGCGTCACAACGGCTGGGAAGGCGGATGGATGAAGGCTGCAGCAGAAAAGGGTCTCCGGTCGTCTTGGACTCCATGCCACTGGATCCTGACCCAGATCTGTCAAGGACCGTGGGGTGGCTGTCTGTGCACCAGTCTCCCCACGTTAAACAAAGTCACGCACAGGCGTCCTCCATGAGAGGACAATCATCCTCGTTTCGAGTGACTGCCGATGATGATGAATAGCACAATTCCTTGACATCAGAGAGTGGCCACCAATAATGAGTTGTTAGGTAGACATGACTTTAAATAGTGTAGTCTGTCCGATTACATTAAGGAACCTGATTTTTTTTTTGATAGAAAAAGTAAATACAACAAAGGACCTTCAAATGTTCAAAGACTCGAGCTGAATTTGAATCAATATCAGTCTTAGCCCAGGCATTAGTTCATTGTGTGTCTTATTGAACAGTTTGCTCAGAATATCAATGCTTCCTATATGATTAAGCTCAATCTGCAGTTCAGTTTAGTTTATTGTCACATGTACCAAGGTAGAGCGACATGCTTTTGTTACTATCCATTCAGCGGAAAGACAATACATGATTACAATCGAGCCATTTACAGTGTACAGATACATGATAAAGGGAATAATGTTCAGTGCAAGGTAAAGCCTGCAAGGTCCGATCAAGGATAGTCCGACTGTTTAAGAAGGAACTGCAGATGCTGGAAAAATAGGTAGATAAAAAAGCTGGAGAAACTCAGCGGGTGAGGCAGCATCTATGGAGCGAAGGAATAGGCGATGTTTCAGGTCAAGACCCTTCTTCAGACTGATGTGGGGTTGGAGGAGGGGGGGGGGGTGCGGAAAGAATAAACTGTCTTCGGAGAGAGGAGGAGAACTTCTTCAAAGTAGGCATATCTGTGGAGATTTCATAGTGGAGCAGACGAAATGTTTCGAGTGACATATGTACGTATATATATTTATTGCTCATATTCTATGTTCGCTCTTCTGGGTGAGAAGCTAACTGCATTTCGTTGTCTCTGTACTGTACACTGCACAATGACAATAAAGTTTGAATCTGAATCTGGTTTAAGAAAGGAATTGCAGATGCTGGAAAAATAGACGGTAGACAAAAATACTGGAGAAACTCAGCGGATGAGGCAGCATCTATGGAGCGAAGGAATAGGTGACGTTTTGGGTCGAGACCCTTCTTCAGACTGATGTGGGGGTGGGGGGGGGGGGTGCGGAAGAAGATACTGTGGTCGTTTAAGAGGATCAAAGTTAAAGTAAAATATGTTACTGTTAGAATACAGATATAATGGCCCTGTCCCACTGTACAAGTTCATTCAAGAGCTCTCCCGAGTTTTAAAAAAAATCAAACTCGTGGCAAGCACGTAGAATGTACGTAGCGGGTACGTCAGAGCTCAGGGACGTCTCTTAGCGGCTCGTAACGCTAACGGCAGGTACTCTGGAAACGTAGTAAGCTCGGGAAGACTTGTGAAGATTTTTCAACATGCTTCTGTGGTTAGCACACAAATAGTCACCTGGGTTGGGCAGCATCAGAATTAAGCCATTCGGCACATCAAGTCTACTCCGCCATTCAATCTTGGCTGATCTATCTCTCCCTCCAAACCCCAATCTCCCACCCGTAATAGTCCCACTGTTCACATCCAGGTATCTCTGTCGTTAATCACCTCTTCTCCGGCCAACAATGGGCCATTGTGGGCTCCACCCTTCCTTGATCATCTTTTGCCAGCCCTGCTTCGTTCTAAGGTCATAAGGAATGGGAGTAGAATTAGGCCATTCGGCCCATCAGTCTCCGCCATTCAATCATGGTTGATCTGTCTCTCCCTCCTAACCCCTCCCCCCCCCCCCCATTCTCCTGCCTTCTCCCCATAACCCCTGACACCCGTACTAATCAAGAATCTATCTAACCCTGCCTTAAAAATATCCATTGACTTGGCCACAGTCTGTAGCAAAGAATTGCACAGATTCACCACCCTCTGACTAGGGAAATTCCTCCTCATCTCCTTATTAAAGGAACGTCCTTTAATTCTGAGGCTGTGACCTCTGGTCCTAGACTCTCCCACTAGTGGAAACATCCTCTCCACATCCAACCTATCCAGGCCTTTCACTATTCGGTAAGTTTCAATGAGGTCCCCCCTCCTCCTTCTAAACTCCAGAGTGTTCCATCTTGGAACCATAATAGACAATAGGCAATAGACTATAGGTGCAGGAGTAGGCCATTGGCCCTTCAAGGCAGCACCGCCATTCAATGTGATCATGGCTGATCATCCACAATCAGTACCCCGTTCCTGCCTTCTCCCCATATCCTCTGACTCCGCTATCTTTAAGAGCCCTATCTAGCTCTCAAGAGAATCCAAAGAACCGGCCTCCACCACCCTCTGAGGCAGAGAATTCCACAGACTCACAACTCACTGTGCGAAAAAGTGTTTCCTCGTCTACGTTCTAAATGGCTTACCCCTTATTCTTAAACTGTGGCCCCTAGTTCTGGACTCCCCCAACATCGGGAACATGTTTCCTGCCTCTAGCGTGTCCAACCCCTTAATAATCTTATATGTTTCAATGAGATTCCCTCTCATCCTTCTAAACTCCAGAGTGTACAAGCCCAGCTGCTCCATTCTCTCAGAATATGACAATCCCGCCATCCCGGGAATTAACCTTGTAAACCTACGCTGCACTCCCTCAATAGCAAGAATATCCTTCCTCAAATTTGGAGACCAAAACTGCACACAATACTCCAGGTGTGGTCACACTTGGGCCACAATAGTTATCCAACAACTATTAGTTTCATAACTTTCTTTTGCCTTCCTTTCAACGGAGATCGTCTTGGCAATAATCTTTGTGAATTACAGCGTGCCAGCCAGTGAAGTTTTCAGTAATTATTTTCAAGCATTTTAACTGTCATTTTGTTTCAGGCCTACCTGTTCTCTCCTCCCACTCCCATTTGGAACAGATTGGTAATTTTCATTGTTTGGCAGGTGTCTAAACAAGCAAACTCAAGACTTTGAAGAGGGAGGCTTTAGAATTTAGATTTATGAGATACAGCGCGGAAACAGGCCCTTCGGCCCACCGAGTCCGTGCCGACCAGCGAACCCCGCACACTAACACTATCCAACACACACTAGGGACAATTTACAATTTTACCGAAGCCAATTAATCTACAAACCTGTACGTCTTTGGAGTGTGGGAAGAAACTCGGAGAAAACCCACGCAGGTCACGGGGAGAACGTACAAACTCCGTACAGACAGCACCCGTAGTTAAGGTCTCTGGCGCTGTGAGGCTGCAACTCAGCCACTGCGCCACCATGCCGCCTTTGTCTTTGACATTTCCACCCCGGAAATGAAATTCTGACTCCCTACTCTCTCTATATCTTTCTTAGTAATATAAATGTCTGTAAGGTCTCAAATCCATCCAGTCAGAAAAACCTATTTTAAATCCTCTCCAAAGCTTCCACATGCTTCCTGTAATGGGGGCGATCAGAACTGCGTGCAATTCTCTGCATGCATCCTCACCAAAGTCTTATAAAGCTGTATGTAGCCACAAAAAGCTGGAGTAACCCAACGGGCCAGACATCATCTCTGGAAAAAGGGAATGGGTGACCTTTCGGGTCGAGACCCTTCTTCAGACTGAGAGTCAGGGGAAAGATTTCAGTCTGAAGAACAGTCTCAACCCGAAACGTCACCCATTCCCTTTTCCCAGAGGTGCTGTCTGCCCCGTTGAGTTACTCCAGCTTTTTGTGTCTAGCTTTGGTTTAACCCAGCATCTGCAGTTCCTTCCTATAAAGTTGCATCATGAGTTCCTGACTTTTTTTTCTGTGTAAGTTCGGTTTATTGTCGTGTGTACCGAGGTACAGTGAAAAGCTTTTGTTGCGTGCTAACTAGTCAGCGGAAAGACAATACATGATTACAATCGAGCCATTCGCAGTGTACAGATACGTGATAAGGGAATAATGCTTAGTGCAAGGTAAAGCCAGCAAAGTCGCATCAAGGATAGTCCGACGTATGTTTTGCAACATACGAGGAATTTCATTTGCCGTACAGTCATATCAATAAAAAGCAACGAAACACACAAAATACATTTTAACATAAACATCCACCACAGTGACTCCTCCACATTCCTCACTGTGATGGAAGGCGAGAAAAAGTTCAATCTCTTCTCTCCTTTGTTCTCCCGCGGTCGGGGGCCTGGAGCCTTCCATCTTGGCTCCCGTAGCCGGTGGTCGGGCCTTCCGCGTCAGTGCGATCGAGCTCCCGCATTGGGGGGGGGGGGGGGTAAACTCAGCTCCACCACACCGGGCGATCGGACCCCGGGTCGGGGCTGGTCGAAACCTTCTGCCTCATTTGGAGCTTCCTGACATCGGTCTCTAGCCGAGGCTGCGAGATTCTCTATGTTGGAGCATCGATCCCAGGCAAGGGATCACAGGCTCCGATAGTAAACCACAGCCCCGCGGTGGGGCTCAAATTCAGTCTCAAGCAAGGCTGCCAGCTCCATGATGTTAGGCCGCAGAGCGACCGGAGATACAACCCGGAAAACAATCACCTTGTTGCGTGCTAACCAGTCAGCGGAAAGACTATACATGATTACAATCGAGCCATTCGCAGAGTACAGATACATGATAAGGGAACAATGTTTAGTGCAAGATAAAGCCAGTAAGATAGTCTGAGGGTCACAAATGAGGTGGATAGTAGTTCAGGACTGCTCTCTGGTTGTGGTAGGATGGTTCAGTTGCCTGATAACAGCCGGGAAGAAACTGTCCCTGAATCTGGAGGTGTGCGTTTACACACTTCTGTAACTCTTGGCCGATGGGAGAGGGGAGAAAAGGGAGTGGCCGGGGTGCGACTGGTCCTTGATTGTGCTGCTGGCCTTGCCGAGGCAGCGTGAGGTGTAGATAGAGTCAATGGAAGGGAGGTTGGTTCGTGTGATGGTCTGGGCTGCGTCCACGATTCGCTGCAATTTCATTATGGTCTTGGACGGAGCTGTGACGCTTCCCGGTGAAATGCTTTCTACGGCGCATCTGTAGAAGTTGGCGAGAGTAGTCGGGGACTACCTGACTCGTGTACTCAATGCCCCTGCCCGATGAAGGCAAGCTTCATCTCTGAGGATGCGGAGAGGAAGGCTTTATTTCATTAAGTTGCCAGAGAAAACAATCATGTTCCACAGACAGCAAACCGGGATGGGAAAAATGCAATATGAAGTGAACTATTTTGACATTTCATGGAGAATGCAATAAAAAGTTGAAACATTCGTATATGATTAAGGTAGGAGCTAAAATATCATAAATAAACATTAAAAAAAAAAAGTATTTGGAAATTGGATGCCTGATATGAAATATTTATGCTCAGGAATTAAAATGCACATATATAAAATTCAGGGCAAGATATTTGCAAAGCAGTAATTATGGTCTAGTTTGCCTTAATGACTCTCAGCTAGCTTCCAGCAAAGATGACACAAGAATTTCAGGATAATTTTGGAATGAGATTATAGACAATAGACAATAGGAGCAGGAGAAGACCATTCGGGCCTTCGAGCCAGCACCACCATTCAATGTGATCATGGCTGATCATCCCCAATCAGTACCCCGTTCCTGCCTTCCCCCCATATCCCCTGACTCTGTTATCTTTAAGAGCCCTATCTAGTTCTCTCTTGAAAGTATCCAGAGAACCGGCCTCCACCGCCCTCTGAGGCACAGAATTCCACAGACTCACAACTCTCTGTGTGAAAAAGTGTTTCTTCATCTCCGTTCTAAATGGCTTACCCTTTATTCTTAAACTGTGGTCCCTGGTTCTGGACTCCCCCAACATCGGGAACATGTTTCCTGCCTCCAGCGTATCCAAACCCTTAACAATCTTATATGTTTCAATAAGATCCACGCTCATCCTTCTAAACTCCAGAGTGTACAAGCCCAGCCGCTCCATTCTCTCAGCATATGACAGTCCCGCCATCGCAGGAATTAACATTGTAAACCTACGCTGCACTCCCTCAATAGCAAGAATGTTCTTCCTCAAATTAGGGGACCAAAACTGCACAAAATACTCCAGGTGTCGTCTCACTAGGGCTCTGTACAACTGCAGAACGACCTCTTTGCTCCTATACTCAACTCCTCTTGTTATGAAGAAACTATCCCTGAGTGCTTCTTAAAATATTTCTTGAACGTTGCAAAAGTCCCTGCCTCAAATACCTCCTCCGGCAGCTCGTTCCACACACACCACCCATTGTGTGAAAAAAAATAACCCCTCAGGTTCCATAAGTTCATAAATTCTAGGAGCAGAATTAGGCCATTCGGCCCATCAAGTCTACACTGCCTTAATGGAAACATCCTGCCCATTGCACTCTATCCAGGCCTCCCGATATTGGGGGAGTCCAGAAATCAGGGGCAACAGTTTAAGGATAAGGGGTAAGCCATTTAGAACGGAAATGAGGAAACACGTTTTCTCACCGAGAGTTGTGAGTCTGTGGAATACTCTGCCTCAGAGAGCGGTGGAGGCCGATTCTCCGGATGCTTTCAAGAGAGAGCTAGATAGGGCTCTTAAAGATAGCGGAGTCAGGGGATATGGGGTGAATGGCGGTGCTGGCTCGAAGGGCCAAATGGCCTCTTCCTGCACCTATTGTCTATTGTCTATTAAAGATAGTGGAATCAGGGGTTATGGGGAGAAGGCAGGAACGGGGTACTGAATGTGGATGATCAGCCATGATCACATTGAATGGCTGTGCTGGTTCGAAGGGCCGAATGGCCTACTCGTGCACCTGTTGTCTATTGTCCATTGTCTATTAAAGATAGTGGAGTCAGGGGATATGGGGAGAAGGCTGGAACAGGGGTACTGATTGTTGATGATCAACCATGATCACATTGAACGGCGGTGCTGGCTCGAAGGGCCGAATGGCCTGCACCTATTGTCTATTGTCTATTTAGAAAGGGAGATGGATAGGACAGGTTTGGAGGGATTTGGGCCAAACACGGGCAGGTGGGACTAGTGTATATGGGGCATGTTGGTCTGCGTGGGCAAGTCGGGCTGAAGGGGCTCGTTTCCACGCTGTACGAGTCTCTGAATAGATTAGTGATTTGGCTTCAAACATCGGGTTGAGTTTACTGAGGCAGCGTTGCTTCTATACCAAAGGGCTACCAGGATCTGCGTTGTCAAGGGCTGCCAGCTCAGATTCAACATAAAGCTGACCTGAAGGCTTCCCAAGAACTGTTTTGTCGGGAGCTGACGCAGTTTGATTAACCACGTTCGGCTCTCTGTAATTGACGGCAGGACATTGTTAGCATTTAGCCACAAGTACTTCAATTGACCGACCTCGTGTCACAAGCCATTATACTCAGGAAGCTCTTAATTGCTATCTCAGCAATCAGAACCCAGGGCTATAATCAAGCAGAAAGCTCCAGAGGGAGTGAAATAACCGAAAGTTTTCTTTTCATAAGCAAACCAAGAGGCACAATATTTCCCTTCCTTCAACAAACAACACTCAGGAAAGACAATGCACTGTAGTGTTCATAAAGCGACGCAGATCAGGGGGGTTTCACTCGCTACGAGCTGGCCCTTTTCCCAGTTGTGTAGGAAGGAACTGCAGGTGCTGGTTTAAACCATAGACACAAAATGCTGGAGAAAAGGGCCTGTCCCACTTGCCGATTTTTTCCGGCGACTGCCGTCGTCATATCAGGGTCGCCGAAAGATTTTGAACATTTCAAAATCCAGCGGTGACAAAAAAAATGTTGAGACACTTGAAAAAAAAACGCGAGTCAATATACGTCGTCACGCCGCGTCAAGCCGCGTATTTTTCGGTGACCTGATACGTCAGCCAATGATGCCGGCAGTCACCGAATACATCGCAAAGTGGGACAGGCCCTTAACTCAGCGAGGGAGGAATGGGCGATGTTTCGGATCGAGGCCCTTCTTCAGAACCAGTTGAATGCCCACAATCTCTCACTTGGCTTCGAGAGACGGCGAGGGAAACGGGCCCGTCAGCCCACCGAGTCCACGCCGACCAGCGATCACCCCGCACACCAACACTATCCTACACACGCTAGGGACAATTTACATTGACACCAGGCCGATTAACCTACAAGCCTCCATGTCTTCAGAGTGTGGGAGGAAACCGGAGATCCCAGAGAAAACCCACGCGGGTCACGGGGAGTACGTACAAACTCCGTACAGACAGCACCCGTAGCCAGGATGGAACCCGGGTCTCTGGTGCTGTGAGGCAGTAACTCTACCGCTGCGCCACCGTGCCACCCCAAACATTATAAACAGATTTGCCTAGTAGAAACTCACTCAACTCGGTTGGTTTATCATGCACGATTGGAGTTTTTTTTAGCTTTAGTTTAGAGAAGCAGCGCGGAAACAGGCCCTTCGGCCCACCGGGTTCGCGCCGACCAGCGATACCCGCACACTAACGCTATCCTACACACACTGGGGATAATTTTTACATTTACCAAGCCAATTAACCTGCAAACCTGTCTTTGGAGTGTGGGAGGAAACCGACGATCTCCGAGGAAGCCCACACGGGTCACGGGAAGAACGTACAAACTCCGTACAGTCAGCAACCGTGGTCGGGATCGAACCCGGGTCTCAGGCACTGCATTCGCTGTAAGGCAGCAACTCTACCGCTGCGCCACCGTGACCAGCCCAATGTATTACATTGAAGGTTAAATAAACTGGAATAGTCACGTAACCTGCGAAAGAATTGCCAACCATGCCAACCGAATAATCTAATTAGTATTCACAAATGAAATGTTTAAGTTTTCCTCCGCTCAGTCTGCAATAACCAACCTGATCTCCCGGTGGCTCAGTACTTCAACTCCCCCTCCCATTCCATATCTGACCTTTCTGTCCTGGGCCTCCTCCATGGCCAGAGTGAGTCCCACCGTAAATTGGAGGAGCATCACCTCATATTTCACTTGGGTAGTTTCCACCCCAGTGGTATGAACATTGACTTCTCCAATTTCAGGTAGTCCCTGCTTTCTCCCTCCTTCCCCTCCCCTTCCCAGCTCTCCCACAGCCCACTGTCTCCGCCTCTTCCTTTCTTCTTCCCCCCCCCCCCCCCACCCCCACATCAGTCTGAAGAAGGGTCTCAACCCGAAACGTCACCTATTCCTTCGCTCCACAGATGCTGCCTCGCCCGCTGAGTTTCACCAGTATTTTTGTCTACCTTCACAAATGAAAGATCAGATAATGTAATAATTTGAAGACACGCTTTAAAAAAAAACACGTGAGCACACATGGTTGGCGCAGCGGGAGAGTGACCGCTAGTGACCGTTTCTCCAATCATCGACTCGGTGAAAGACGCCAGAACATTTTGATCTCCGTCCAGAGTGAGTCGGCATGGTGGCGCAGCGGTAGAGTTGCTGCCTCACAGCCCCAGAGACCTGGGTTCGATCCCGACCACGGGTGCTGTCTGTACGGAGTTTGCACGTCCTCCCCTTGACCCGCGTGGATTTTCTCCGGGTGCTCCGGCTTCCTCCCACAATCCAAAGGCGTGCAGCTTTGTAGGTTTATTGGCTTCGGGTAAAAATCTGTAAATTGGCACTAGTGTGTGTAGGATAGTGCTAGTGTACGGGGTGATCGCTGGTCGGCGCGGACTCGGTTGGCCGAACATCCGCCCTGTATCGCTAAACTAAACTAAAAAACTGAAGACACACTCGTGAAACTTCCACATGTAAATACTTCTAAGGTGGAATCATAATTGTAATTTAGGAAAATGCGATAATCCGCCTTCCTGTAAAATTGTGATTGATAATTATTTGTGTTGGGGCACATTGAGGGAAGAGAATTCTACGAGGGAAGAGGTTTTTAGATAAATGTGGGTGTAACTGACAAAACCAGCACTTACTGTCTATTGAGAGATGACAGCTTAAGAGATATCGAGATAGCAAAAGGATTTGAGTGTAGGAGCAGGGAGGTTCTACTGCAGTTGTACAGGGTCTTGGTGAGACCACACCTGGAGTATTGCGTGCAGTTTTGGTCTCCTAATCTGAGGAAAGACATTCTTGCCATAGAGGGAGTACAGAGAAGGTTCACCAGACAGATTCCTGGGATGTCAGGACTTTCATATGAAGAAAGACTGGATAGACTCGGCTTGTACTAGCTAGAATTTAGGAGATAGAGGGGGGATCTTATAGAAATTTACAGAATTCTTAAGGGGTTGGACAGGCTAGATGCAGGAAGATTGTTCCCGATGTTGGGGAAGTCCAGAACAAGGGGTCACAGTTTAAGGATAAAGGGGAAATCTTTTAGGACCGAGATGAGAAAAAACAGAGAGTGGTGAATCTGTGGAATTCTCTGCCACAGAATGTAGTTGAGGCCAGTTAATTGGCTATATTTAAGAGGGAGTTAGATGTGGCCCTTGTGGCTAAAGGGATCAGGGGGTATGGAGAGAGGGCAGGTACAGGATACTGAGTTGGATGATCAGCCATGATCATATTGAATGGCGGTGCAGGCTCAAAGGGCCGATTGGCCTACTCCTGCACCAATTTTCTATGTTTCTATGTTTCTATGAGATGAGCACTTAAATCGCCTATCAATTGCTAACTTCAGGCCAATAATGGGTTTCATATGGATGGGTGCCCACTGATTGGCATGGACATGATGGGCCGAAGGGACTCTTCTCTGGTTAATTTCTCTAGCCGGTTCTCTGGATACTTTCAAGAGAGAGCTAGGTAGGACTTTTAAAGAGGTCAGGGTCAGGGGATATGGGGAGAAGGCAGGAACGGGGTACTGATTGTTGATGATCAGCCATGATCGCATTGAATGGCGGTGCTGGCTCGAAAGGCCGAATGGCCTACTCCTGCATCTATGGCCTATTGACTGTTTCCGTGCTGAATGACCCTATAATCATTCTGCAGCAAGCTGTTTCCTAGGCTATCTTCAGTTTAGTTTAGAGATACAGTGCGGAAACAGGCCCTTGGGCCCACCGAGCCCACGCTGACCTGCGATCCCCGCACACTAACACTATCCTACACACACAAGACAATTTTTACATTTACCAAGCCAATTAACCTACAAACCGGTACGTCTGTGGAGTGTGGGAGGAAACCGAAGATCTCGGAGAAAACCCACGCAGGTCACGGGGAGAACGTGCAAACTCCGTACAGACAAGCACCCGTAGTCAGGATCGAACCCGAGTCAATGGAGCTGTAAGCGTTGTAAGGCTCTTAGAGGGCAGTATTGAGACAACCATAGGCCTTGAGTCATAATACGGGCCGGAGAAGAGTCTGATGAAGCATCCCGACCCAAAGCGTCAGCTATTCGTGTTCTCCAGAGATGCTGCCTGACCTGCTGAGTTACTCCAGCACTCTGTGTCTTTCCATGTCAGAGGTTATGGAGAGAAGGCAGGATAAGGCCTCAGAATTAAAGGACGTTCTTTTAGGAAGGAGATGAGGAGACATTTATTTAGTCCAGAGGGTGGTGAATCTGTGGCATTCTTTACTGTGGAGGCCAAGTCAATGGATATTTTTAAGGCAGAGATAGATAGATTTTTCATTAAAACTGGTGTCAGAGACAATAGACATAGACAATAGGTGCAGGAGTAGGCCATTCGGCCCTTCGAGCCAGCACCGCCACTCAATGTGATCATGGCTGATCATCCCCAATCAGTACCCCCTGAGGTTATGGGGAGAAGGCAGGATAATGGGGTTAGGAGAAAGAGATAGATCAGGCATGATTGAATGGCGGAGTAGACTCGATGGGCCGAATGGCTTACGAACATGAAAATATCAACATGAGTTGGCACCAGAACTCCTTCTCTGAGGAGCATGAGTGAACCTAAGCCGTTTTATACAATTCTTAGGGTAGCACAGCACTGACCAGCGATCCCCGCACACTAGAACTATCCTACATGCACTGGGACAATTTACAATTTTTACCAAAGCCAAATTAACCTACAAACCCGCACGTCTTTGGATTTGGGGAGGAAACCGGAGCACCCGGAGAGAGCCCGCGCAGGTCACGGGGAGAAGGTACAAACTCCGCACAGACAGCACCCGTAGTCGGGATCGAACTGGGGTCTCCGGCACTGTTGGGCAGCAACCCTACAGCTGTGCCACCGTGTCGCCTCGAGTCATGAGGTCATATGGCGTAAAGCAGGCCCTTTGGACCGACTTGCCCACGTTGACCAAGATGCCTCATCCTCACCCATCCTGCCTGCCCACATTTGGCCCATATCCCTCGAAAACATTTTCCATCTTGGAAGAAATTGCACGTTCTGCAAATGCAAAAGTCCAAATCTGAATCACAGGTTAAGAAGCTAATTCATCTCTTTATTCTCAAATTAGCACAATCATACATTCTAACTACATTGTTAATGCATCTCATCAAATTACATAAGTAGACAAAAAATGCTGGAGAAACTCAACGGGTGAGGCAGCACCTATGGAGAAATGGAGTAGATGACGTTTCGGGTCGAGACCTTTCTTCAGATTGATGTCGGGTTTGGGGGGGGGGGAAGAAAGGAACAGGCGGAGACAGCAGGCTATGTGGGAGAGCTGGGAAGGGGGAGGAGGGAAAGGAGGGAGAAAGCAAGGACTACCTGAAATTGGAGAAGTCAATGTTCATACCGCTGGGGTGTAAAACTACCCAAACGAAATATGAGGTGCTGCTCCTCCAATTTGCGCTGGGCCTCACTCTGGCCATGGAGGTCGGATTCAGAATGGGAGGGGGAGTTGAAGGGCTCGGCATGCGGGAGATCAGGTTGGTTAGTACGGAGTGTCTCACCGATGTAGATCAGCTGACACCTAGAGCAGCGGATGCAGTAGATGAGGTTGGAGGAGGTGCAGGTGAACCTGTACCTCGCCTGGAAAGACTGTTTGAGGGACTCAATTGACTCATCAATTCACATGCACACTGTGAGACACAGGATGGTGCAGCGGGTAGAGCTGCTGCCTCATGGTGCGAGAGAACTGCTTTGGATCCTGAACTTGGGTGCCGTCTATGTGGAGTTTGCACTTTCTACCTGCGACCATGTGGGTTTCCTCTGGGTGCTCTGGCTTCCTCCCACACTGCAAAAATCTGCGGGTTTTGTAGGTTCATTGTCCCGTATATTGTCCCTAACGTGGAGGGAGTGCATGAGAAAGTTGGATAACATAGAACTAGTTTGAACAATATGTATTAGTAAAACATGAGTTTTAACACATGATGAGTGTTTGACGGCACTGGGCCTGTACTCGCTGGAGTTTAGAAGGATGAGATGGGGACCTCATTGAAACTTACCGAATAGTGAAAGGCTTCGATAGAGTGGATGTGGAGAGGATGTTTCCACTAGTGGGAGAGTCCAGGGCTAGAGGTCACAGGCTCAGAATTAAAGAACGTTCTTTTAGGAAGAAGCTGAGGAGGAATTCCTTTAGTCAGAGGGTGGTGAATCTGTGGAATTCTTTGCTACAGAAGGCTGCGGAGGCCACGTCAGTGGATATTTTTAAGGCAGAGATAGATAGATTCTTGATTAGTTCGGGTGTCAGGGGGTTATGGGGAGAATGCAGGAGAATGGGGTTAGGAAGGAGAGATAGATCAGCCACGATTGAATGGCGGAGTAGACTTGATGGGCCGAATGGTCTAATTCTACTCCTATTCCTAATGACCTGATAACAAAGCAGGGCCGGCAACAGATAATAATAATAATAATGGATGGGATTTATATAGCGCCTTTCTAATACTCAAGGCGCTTTACATCGCATTATTCATTCACTCCTCAGTCACACTCGGTGGTGGTAAGCTACTTCTGTAGCCACAGCTGTCCTGGGGCAGACTGACGGAAGCGTGGCTGCCAATCTGTGCCTACGGCCCCTCCGACCACCACCAATCACTCACACACATTCACACACAGGCAAAGGTGGGTGAAGTGTCTTGCCCAAGGGCACAACGACAGTATGCACTCCAAGCGGGATTCGAACCGGCTACCTTCCGGTTGCCAGCCGAACACTTAGCCCATTGTGCCATCTGTCGTCCCCAGATGGAAGAGTGGAGCCCACAATGGTCCATTGTTGGCCGGAGAAGCGCTGCTAAACGACAGAGATACATGGATGTGAACAGTGGGGCGATTAGGGTGGGGGATAAAGTCAAAAGTCAAAGTCAATCTTATTCGTCACATGCCCCCGAAGGGGCAGTGAAATGAATTTGCCAGCAGCGACACACTTAAAAAGAGAATGCAGAATACATAATAAGACTTAACACAAACATCCACTGCAGCATTCTTCACTGTGGTGGAAGGCAACAAAGTACAGTCAGTCCTCCTCCTCCTTTGTTCACCCGTGGTCGGGGCCATGCACCCTCCGTAGTCGCGGCCAGATGTACAGGCCCTCTCGTCGGGACGGTCGAACACACTTGGAGGTCCCGAATCGGCACTTTCTTAGGAAGGGGGGAGAGGGAATGTATGGGTTACTTGAAATTCGAGGAAACAATGTTCATACCCCTTGGTGTAAAGCCGCATCTGCAGTTCCTTTCCACCTTTATGTAGAGTCAATTACGCTTACTTATCCATTAAGGGAAAGTTATGCAGGATGTTTCTTTGACCCTGCGGTGATTGCTGATTAAGCCTCTAATGATTAGACTGAGCAAGCTAATCTATTTACATCTACTTCATGGATCAAGAAGCTCGCTGTATGGGCATTGACAGAGACCAAACTCGGAGTCGTTCCTCAGCTTTGCTTGTTAGGTCACTTTCGACTTGAGCGGCACGGGCAGAGTTGCCGCCTCACAGCGCCGGTGGCCCGGGTTCAATCCTGTCTACGGGGCACCGTCTGCACGGAGTTTGTACGTTCTACCCGTGACCCGCGTGGGTTTCCTCTGGGTGACAATAGACAATAGACAATAGACAATAGGTGCAGGAGTAATCCATTCGGCCCTTCGAGCCAGCACCGCCATTCAATGTGATCATGTTTGCTCTGGTTTCCTCCCACACGTACAGGTTTGCAGGTTAATTGGCTTCTGTAGATTGTCCCTAGAGTACAGGATAGAGCTAGTGTATAGGGTGATCGCAGGTTGGCACGGATTTGGTCATAAGGTCATGGGGAATAGGAGTAGAATTAGGCCATTCGGCCCATCAAGTCTACTCCGCCATTCAATCATGGCAGATCTATCTCTCCCTCCTCTCCATTCACCTGCCTTCTCCCCATAACCCCTGACACCCGTACTAATCAAGGATCTATCTATTTCTGCCTTAAAAATATCCACTGACTTGGCCTCCGCAGCCTTCTGTGGCAAAGAATTCCACAATTCTCGGTGGACCGAAGGGCCCGATTTTGTGCTGTATTCCTAAACAAAACTAAGTAGGACATGTGGTCCACCAAGTCCATACCGATAACCAACACTAGAGTCATACAGCACGGAAACAGGCCCTACGGCCCAACTCATCCGTTCCAAACAAGATGCCCCGTCTATGCTAGCCCCAGCGGTCGAGTCAGGCAGCTTCTCTGGAGAAGAAACACAGGTGACGTTTTGGGACGGGACCCTTCTTCAGACTCTCGTTCAGGCTGAAGAGACAGAAGGTGTGAGACAAAAGGATGGACGAATTGCGAATTGTGAAGCCAGATGATCAAAAGTTAGTGGAACCCTTTGTGTCAATAATAATAATGATAATAATGGATGGGATTTATATAGCGCCTTTCTAATACTCAAGGCGCTTTACATCGCATTATTCATTCACTCCTCAGTCACACTCGGTGGTGGTAAGCTACTTCTGTAGCCACAGCTGCCCTGGGGCAGACTGACGGAAGCGTGGCTGCCAATCTGCGCCTACGGCCCCTCCGACCACCACCAATCACTCACACACATTCACACACATTCACACACAGGCAAAGGTGGGTGAAGTGTCTTGCCCAAGGACACAACGACAGTATGCACTCCAAGCGGGATTCGAACCGGCTACCTTCCGGTTGCCAGCCGAACACTTAGCCCATTGTGCCATCTGTCGTCAATGGCAGAGATGGTTCAAAGTCTATTCATGCCTCTATTTCCTAGGTTCTTAAACCTTTCAGTTTGAGTTTAGTTTATTGTCACGTGTGCCGAGGTACAGTGAAAAGCTTTTGTTGCGCGCCAACCAGTCAGCGGAAAGACAATACATGATTACAATCGAGCCGTTCACAGTGTACAGATACGGGATAACATGAATAAGGTTTAGTGTAAGATAAAGTTCAGTGAAGTCCGATCAGAAAAAGTCTGAGGGTCTCCAATGAGGTAGATGGGAGATTCTGACTGCTCTCTAGTTGGCGGTAGGATGGTTCAGTTGCCTGATAACAGCTGGGAAGAAACTGACCCTGAATCTGGAGGTGTGCGTTTTCACATTTGAGTGCCTCTTGCCTGATGGGAGAGGGGAGAAGAGGGAGTGATTGGATGTTTGCTTCCCTCAACATATTCCTAACATATGATGAGCGTTTGAGGGCACTGGGCCTGTACTCGCTGGAGTTTAGAAGGATGAGGGGGTGTCCTCATTGAAACTTACAGAATAGTGAAAGGACTGGATAGAGTGGATGTGGAGAGGATGTTTCCACTGATGGGAGAGTCCAGGACCAGAGGTCACAGCCTCAGAATTAAAGGACGTTCTTTTAGGAAGGAGATGAGGTAGAATTTCTTTAGTCAGAGGGTGGTGAATCTGTGGAGTTCATTGCCACAGAAAGATATGGAGGCCAAGTCAATGGATATTTTTAAGGCAGAGATAGATAGATTCATGATTAGTGCGGGTGTCAGGGGTTATGGGGAAACATAGAAACATAGGAAATAGGTGCAGGAGGAGGCCATTCGGCCCTTCGAGCCAGCATCGCCATTCATTGTGATCATCGTCCCCAATCAATAACCCGTGCCTGCCTTCTCCCCATATTTCCCTTGACTCCACTAGCCCCTAGAGCTCTATCTAACTCTCTCTTAAATCCATCCAGTGACCTGGCCTCCACTGCCCTCTGTGGCAGGGAATTCCATAAATTCACAACTCTCTGGGTGAAAACGTTTTTTCTCACCTCAGTCTTAAATGTGGAGGCAGGAGAATGGGGTTAGGAGAGAGATATAGATTAACCATGGTCTGAATGGTGGTGCAGACTTGAGGGGCCAAATGGCCTAATTTTTCTCCTATCACTTATGACGTTATGACCTAATGATAGGTCAGCCACGATTGAATGGCGGAGCAGACTTGAGGGGCCGAAAGGCCTAATTCTGCTCCTATCACTTATGAACTTATGAAAAGTGTTGCCTTTGCACCAGGTCCCCACTCACTCCACTCCAGTGCTGTTGTATTTTCTCTCTGGCCTCGGCACCAATTTGGACTATTACTATTGTGCCATGGGCTCGTGGTGCTGGTTGCTCGTGCTACAACTAGCGTACCAAATGTAACTCTCTCATTATTCAGTTCGTCAACCCACAAACTCCAGAGAGAGAGAGAGAGAGGGAGAGAGAGGCAGGCCGCAATAAATCACAGCGGAGACATCTAATTTTCTCTCATTTTCCATCTGAGATCTTTTCTTCCTATTGCTTGGTCCGCTCCGTTCACTTCCAAAGAGTTCCTTACAACCCCCCCCCCCCCCCCGAGTTCTGCAAGACCCTCTCCGTTCTGGGGCGGAAAACGACATGGGCCGTCTCACCATCTGATTTCCCTCCGCTCCTCTCTCTGTCACCAGTTCTCCCCCCCAACCCCCCTCCCCTACACAGAAGGTTCACGATGGAAAGCCAACCACACAGGGCACGGCGCGCTTGACCCGACCGTCCCACCACCCACGCAACGCGGCCCGTCGTACAAGCACACAGCCAGACGACAAGCTGTTTGGAATCCCACTGCAGTCTTGGTTCCAGTTTCATGCCCGCAGCTTAAGAATGAGGGGCAAGCCATTTAGAACGGAGACGAGGAAACACTTTTTCCACACGGAGAGCGGGGAGTCTGTGGAATTCTCTGCCCCAGAGGGCGGTGGAGGCCGGTTCTCTGGATACTTTCAAGAGAGAGCTAGATAGAAACATAGAAACATAGAAAATAGGTGCAGGAGTAGGCCATTCGGCCCTTCGAGCCTGCACCGCCATTCAATTTGATCATGGCTGATCATCCAACTCAGTATCCTGTACCTGCCTTCTCTCCATGCCCCCTGTTCCCTTTAGCCACAAGGGCCACATCTAAATATAGCCAATGAACTGGCCTCAACTACCTTCTGTGGCAGGGAGTTCCACAGATTCACCACTCTCTGTGTGAAAAATGTTTTTCTCATCTCGGTCCTAAAGGATTTCCCCTTTATCCTTAAACTGTAACCCCTTGTCCTGGACTTCCCCAACATCGGGAACAATCTTCCTGCATCTAGCCTGTCCAACCCCTTAAGAATTTTGTAAGTTTTTATAAGATCCCCCCTCAATCTTCTAAATTCTAGCGAGTACAAGCCGAGTCTATCCGGTCTTTCTTCATATGAAAGTCCTGACATCCCAGGAATCAGCCTGGTGAACCTTCTCTGTACTCCCTCTATGGCAAGAATGTCTTTCTTGCTGTTAAAGGGCTCTTAAATATAGCGGAGTCAGGGGATATGGGGAGAAGGCGGGAACGGGGTACTGATTGTGGATGATCAGCCATGATTACATTGAATGGCGGTGCTGGCTCGAAGGGCTGAATGGCCTGCTCCTGCACCTATTGTCTATTGTCTATTGTCACACATGAAAGTGAATCAGTTTCCCTGGCCATTCCTCAAATGTGTCAAAATTCTAGTTACAAATGTGTCTAATTCGAGATCCAGCGCGGAAACAGGCCCCTCGGCGGTGCCGACCTGCGATCCCGTGCTTTTTTTTTAACGCCGTCCTACGCACAACAATGGACAGTTTACAAGTTTTACCGAAGCCAATTAACCGACAAACCTGCACGTCTTTGGAGTGTGGGAGTAAAACCGAAGGTCTCGGCGAAAATCCACGCGGGTCGCGGGGAGAACGTACGAACTCTGTGCAGGCAGCACCCATAGTCGGGATCGAAACCGGGTCTCCGGCGCTGTAAGGCAGCAACTCTACCGCTGCGCCACCGTGCCAACCTCTTCAGAAGATTTAGGGGGGGGGGGGGGGGGGGAGAAAAAATAAAGTTGTCTATTCAATTGAAACATGACTAATCCTGAGACCAACAGGCATCCATTTTGAATTAAGCTTGCTCAACATAATTGTCCTAATGGACTCTGCAAAAATATCTTGATAAAGCTTTGCTATAATAATGTATTTATTGATTAACATGCATGTCAGACATAGTCTCATCACAGTCGGGGGAATGGAGGTTGGGCTGAAGTTACCAAACTGCAGTTTGTCTCATTTAAGGATGCATTTCCTAATATGATCAATAACTAAAAGCCCCCAGTCATATGAATTAAACTGACTGCAGTAACAAACAGAGTAAGACTACACGGACGTGAGTCTCTCTGGAGCAGACCCAGACGTACTGGACCAGGTCAGGAATTAGCTTCAGATGAAGAAGGTTCTTTCATTTGATCTCCTGCTCCCCGGAGTACCAAGCGAGCACTGTCTTGCCATTACGGCGTCTAGCCGTTCAAAACTGAGACCGTGCGTCTCCACTGATATCAACCTTCCAGGAAATTACCGCCAGCAACTCGACACATTTTGCAGAGAAGAGTATTTCCTCCTGGCTGCTTCTCAGCCCAAATCTGATGATCTCCACAGCGTTCAATGCCTATTTGAACGTCCATGATTGTTAACAATGTGTAAGTGCATTTTTATTTCTGTGAGAAGCCTCTTGATTTCTAGTTCGTTCAAGTTCAAGTCGCCATTTATCATCACATGCGCCAATTTAGAGAAACCGCGTGGAAACAGGCCTACCGGGTCCGCGCCGACCAGCGATCCCCGTACACTAGCACTATCCCACACACACCAGGGACAGTGTACAATTATACCGAAGACAGTTCGCCTGCAAGCCTGCGCGTCTTTGGAGTGCGGGAGGAAACCGGAGCACCCGGAGAAAACCCACGCAGGTCAGGGGGAGAATGTACAAACTCCGTACAGACAGCACCCGTAGAGCATTGAGTATAGAAGTTGGGATGTAATGTTAAAATTGTACAAGGCATTGGTGAGGCCAATTCTGGAGTATGGGGTACAATTTTGGTCGTCCAATTATAGGAAGGATGTCAACAAAATAGAGAGAGTACAGAGGAGATTTACTAGACTGTTGCCTGGGTTTCAGCAACTAAGTTACAGAGAAAGGTTGAACAAGTTAGGTCTTTATTCTTTGGAGCGCAGAAGGTTAAGGGGGGACTTGATAGAGGTCTTTAAAATGATGAGAGGGATAGACAGAGTTGATGTGGATAAGCTTTTCCCACTGAGAGTAGGGAAGATTCAAACAAGAGGGCATAACTTGAGAATTAAGGGACAGTAGTTTAGGGGTAACATGAGGGGGAACTTCTTTACTCAGAGAGTGGTAGCTGTGTGGAATGAGCTTCCAGTGGAAGTGGTGGAGGCAGGTTCGATTTTATCATTTAAAAATAAATTGGATAGGTATATGGATGGGAAAGGAATGGAGGGTTATGGTCTGAGTGCAGGTAGATGGGACTAGGGATCGAACCCGGGTCTCTAGCGCTGTGAGGTTGCAACTCTACCGCTGGGCCACCGTCCCGCCAATATTCTGTAACATGATTGACTGAAACTTCTACCATAATGTGACACAATCTTCACAGCTGTGTTCAGGCAACTAAACCATCCTATCATAGAAACATAGAAACATAGAAAATGGGTGCAGGAGTAGGCCATTCGGCCCTTCGAGCCTGCACCGCCACTCAATATGATCATGGCTGATCATCCAACTCAGTATCCTGTACCTGCCTTCTCTCCATACCCCCTGATCCCTTTAGCCACAAGGGCCACATCTAACTCCCTCTTAAATATAGCCAATGAACTGTCCTCAACTATCAACAACTAGAGAGCAGTCCTGACTTCCCATCCACCTCATTGGAGACCCTTTGACGATCTTTAATCAGACTTTACTGGACTTTATCTTGAACCAAACGTTATTCCCTTTATCCTGCATCTGCGCACGGTGACTAGAGCATGATTGTAATAATGTGTTGTCTTTCCGCTGACTGGATAGCACGAAACAAACAGCTTTACACTGTGCCTCGATGTACGTGACAATAAACAAAACTAAACCAAACTAAACTAAATTAGCTCTGTTTAACATTGGCACGTGTACCGAGGAAGAGTGAATCTTTCTGTGAACAAAGGGTGCCAAGGGCCAGTTTCCATGCTGTATCACTAAACTAAACTAAACTAAACTAAACTAAGCTAAGCTAACTTAACCGGAGGAGGCGCTGTCGCGAACGGCTGCCTGTCCTGCAGCTGTCCGTTTTTTTTCCTTCTTTTTTATTATTTTTAGTTCGTTAAGAGCACAGTCAGGGAATCTAAATCTTTTTATGTGTGGGGGGTGGTGGGGGGGAAGGGGGAAACTGCTTTTCGAGTCCCTACCTGGTCGGAGGGGTTGCCTTCCTCCGAGCAGCGACTTCGACCTGTCCTCGCGGCCTACCAGCGGGTCCTGGAGCGACGTTTCCCTGAGGGGACCTGGCCAGAACATCGGCTTTGGCGGCGGCGCAGAACATCGGCTTTGGCGGCGGCGCAGCGCTGGAGCGCTATTGCGGAGCGGGCGATGCCTTTCCTGGGTCGCCGCGCTGGGACTCCAGTATGCTTGGTACCGCCGAGGAAAACATCGTGGAGCCGCGGTTCTGCGGAGCGGCCAGCTGCGACGTTGAACTTACATCTCGCCGAGATCACCAGTGTGCGGAGCTCCGTCTGGCGCGGTCTGTTGGCTTGGAAGCCGCGGTCTCCGGTGGGAAGGCGGCCATTCCTGGCACCCCAAGCCGCTGGGGGTTCTCCCGACGCTGAAGCACCATCACCCGGCGAGAACATCGGGCGCCGTGGCGGCGACTGTGGAGGCCTCAATAGGCCCGACTTTGGGTGGACAAGAGGATGGGGACTGGACTTTGTGCCTTCCCCCACAGTGGGAATCACTGTGGGGGGATGTTTTTGTGTTGAACTTCTTTTTGAATGCTATGTTGTATTTTTATTAGTGTGCTGCAAGGACATCAGAATTTCCACTGAATAAGGGGATTAATAAAGTTTAATCTAATCTAATCTAATCTATCTAACACTATCCGACACATACTGGGGACAATTTACATTTACACCATGCCAATCAACCTACTAACCTGCACGTCTTTGGAGCGTTTGAGAAAATCCATGCGGGTCATGGGGAGAACGTGCAAACTCCGTACAGACAGCACCCGTAGTCGAGATCGAACCCAGGTCTCTGGCGCTGTGAGGTCACTCGATTTGAGAAAGTAAATCTGCTCAGTCCGCTTTAACCAACCTGATCTCCCGGTGGCTCAGCACTTCAACTCCCCCTCCCATTCCGAATCCGACCTTTCTGTCCTGGGCCTCCTCCGTGGCCAGAGTGAGTCCCACTGCAAATTGGAGGAGCAGCGCCTCATATTTCACTTGGGCAGTTTCCACCCCAGCGGTATGAACATTGACTTCTCCAATTTCAGGTAGTCCCTGCTTTCTCCCTCCTTCCCCTCCCCTTCCCAGCTCTCCCACAGCCCACTGTCTCCGCCTCTTCCTTTCTTCTTCCCGCCCCCCCTCCCCCCGCCCCCCCAACATCAGTCTGAAGAAGGGTCTCGACCCGAAACGTCGCCTATTCCTTCGCTCCATAGATGCTGCCTCGCCCGCTGAGATTCTCCAGCATTTTTGTCTACCTTCAATTTTTCCAGCATCTGCAGTTCATTCTTAAACTAAACTAAAGGCGGTTTAGAGAAACAACGTGGAAACAGGCCTTATGGCCCACCGTTTCCACGGCGACCAGCGATCACCCATACATGTTCCATGTTATCGCATCCCACACATTAGGGACAATTTACCAAAGCTAATTTAACCTACAAACTCGAAGATCGAAATAGCCTACACCCTGCTTCTCATTCTTATTGTCAATGAGTTACCAGCCTTTTCCTGCAAATTAAATTAATCCACTGTATTAATTCAGTCACTTGCAGAGAATCGTTAGACTTTAGTCCATAGACATGAGAGTTACAGCGTGGAAACAGGCCCTTCGGCCCACCGAGACCAGCGATCACTGCATATTAACTCTGTCCTATACACACAAGGGACAATTTACAATTTTTGACCATAGCCAATTAACCTACAAAACCCGCACGTCTTTGAAGTGTGGGAGGAAACCGGAGCACCCGGAGAAAACCCAACGCAGGTCAGGGGGACAACGTGCAGACTCCACACCTGGAGTATTGTGTGCAGTTTTGGTCCCCTAATTTGAGGAAGGACATTCTTGCTATTTAGGGAGTGCAGCGTAGGTTTTCAAGATTAATTCTCAGGATTGCGGGACTGTCATATGCTTGGTTCTTGGTTCTTGGTTCTTGGTCTCTTGGTCCACCAAAATATTCCAAATGGAATTTAAACTGCTGAGAGAATGGAGCAGCTGGGCTTGTACACTCTGGAGTTTAGAAGGGTGAGAGGGGATCTCATTGAAACATATAAGATTGCTAAGGGCTTGGACACGCTAGAGGCAGGAAACATGTTCCCGATGTTGGGGGTGTCCAAAACCAGGGGCCACAGTTTAAGAATAAGGGGTAAGCCATTTAGAACGGAGACGAGGAAACACTTTTTCTCACAGAGAGTGGTGAGTCTGTGGAATTCTCTGCCTCAGAGGGCGGTGGGGGCCGGTTCTCTGGATGCTTTCAAGAGAGAGCTAGATAGGGCTCTTAAAAATAGCGGAGTCAGGGGATATGGGGAGAAGGCAGGAACGGGGTACTGATTGGGGATGATCAGCCATGATCACATTGAATGGCGGCGCTGGCTCGAAGGGCCAAATGGCCTACTCCTGCACCTATTGTCTATTGTCTATTGACTCCGTACAGACAGCGCCCGTGGTCAGGATCGAACCGGGGTCTCTTGCTCTGGTGTATTAAACTGTCTTCTGTTAAAACAGTGAACAAAAGTCATTCAGAACAGCCCGCTTATTAATGTATGCCATGCTTGCTGAAGAGTTAAAACCCGATCATGGGAAAATCATCTTTACTTTGGGAAGAGGAAAGTGATTGCCTATTTCAATGGTGATTAAACGATGTATCTTAATTGTAATCAAAGAGGATTAAATGGTTTCTTTATTGCAGAGCAAAGCTTTAGCTGATGTTAATTCTCAACATTGTTGAGCACACTGGCTTATCAGTGCTGCCATGTGTTCAGCATCCCACACCTAATGAGAGATCATGTACTCTTATTATTGAAAGGCATATCACCATCAGACACAAAATGGGGCTGGGAATTCACAGCTATTGTTGGGGAGAAGTCATAGAGTCATAGAGTGATACAGCATGGAAACAGGCCCTTCGGCCCATCTTGCCCACACCGCCAACATGTACCAGCTAATCCCACCTGCCTGCGCTTGGTCCATATCCCTCCAAACCTGTCCTACCCATGTACCTGTCTAACTGTTTCTTAAATGTTGGGATAGTCCCAGCCTCAACTACCTCCTCTGGCAGCTTGTTCCATACACCCACCACTCTTTGTGTGAAAGGTTACGCCTCAGATTCCTATTATATCTTTTTCCCTTCACCTTAAACCTGTGTCCACTGGTCCTCGATTCACCTAGTCTGGGCAAGAGACTCTGCACGCTCACACAAGCACGCGGACACACACGCACACACATGCATGAGACACACACCCAGTCACACACGCACTCACACATGCGCACACGCAAATGCCCAGGCACACACATGCATGTACAGATGCTCATGCAGGCACACACGTGCACGCACACTTGCACACACACACACCCGCGCACACCTACACACACACATACACACACACAAACACACTCGTTCACACCTACACACTCGCGCACACCTACACACACTCTCGTGCACACCTACGCACCTGCGCACACCTACACATAAACACACTCGTGCACACCTGCACACAAACACACTCGCTCACACCTACACACATACATCCGCTCACACCTACACACACACACACACACAAACACACTCGCTCACACCTACACACTCGCGCACACCTACACACACTCTCGTGCACACCTATGCACCTGCGCACACCTACACATAAACACACTCGTGCACACCTGCACACAAACACACTCGCTCACACCTACACACATACACCCGCTCACACCTACACACATACACCCGCTCACACCTACACACACACACACACACACACACACACACACACACACACACACACATACGTGCACGCATACTTGCACACACACACACACTCGCGCACACGTACACACAAACACACTCGCTCATACCTACACACTAACACACTCGCACACAGCTACACACAAGCACACTTGCGCACACCTACACACCTGCGCACACCTACACATAAACACGTTCGCGCATGCCTACACAAACACGCATGTGCACAAACACACATGCATACAATACACACAGACGCGCGCGCACACGCACACACACACACACACACACACTCACATTTGTCACATGAAAATTACATTTGACATGAGGTAACAAGAAACTCCTGCAGTTATGCTGCAATTTCATGACCCCAGAGCCCTTTAGTTCACTACAGTAACGGCTGCTAATTATACAGAACCCGTTCCAAAATCTACAAAGGAATAATGTCTGTATAATTTCCCCCTTTATTATTTAACATTTTCCTTGCCTTATTAGATTAGTTTAGATTAGATTAGAGATACAGCACGGAAACAGGCCCTTCTGTCCCACCGCGCCGACCAGCGATCCCCGCACGCTCGTGCTATCCTACACACACTAGGCACAATTTCCTATATTTTACTGAAGCCAATTAACCAATGATCTGTACGTCTTTGGAGTGTGGGAGGAAACTGGAGCAACCGGGAACAAAACCCACGCGGGTCATGGGGAGAGCGTACAGACTCCGTACAGACAGCACCCGTGGTCAGGATCGTACCCGGGTCTCTGGCGCTGTAATGCAGCAACTCTACAGCTATGCCACCGTATTCTATTTATGTTTGGTATATCTTATCTTAGGTCATATGTAGCTGATATAGACCTCAGGGATATCAAGGGATGTGGGGGAAAAGGGTACTGATTCCGGATGATCAGCCATGATCGTATTGAATGGCGGTACTGGCTCGAAGGGCCGAATGGCCTACTCCTGCACCTACTTTCCATGTTTCTATCTGTTTGGGATAGCATGCAAAACAAATCTTCTTCACAATACCTTGGGATGACAATAAGAAACCTAAAATAAAATAAAATAAAATGAAATTAAATTAGATTAAAAAAATAAGAAGGTCGGAGAATGCGGTTGAAATGAAGGAATAAATCAGCCATGATTGAATGGTTACACAGTGGCACAGCGGTAGAATTGCTGCCTGTCTGTACGGAGTTTGTACGTTCTCCCTGTGACCGCGTGGGTTTTCTCCGAGATCTTCTGTTTCTTCCCACACTCCAAAGACGTACAGGTTTGTAGGTTAATTGGCTTGGTGTATGAATGTAAAATGGTCCCAAGTGTGTGTAGGGCAGTGTTAATGTGCGTAGATCGCTGGTTGGAGCGGACTTGGTGGGCCGAAGAGCCTGTATCTCTAAACTAAATTAAATTAAAGTAGACTTGATGGGCCGAATGGCCTAATTCTGCTCCCGTAGCATGAATTTATGAGCCTAAATGTAAATCCAAACCGCATAGTAAACTCTCCTTTTGTCATTACGTTTTGACTTGATGCTTGAGATCGAGCCTGTTATTGCAACTTAATTGGAGCATTAATTTATGAAGGTAGACACAAAGTACTGGAGTAACAGGCAGCATCTCCGGAGAGAAGGAATGGGCGCCATTTCAAGTCAGAAGAAGGGTCTTGACCCAAAACGTCACCCATTCCTTCTCTCCAGAGATGCTGCTGCTGACTCGCTGAGTTACTCCAGCATTTTTGTATTTAAACCAGCACCTGCCGTTCCTTCCTGCATACAACAGGGCAGCAACAGGAACAGGCCCTTCGGCCCACAATGTCTGTGCCGAACATGATGCCAAGTTCAACTGATCTCATCTGCCTGCACATGATCCGTATCCCTCCATTCCCCGTTCCTTCTCTCCGGAGATGTCCCGCTGAGTTACTCCAGCTTTTTGTGGTCTCTCCGCACTGTTCAAAGCTCTGTGTAAAATGGCCGGTGACCAAGGGTACATGTTCCCCTGCGTTAGAAAAAATCACGGTCCAAACACACCGAGCCATTAGGCTGTGATTCATGGGGTGTCATTCCAGTCGAGTGCCGGGCGTTTGAAAAGAAATCTTTGCACGATAGCTCTTTCACTCCAGCGCTGACCTGCCGAGGTTTTGTCTCACGGGCTGACAGGGAGGAAGCAAATTGCAAAGGAAAGGTCTGTTTTCGTGGAGGAGATTGACATCTTCATATTGCATTCTGCAGACTCTCGTGTCTAAGCAGATTTGCAAGGGGATAGATGTTTTGGAAGGGAATTTTGCTTGACGCTCGGAGTCCCAGTCAGAGACGTTCTCTCAGTGATTCGCAATCAATGCTGACTGGAAACAAACAGGGCCGTTTGTCCTCTATTTCTCCCCGTTATACGATCCTCTCAAATTAACTCTTTAAACTCCGCGGGATCGCAGTCCAGTTCAGTTCAGGTTTAGTTTATTGTCACGTGTACAGTGAAAAAGCTTTTTGTTGTGAGCTAACCATTCAGCAGAAGTTGCTGATCACCTTTATCAAATCCGGTGGCCTCACAGCGCCAGAGACCCGGGTTCGATCCCGACTACAGGCGCTGTCTGTACGGAGTTCGTACGTTCTCCCCGTGACCCACGTGGATTTTCTCCCACACTTCAAACACCTGCAGGTTTCTAGGTTAATTGGCTTGGTGTAAATGTAAATCGGCCCTAGTATGTGTTAATTTAGTTTAGTTTAGTTTAGAGATATAGTGCGGAAACAGGCCCTTCGTCCCACTGAGTCCGCACCGACCAGCGATCACCGCACATTAACACTGACCTACACACACTAGGGAACAATTTTACACTTTGTTATACCAAGCCAATTAACCCAAACCCTATTAGCCTTCATAACAAGAGGAGTTGAGTATAGGAGCAAGGAGGTCCTTCTGCAGTTGTACAGGGCCCTAGTGAGACCACACCTGGAGTATTGTGTGCAGTTTTGGTCCCCTAATTTGAGAAAGGACATTCTTGCTATTGAGGGAGTGCAGCGTAGGTTTACAAGGTTAATTCCAGGGATGGCGGGACTGTCATATGCTGAGAGAATTAAGCGGCTGGGCTTGTACACTCTGGAATTTAGGATGAGAGGGGATCTTATTGAAACATATAAGATTAACAAGGGTTTGGACACGCTAGAGGCAGGAAACATGTTCCCGATGTTGGGGGAGTCCAGAACCAGGGGCCACAGTTTAAGAATAAGGGGTAGGGCATTTAGAACGGAGATGAGGAAACACCTTTTCACACTGTGAGTCTGTGGAATTCTCTGCCTCTGAAGGCAGTGGAGGCCAATTCTCTGGATGCTTTTAAGAGAGAGTTAGATAGAGCTCTTAAAGTGAGTGGAGTCAGGGGATATGGGGAGAAGGCAGGAACGGGGTACTGATTGTGGATGATCAGCCATGATCACATTGAATGGCGGTGCTGGCACAAAGGGCCAAATGGCCTAATCCTGCACCTATTGTCTATTGTCTATTGAGTGTGGGAGGAAACCGAAGATCTCGGAGAAAACCCACACAGGTCACGGGGAGATTGTACAAACTCTGCACAGACAGCACCCGTAGTCAGGATGGAACCCGGGTCTCTGGCGCTGTGAGGCAGCAAACATAGAAACATAGAACATAGAAAATAGGTGCAGGAGTAGGCCATCCGGCCCTTCGAGCCTGCACCGCCATTCAATATGATCATGGCTGATCATCCAACTCAGTATCCTGTACCTGCCTTCTCTCCATACCCCCTGATCCCTTTAGCCACAAGGGCCACATCTAACTCCCTCTTAAATATAACTCTACCGCTGCGCCACCGTGCCACACTTGTGCGGGGATCGCTGGTTGGTACGGACTCGGCAAGCCGTAGGGTCTGTTTCCGTGCTGCATTATTAAACTAAAATAAACTAAACTAAACTAAACTAAACTAAACTACTGAGGTAAACTACTTCACAAACATGATTTACAAGGATGATTTAAATGTATTAAAACAAATGAAAAGGGTTTATGTAGATTAAGTTGTTTTCACTCCCAGAAGTGAAAATGCCTGCTGACTTTTGCAAATTACTGCAATTAATAAAAGCAAATGTTACTTACAGTATGTGCTTTTTTTTTTGTCTTGTCAGCAACTCTACCATAATTCTTCTGTTTCCTCCCTTTTAGAAGGATGAGGGGACAACCCATTTAAACATGCCGAATAGTGAAAGGCCTGGATAGAGTGGATGTGGAGAGGATGTTTCCACTGGTGGGAGAGTCTAGGACCAGAGGTCACAGCCTCAGAATTAAAGGACGTTCCTTTAGGAAGGAGATGAGGAGGAATTTCTTTAGTCAGAGGGTGGTGAATCTGTGGAATTGTTTGCCGGAGATGGAGGAGGTAGATGGAGCAGAGACTATGGCAACATTTAAGAAACATTTGGACTGATACATGGAGGCTTATTACTAAAACTAAAACTAGACCGGCTGATTGTATCGGGCGTCCAGAGGCAAACGTTTCACTATCTAATCCAGGAGTGACTCTGTAATTAGATAAGACGCCTGCAAAAATACGCCGGCACAAATTTCCCTTCAGTCCGTGATTCTTGTTGTTTGCTGAAATGAAATGCGTTTGCACAAATAAGTAATGTCCTGGCCATGATTACCTACTTACAGTGAAAGACAAACTGCACATCCGCACTGTGTGATTCATATTACGTGCCTGAATATTCCAACGGGTCAAATCTCTCTCAGTTCCCACAGATGTGTGACTTAGCCAAATGTCACCTACAGTAAATAGTTTGTGGGCCTCATCAAATTGCCGCAGTGGCAGCAACACTTGTGTACACAGCTCTCTTAACTTATTCCTGCTCACCATGTCTCGCAGTGACATTACTGATGAAATGTCGTGTCTGCTCCGCTTACAAATGAGACGTTCGGACCAAAGTCCTTGCAATTCCGAGCTGCCAGTTGATGCCAAGCGCCTTGAGTAGTTCGGCTTAGAGATGCAGCGCGGAAACAGGCCCTTCGGCCCACCGGGTCCGCGCCGACCAGCGATCCCCGCACACGAACACTATCCTACCCCCAACTAGGGACAATTTTTACATTTACCAAGCCAATTAACCTACAAACCCGTACGTCCTCAGAGTGTGGGAGGAAGCCGAAGATCTCGGAGAAAACCCACGCAGGTCACGGGGAGAACGTACAAACTCCGCACAGACAGCACCCGTAGTCGTAGATCCCCGGCGCTGCATTCGCTGTAAGGCAGCAACTCTACCGCTGCACCACCGTGACTGCCCAGTTTCTGAAGGGTGGGAGTTTAGTTTTAATTTTTGGTTTAGATGATTATCCATCTCCCTATCTACTATCTATCTCATTGGTGACCCTCGGACTGTCCTTGATCGGACGTTGCTGGCTTTACCTTTTTTCTCTTTAGATGCACAGAGTCTCTTGCCCAGAGTATGTGGGTCGAGGACCAGAGGACATTGGTTTAAATTGAAGGATAAAAGATTTAATAGGAATCTCAGGGGTAACTTTTTCACACAGTTACCCCTGGTGGGTGGGTGTTTGGAACAAGTTGCCAGAGGAGGTAGTTGAGGCTGGGACTATCCCAACGTTGAAGAAACAGTTAGACAGGTACATGGATAGGACAGGTTTGGAGGGATATGGACCAAACACAGGCAGGTGGGACTAGTGTAGCTGGTCGGTGTGGGCATGTTGCGCCGAAGGGCCTGTTTCCACACTGTATCACTCTATGACTGTGATTCTATAAACATTATTCCCTTATCATGTATCCATACACGGTAAAAGGCTCGATTGTAATCATGTATTTCCTTTTCGCTGACTGGTTAGCACGCAACAAAAGCTTTTCACTGTACCTCAGTACACGTGACAATAGACAATAGGTGCAGGAGTAGGCCATTCGGCCCTTCGAGCCAGCACTGCCATTCAATGTGATCATGGCTGATTATCCCCAGTCAGTACCCCGTTCCAGCCTTCTCCCCATATCCCCTGACTCCACTATCTTTAAGAACCCTGTCTATCTCTCGAGAGAGAGTATCCAGAGAACTGGCCTCCACCACCCTCTATAAGCTAAACAGAGTATGTGAACGGAGATACAGCGTGAAAACTGGCCCTTCGGCCCACCAAGCCGGCACTGACCAGCGACCACCCAGAGAAAACCTAGGTGGTCAGAGGTAGTTGCTGCCTAATGCCCCTGTCCCACTTAGGAAACCTGAATGGAAACCTCTGGAGACTTTGAGCCCCACCCAAGATTTCCGTGCGGTTCCCGGAGGTTGCAGGTGGTTGCCGGAGGTTGCAGGTAGTGGAAGCAGGTAGAGAGACTGACAAAAACCTCCGGGAACCTCACGGAAACCTTGGGTGGGGCGCAAAGTCTCCAGAGGTTTCCGTTCAGGTTTCCTAAGTGGGACAGGGGCATTACAGCGCCAGAGACCCGGGTTCGATCCTAACTACGGGTGCTGCCTGCACGGAGTGTGTACGTTCTCCAGCAGCTTGTGCCAGTCTATGGATACGTGACCTTTGGCTTTGGGACCACTTTGTCAGACCCGAAACATCGCCTGTCCATGTTCTCCTCGGATGCTGCCTGACCCGTTGAATCAAAAATTATAAACCAGCATCTGCAGTTCCTTGATCCCACACTCTCTAACACCATACACTCGACTTTCAGCTGACGTTCGCTGTCAATTTAAACAAATGTGAGTGTAATCAGGCTGAAACATATAGTTGATTTAAAATATAATGGTGTTTGTCATGAAACTGCCATTTCCTTCCCTGATGTAAAGCTTTGAAAACCATTGAAGGATATTACAGTTTAAGAAAGAATTGCAGATGCTGGATAAATCGAAATTGCCGTCAGCCATCAGTCTGAGGAAGGGTCTCGACGCGAAACGTCGCCTATTCCTTCGCTCCATAGATTCTGCCTCACCCGCTGAGTTTCCCCAGCATTTTTGCCTACGAAGGATATTACCGCGATTGCAAGCAAATAGCGGAGTCAGGGGATATGGGGAGAAGGCAGGAACGGGGTACTGATTGGGGATGATCAGCCATGATCACATTGAATGGCGGTGCTGGCTCGAAGGGCCGAATGGCCTACTCCTGCACCTATTGTCTATTGTCTATTAACCACTTCTCAAGTACAGTGTATGGTGAAGGGGAAAAGATTTAATAGGAACCTGAGGGGTAGATTTTTTCACACAGGTTGGGTGTACGGAACGAGCTGCCAGAGGAGGTAGTTGAGGCTGGGACTATCGCAACGTTTCACAGGTACATGTATATGTCACGGGTCCCAGGAATGGGCACCGTAAGGCAGATAGATAACCTGTATAAAAGCAGGTGAGAGAAAGCAAATGAGGACACGGTGAGTCTCGTTCATCTCCAGATTGCTTCTGCTGGTTGTTTTATTCAATACCCTATAGTCATGTAAACATAAAACATTGCTCTTATCATCATTTCAGTCGTCCATTTTGTCTCTTATTTTCACATCCATTTTGTCTCTTATTATCAGTCTCCATCATCTCATTACAATGTTACAGTTTCACTCACAAACAGTCATTTTCTATGTTTCCCTTGTGCTTAATACACCTTTTATGTGATTTACACACTTGTATTTTGATTCTAAACATCAATAAATATTGTTAGGCTCTTACTTAACGTTTACTGCGCATTTTCAGTAACATGCGAAAAGTTGACATTTGGCCCCTTTAATATGCCATATGCCCATAACAGCGTCTGCAATTATTACAGGTTATGGAATGACTTAGAAACATAGAAACATAGAAAATAGGTGCAGGAGTAGGCCATTCGGCCCTTCGAGCCTGCACCGCCATTCAATAGGATCATGGCTGATCATCCAACTCAGTATCCTGTACCTGCCTTCTCTCCATACCCCCTGATCCCTTTAGCCACAAGGGCCACATCTAACTCCCTCTTAAATATAGCCAATGAACTGTGGCCTCAACTACCTTCTGCGGCAGAGAATTCCACTGATTCACCACTCTCTGTGTAAAAAAAGTTTTCCTCATCTCGGTCCTAAAAGATTTCCCCCTTATCCTTAAACTGTGATCCCTTGTTCTGGAACTTGTCAAGAAACATGCTTATGTTACATGTTATGATATTTTCCAACACAGCATAAAGAAATATTAGCAACCAGTAACACATTAACTTGGCTTAGTTTAACCTTACATCTTAATAACATGCATTATATTCATGAACAGCTTTAACATTCATGGTGTACCGGAGCATTCAGAAACCATTCCCTCTCTCACGTGGTCCCAGTTATCCCCGTGCACAGGTGCGCAAAATGGCGTCTCCACGTTTTCAAAGTAGTGAAAAGTCTCTCGCTAAACTTTCCCTCATCTACACCAGTCAACATTCTTAACACTCAAAACAATACAGAAACTACACAACCATATTCAACCTTAGAAGTGCGTATTTGGTTGTTTTTGACAGTTTCCCGACCTGTATAAAAGCAGGTGAGAGAAAGCAAACGAGGACACGGTGCGTCTCGTTCATCTCCAGATTGCTTCTGCCGAGACGGGGGGAAGCGCCGCGCTGTTTACAGTCCCCGCAGCAAACGGAGTGACACAAACGTTCCGCCTCTCTGCCGCACATTATAAACTATACCTGTTATTCTGTAAAGTGTTTCCTCAGTGAATACAAACAAAAATACATACATGTCCCTGCATTCGACACCAACACCATCGTGAAGTTTGCAGACGACACAACAGTGATTGGGCTGATCACCAACGGTGATGAAACAAACTACAGAGCGGAGGTGCAGAACCTGGCGGACTGGTGCGCCAATAACAACTTGGCACTAAACACCTCCAAGACCAAGGAGCTGATTATTGACTTCAGGAGGTCCCATTCTGGAGAATACGCCCCAATCTCCATTTACGGGGAAAGTGTGGAGAGAGTGTCCAGCTTTAAGTTTCTGGGCACTCACTTTTCAGAAGACCTCACATGGTCCACGAACACCGCCACGCTGGTCAAGAAGGCACAGCAACGACTGTTCTTCCTGAGGACATTAAAAAAGACTGGTCTGCCCCAACAGCTGCTGACAACGTTCTACCGCTGCACCACAGAGAGCATACTAACGTATGGCATCTCTGTGTCGTATCTCAGCTGCACGGAGGCGGAGAGGAGAGCTCTTCAGCGCGTCGTCAACAGAGCGCAGCAGATCATCGGGACAGAGCTACCAGCCTTGGAGGGCATCTACCACACGCGGTGCCTCAGGAAGGCCCTCAGCATCCATAAGGACTCATCACACCACTGCCACGGTCTGTTTCAACTACTTCCCTCCGGCAGACGTTACAAGGCCTTCTACGCCCGAACCTCCAGACTCAGGAACAGTTTTATCCCAAGAGCTATAGCGGCTCTGAACCGGCCCTAATGAGTGCCCCCCCACCCACCCCCTTTGGACAGTCTCCCTCAAATGGTCACGTCAATCAATTCAGCTTGCTTATTTATGTATTGTATTTATTTACCTTTCTTGTACATCAGTGGAGCTGCACACTAAATCTCGTTGCACTGACGTGCAATGACAATAAAATATATTATTATTATTATTATTATTATTATATAAAATTCAAAATTATTTATATTTGAATTCCTGCAAGATTTTATCAAATAAATTAAATAAATGTGGTCACACCGTCTTAGGTGCGCCACATATAGGACAGGCTTGGAGGGATATGAACCAAACGCGGGCAGGTGGGACTAGTGTAGCTGGGACATGTGGGCCGGTGTGGGCAAGTTGGGCCGAAGGGCCTGTTACCACACTGTATCACTCTATGAATCTATGCACTGTGACTCAGTGACTCTGTGACTCACTGTTGTGATGTCAGAGGCACAGCATCAACCCAGCAAAGCCCAGTCTAGAACGAGAAGCAAAAATTTGTCCTTTTGATTTTTGTTTGGTTTGGATTATTTTTAGAGATACAGCATGGAAACAGGCCCTTCGGCCCACCGAATCCGCGCCGACCAGCGACCCCCGCACACTACCACGATCCCACACACACTGGGGATAATTTACAATTTTACCAAAGCCAATTAACCGACAAACCTGTACGTCTTTGGAGTGTGGGAGGAAATGGGAGCACCCGGAGAAAACCCACGCGGGTCACGGGGAGAACGTACAAACTCCGTACAGACAAGCTCCCGTAGTCTGGATCAAACCCGGGCGTCTGGCGCTGTGAGGCATCAACTCTACCGTTGGGTCACCGTGCCGGCCTTATTTTGGTTTATCATGGTCACATGTACTGAGGTACAGTGAAAAGCTTTTTAGTTGAGATCTAACCACTCGGCGAAAAGACCATACCATGCTTGATTGTTTACAACCAAGCCGCCCACAGTGTACAAATACAGGATAATGGGAATAATGTTTCCTTTGATCAGTACGGGTGTCAGGGTTATGGGGAGAAGGCAGGAGAATGGGGTTGAAAGGGGAAAGGTAGATCAGCCGTGATTGAATGGCGGAGTAGATGCGACGGGTGGAATTCTGCCTCTATCACTTATAAATATGAACATTACGTGCAGGATAATGTCTGATGAAAGATACTTTAAAGGTCTCCAATGAGATAGATGGGAGATCAGGACTGTTCTCTAGCTGGTGAGAGTACAGGTGCAGGATAATGGTCATTACATATAGTGCAGGATAAAGTCCGATTGAAGATAGGTTTGAAGGTTTCCATTGAGGTAGATGGTAGCTCAGGGCTGTTCTCTAGTTGTTGGCAGGATGGTTCACATTCCTGACAACAGCTGGGAAGAAACTGTTCCTGAATCTGGAGGTGTGCGTTTTCACACTTCTGCACCTTTTGCCCGATGGGAGAGAGGAGAAGAGGAAACACTTCTTCGCACAGAGAGTTGTGAGTCTGTGGAATTCTCTGCCTCAGAGGGCGGTGGAGGCCTGTTCTCTAGATACTTTCAAGATAGAGCTAGATAGGGCTCTTAAAGATAGCAGTCAGCCATGATCACATTGAATGGCAGTGCCGGCTCGAAGTGCCGAATGGCCTACTCCTGCACCTATTGTCTATTGTCTATTGACCGAGGTGAGACTGCTCCTTGATTATGCTGCCGGCCTTGCCGAGGCAGCGTGAGGTGTAGTTGGAGTCAATGGAAGGGAGGTTGGTCTGGGTCATCTACACTCCTTTTGGTTAGTTTATTAATGTCAATTGCACCGAGTTACGGTGATAAGAGTATTTGGTTCCGCTGAGTTTCTCCAGCATTTTTGTCTACCTGAGATTTTTCCAGCATCTGCAGTTCTTTCATTAAGCATACCAAGCTTGATTTTCTACAATAAAGCCGCCCACAGTGTACAGATACAGGATAAAGGGAATAGCGTTTAGTGCAGGATCAAATCCAATTAAAGATAGAGACAAAATGCTGGAGTAACTCAACGGGACAGCAGCACCTCTGGAGAGAATAGATAATAGACAATAGACAATAGGTGCAGGTGTAGTCCATTCGGCCCTTCCAGCCAGCACCGCCATTCAATGTGAACATGGCTGATCATTCACAATCAGTACCCCGTTCCTGCCTTCTCCCCATATCCCCTGACTCCACTATCTTTAAGAGCCCTATCTAGCTCTCTTGAAAGTATCCGGAGAACTGGCCTCCACCACCCTCTGAGGCAGAGAATTCCACAGACTCACCACTCTTTGTGTGAAAAAGTCTTTCCTCATCTCCGTTCTAAATGGCTTACCCCTTGTTCTTAAACTGTGGCCCCTGGTTCTGGACTCCCCCAGCATCGGGAACATATTTCCTGCCTCTAGCGTGTCCAAATCCTTAATAATATTATATGTTTCAATATGATACCCTCTCATCCTTCTAAACTCCAGAGTGTACAAGCCCAGCTGCTCCATTCTCTCAGCATATGACAGTCCCGCCATCCCGGGAATTAACCTTGTAAACCTATGCTGCACTCCCTCAATAGCAAGAATGTCCTTCCTCAAATTAGGGGACCAAAACTGCACACAATACTCCAGGTGTGGTCTCACTAGGGCATGTACAACTACAGAAGGATCTCTTTGCTCCTATACTCAACTCCTCTTGTTATGAAGGCCAACATGCCATTCGCTTTCTTCACTGCCTGCTGTACCTACAAGCTTAGTTTGGGTGACGTTCTGGATCGAGACCCTTCTTCAGATTCAGGCTAAATTCGGACTCCAATTAATGATAGTTTGAAGGTCTTCGATGAGGCAGATGGGAGATCAGGACCACTCTCCGGCTGGGGAGGGGAGAAATATAGGATGAAGGGAATAACATTTGGTTCAGGATAAAGTCCAAATAGAGTCCAATTGGACATCTTGTCCGCAACTCTCTGATTTTGCTACTTCGGCTTTCACGCCGAGGATGAGGGAAAAGAAAATGAGGAGATGGGATCTTTCAGGAGCAAGGATAAAGCTCCGGGGCATTTGTTGAATCCCAGGAACAGCTGCAAAGCGGGAAAACGCAGCTGTTGATTTGTGAAGAGCACCATCGCAAATGCAGAGCTAAAGACCCACAACATCATGTTTGGTGACGTGGATTAATAATGTGAATATTACTGGGATCTGACTAATGGACTTTTTGTTTGCTTTGAAAGTTCAAAGCACCTGGATACAACAAACTTAAAGGGACATTGTGATAGGAAAGCAAAGAGTCATAGAGTCTAGAGTCATACAGCATGGACACAATAGACTATAGACAATAGACTATAGGTGCAGGAGTAGGACATTCGGCCCTTCGTGCCAGCACCTCCATTCAATGTGATCATGGCTGACTCCGCTATCTTTAAGAGCCCTATCTAGCTCTCTCTTGAAAGTATCCAGAGAACCGGCCTCCACCGCCCTCTGAGGCAGAGAATTCCACAGACTCACCACTTTCTGTGATTAAAAGTGTTTCCTTGTCTCCGTTCTAAATGGCTTACTCCTTATTCATAAACTCTGGCCCCTGGTTCTGGGCTCCCCCAACATCGGGAACATGTTTCCTGCCTCCAGCATGTCCAAACCCTTTAATAATCTTATATGTTTCAATAAGATTGCCTCTCATCCTTCTAAACTCCAGAGTATACAAGCCCAGCTGCTCCATTCTCTCAGCATATGACAGTCCCGCCATCCCGGGATTTAACCTTGTGAACCTACGCTACACTCCCTCAATAGCAAGAATATGGGTCATGTGTCCGAACCAAACCATTGTTTGTTTAGAACTGTGTGAACTGTGAGGAGGATGCTATGAGAATGCAGGGTGACTTGGACAGGTTGGGTGAGTGGGCAGATGCATGGCAGATGCAGTTTGATGCGGATAAATGTGAGGTTATCCACTTTGGTAACAAAAAGAGGAAGGTAGATTATTTTCTAAATTGTGTCCAAGTTGGGAAAAGGGAAAGTACAACGGGATCTGGGGGTCCTTGTTCATCAGTCAATTAAAGTAAGCATGCAGGTACAGCAGGCAGTGAAGAAAGTGAATGGCATGTTGGCCTTCATAACAAAGGAGTTGAGTATAGGAGCAAAGAGGTCCTTCTGCAGTTGTACAGAGCCCTAGTGAGACCACACCTGGAGTATTGTGTGCAGTTTTCTCTGGATACTTTCAAGAGAGAGCTTGATAGGGCTCTTAAAGATAACAAAGTCAGGTGATATGGGGAGAAGGCAGGATCGGGGGGGGGGTGCCTTCTCCCCATATCACCTGCCATGATCACATTGAATGGCGGTGCTGACTCGAAGGGCCGAATGGCCTACTCCTGCACCTATTGTCTGTTGTCTATTGTCTATAATTAAAACGGTAAATGCACTGAGCCTCCATCCCACATGATGAGCATTTAACGGCACTGAGCCTGTATTCGCTGGAGTTTAGAAAAATGAGGGGGGACCACGTTGAAACTTACCGAATGGTGAAAGGCTTGGATAGAGTGGACGTGGAGAGGATGATTCCACTAGTGGGAGAGTCTCGGACCAGAGGTCATAGCCTCAGAATAAAAGGACTTTTGTTTGGAAAGGAGATGAGGAGGAACTTCTTTAGTCAGAGGGTGGTGAATCTGTGGAATTCGTTACCACAGACGGCTTTGGAGGTCAAGACAATGGACATTTTTTAAAGTAGAGACGAACTGATTCTTGATTAATGCAGGTATCAACGGTTATGGGGGGGGGGAAGGCAGGAGAATGGGGCGGAGAGGGAAAGATATGATTGAATGGCGGAGTTGACTTGATGGGCCGAATGGCCTAATTCTGCTACTCTATGGCTTATGAACTTAATGAACTGTACTATGGTGTCGAATCTGATAGATACTTTAGCCAATTGATTAATAACAGGGTCACAGGAGTTACAGAATGAGATCAGTTAATAATGCAAATGTTTATTGTGAGCCTCCAGTAGAACAACTAAAGCACATTGTCAATTTTACAAATTTGAATGTAATCAGCCTGAAATGTCTTGATGCGTGTGTTGATTTAAAATATAATTCTATCTGTCATCAAGCTGCCATTTCATCCCTCATGTAAAATATTGAAGAACAGAAATAAATGGAATGAGATTATTTTGCCACTCATCATTGCTGCTGGAGCAGCTCAAGCTATCCAGGGTCGTCACTAATAATATTCAGTGGATGCTTTACAGAAGATCCTATACTTAGCTCCAATCTCTGGTGATTGCATCCTGCCTGAGTCGCTGAAGGAACGACAAGGTTATCGCTGTCTATTAGTTGTTTGATGTCAGAGGGGATTTGGACGCTGGCAATCGCTGGTCTCTTGTATTGTTGCTGGAATTCTGTTCTCTGGATCGGGCGGGGAAGTCTAGCTCTGCCAGACACAAAACGCTGGAGTAACTCAGCGGGACAGGCAGCATCTCGTGAGGGAAGGAACGGGTGATGTTTCGGGTCGAGACCCTTCTTCAGACTGACGTCAGTCAGTCGATTGTGCCTTGCACTATTTATTCATTTGTTTCATTGATTTGTTTAATTTAGTTTAGTTTAGAGATACAGCGCGGAAACAGGCCCTTCGGCCCTCCAAGCCTATAAACACTATCCTACACCCACTAGGGACAATTTAAAGGGCTGTCCCACTTGGGCGACCTAATTGGCGAGTTTAGAAGAGTTTGAAAAAATGACATGTTGAAGACCTCCTTCGACTATGTTGAAGACTAGCTACAACTAGCTACGACTAACCTCGGGAAAATTGGACACCGAAGAGTGGAGAGTGAAGACGACCTCCTTCGACCTCCCTTCGACCTCCCTTCGACCTCCCTTCGACTATGATGAAGACTATCTACGACAACCCTCGACTACCCTCGATTACCTACGACTAACATGCCGACCTACTATGACCTACTAGGACTAAACCTATGTTAAAAAAAGTATCGATTTTTTCCATGGCGACCCTTTTTTTAATCGCGGGCATTTTTTAACATATTGAAAAAAACGCCTCGACCTAGCTGAGGCCTCGAGTACGCGGGGACCACTCTCGAGCATGAAGGAGAGTTACGAAGACCTCCCACGACCTCGCGTCGACCATGCTGCGAGTATGAGTCCAAGGCAAACTCGCCAGATCTCGCGGATTAGGTCGTCCAAGTGGGACAAGCCCTTTACATTCATCCCAAGCCAATTAACCTACAAACCTGTATGTCTTTGGAGTGTGGGAGGAAACTGAAGATCTCGGAGAAACGTCACCCATTCCTTCTCTCCAGAGATGCTACCTATCCCGCTGAGTTACTCCATGTTTTTGTGTCTATCTTTGGTTTAAACCAGCATCTGCAGTTCCTTCCTACACAGTATACACAGTTTGGTTTGGCAATAGCTCTGCAAAACACCACAGGCAATTGTGGACGCAGCCCAGTCCATCACACGAAGCAACCTCAATTGCTATCAGTTTTCCTTTTTCAATACATAGAAACATAGAAACATAGAAAAACAGGTGCAGGAGTAGGCTTATTCGGCCCTTCGAGCCAGCGCCGCCATTCAATATTATCATGGCTGATCATCCAAATTCAGTACCCCGTTCCTGCTTTTTCCCCATATCCCTTAATTCCTTTAGCCCGAAGAGCTAAATCTAACTCTCGCATGAAAACCTCCAGTGAATTGGCCTCCACTGCCTTCTGTGGCAGAGAATTCCACAGATTCACAACTCTCTGGGTGAAAAAGTGGTGGTGCCATCGAGTGTGGCAGCCTCGCCAGCAGCTGTCTGTCCTTCACACTTTTTTGTTATTTTTAGTCTGTCTTAAAGTTTGTTGTTGGAGGTCTTTTTTATGTGGGGGGTGGCGGGGGGAAGGGGAAAACCGTCTTTCTCAGTCACGACCCTGGTCGAGGATGCGTCTTTCCTCCGAGCCGCAACTTCGCCCCCTCCCCCTCCTCGCGGCCTACCATCTGGATTGGCGCTGCCTTTCCTGACGGAGACCGGCCAGAGCTTCAGCTTCAGCGGCGGCGCAGCACTGGATTCCATCGCGGAACTCCGGAGGGCCTGCCGACTTTAACACTGTGGAGCTGTGGTTTGCGGAGCTCCCAGCCGCGGGCGGCGCTGACTTTAACATCGCGGAGGCCTCGGATCCTTGCCGGGGGTCACCAGCGTTGAATCTCCGCCCAGCTCGGCCTGTGGACTTTGTGAGCCGTGGTCCCCGGTAGGAAGCGGCTGATTCGGAAACTCCAAGTCGCTTAGAGTGTTCTTCCGTTCGAGGACCTGAAACATCGGGCCGCCGTTGTGGCGACTGCGGAGGCTTCAATAGGCCCCGACCACGGGTGAACAAGAGAAAGAGGACTGAACTTTGGTGCCTTCCCTCACAGTGGGAAACGTTGATCCCGTGTGGGGGGGGCGGTGTTTTTATGTTTTATGTTAAATTCTATAGTGTTGTGTTTATCTTATTTGTGCGTTGCAATGGTACCTAAAATTGGTGTATGTGACAATAAATGTCTTTTGTCCTTTGTCCTTTTAAAAGTTTTTCCTCATCTTAGTCCTAAATGGCTTACCCTTACTCTTAAACTGTGGCCCCTGGTTCTGGCCTCCCCCAACATCGGGAACATTTGTCCTGCATCTAGCCTTTCCAATCCCTTAAAAATTGTATATGTTTCTATATTAGGTGTTCATAGATCTCAACGCTTACCAATTTCTACAGACATTCAGATCACTGGGCCCAAACTTACACCCCAGCGGTATGAATATTGACTTCTCTAATTTCAAGTGACCCTTGCTTTCCCTCTCTCTCCACCCCTCCCCCATCCCAGTGGATAACATGGATCGGTGATGTTTGAGGTCTCATCTCAGTTCCTTGTTTCTCCCTTAATAAAATACAAGGGGCGGCACAGCTCCAGAGACCCGGGTTCGATCCTGACCATGGGTGCATGTCTGTACAGAGCTTGTACATTCTCCCCGTGACCTGCGTGGGTTTTCTCCGAGATCTTCGGTTTCCTCCCACACCTCAAAGACGTGCAGGTTTGTTAGTTAATCGGCACGGTATTAAAGTAAATTGTCCCAAGTGTGTGCAGGATAGTGTTATGGGCCTGAGCCGCTTGGCGATTTTTTCAGCGACTGCCAGCATTATATCAGTGTCGCCAAAAGATTTTTAACATTTCAAAATCCAGCGGCGACAAAAAAAATGCTTCGACACTTGAAAAATCACCACGTGTCAATATGTCATCACGCCGCATCACGCCACATCACACTTCATCAATTTTTCGGTGACCTGATATGTTAGTCAATGATGCCGGCAGCCGGTGAAAAAATCGGCAAGTGTGGCAGGCCCTTTAGTGTGCGGGGATTGCTGGTCAGCGTGGACTTGGTGGGCCAAAGGATCTGTTTCTGCGCTGTATCTCAAAACTGTCATATGCTGAGAGAATGGAGCAGCTGGGCTTGTATACTCTAGAGTTTTGAAGGATGAGAGATACTCTAGAGTTTAGAAGGATGAGAGGGCATCTTATTGAAACATACAAGATCATTGAGGGTTTGGACACGCTAGAGGCAGGAAA
Source organism: Amblyraja radiata (assembly GCF_010909765.2). Lineage (NCBI taxonomy): Eukaryota > Metazoa > Chordata > Chondrichthyes > Rajiformes > Rajidae > Amblyraja > Amblyraja radiata. Next base: position 64,049,550 of record NC_045965.1, on the reverse strand, counting down.
CATGTTCCCGATGTTGGGGGAGTCCAGAACCAGGGGCCACAGTTTAAGAATAAGGGGTGTGCCATTTAGAACGGAGACGAGGAAACACTTTTTTCTCACAGAGAGTTGTGAGTCTGTGGAATTCTCTGCCTCAGAGGGCGGTGGAGGCCGGTTCTCTGGGTATTTTCAAGGGAGAGCTAAATCGGGCTCTTAAAAATAGCGGAGTCAGGGGATATGGGGAGAAGGCAGGAACGGAGTACTGATTGTGGATGATCAGCCATGATCACATTGAATGGCGGTGCTGGCTCGAAGGGCCGAATGGCCTACTACTGCGCCTATTGTCTATTGTCTATTGTCTATTGTCTAAACTAAACTAAACTAAACTAAATTATACTAAACTAAATTATACTAAACTACACTAAATTATACTAAACTAAACTAAACTCACATCAACGTTGGAATGTAAGCCACCCAAGTGGAATATGAGGTGCTGTTCCTCCAGTTTCCATGTGGCCCTTGCTCTGACAATGGAGGAGGCCCAGGACAGAAAGGTCAGTGTGGGTATGTGAAGGGGAGTTTAAACTCTTGATACGATCATTGCACACCCTCTATTTTGGTCAACCTTTCCCAACTGACCTTGCACGGAGTCTGTCAACAGGAGTGGAGTTTGACAACCACCTGCTGATATGACTTGATTTTTGTTGAAGGGCAAGGTGAGGTAAATTCCACCACGCTTAGAAGCCATTGTTTTACGCCTGCACGACACCAACAACGACCAGGCAGTGCATGCCGTCCACAATCACTTTTTCTGCTTAAATCTGCTGTCTGCCAAGGCTATTGATCAGCTACAGAGACAGCCACTGCATTCTTATCTGGTTGACCTTTTCAGAGATAGACAGTGAATGCTTGTGGCATTTATGGAGAGGTTTAGAGAGCGTTTTCTTTTTCAGCTGGCAACAAGATTGTATATTTTGCAGGATTGTCGGGAAATCTTTTTCTGAACTTTTCGAGTCATTGACTGATACAGTGTGGAAACTGGGCCCCTCAGCCCAACTTGCCCACACCGGCCAACATGTCCCAGCTGCACTAGTCCCACCTGTATGCACTGTATGCATGCAAATCTGAGGGAGGACATTATTGCCGTAGAGGGAGTGCAGAGAAGGTTCACCAGACTGATTCCTGGGATGTCAGGGCTTTCATATGAAGAAAGACTGGATAGACTCGGCTTGTACTCGCTAGGATTTAGGAGATTGAGGGGGGATCTTATAGAAACTTACAAAATTCTTAAGGGGTTGGACAGGCTAGATGCAGGAAGATTGTTCCCGATGTTGGGGAAGTCCAGGACAGCTTAAGGATAAGGGGGAAATCCTTTAAGACCGAGATGAGAAAAACATTTTTCACACAGAGTGGTGAATCTCTGGAACTCTCTGCCACAGAGGGTAGTTGAGGCCACAGTTCATTGGCTATATTTAAGAGGGAGTTAGATGTGGCCCTTGTGGCTAAAGGGATCAGGGGGTATGGAGAGAGGCAGGTACGGGATACTGAGTTGGATGATCAGCCATGATCATATTGAATGGCGGTGCAGGCTCGAAGGGCTGAATGGCCTACTCCTGCACCTATTTTCTATGTATCTATGTATCTATGTAAATATATTTATTTAATTGTTCATATTCTATGTTGCTCTTCTAGGGAGATGCTAAAGGCATTTCGTTGTCTCTGTACTGTACACTGCACAATGACAATAACATTTGAATCTGAAACTGAATCTGAATCTGAAACTGAATCTGACCTGCCCGCATTTGCCCCACATCCCTCCAAACCTGTACTATCCATGTACCTGTCTAACTATATCTGAAACTTTAATCTAAACTAAACTAAACCATATTCACCAGAGATGCTGCCTGTCCCGCAGAGTTACTCCAGCATTTTGTGTCTTTTTTTCGGACGAGACGTTTTTTCGAGCCCCCAGAAACAAACGTTTCTTCACGTTGGGGGAAACTGGAGCACCCGGAGGAAACCCACGCGGTCACAGGGAGGACCTGCAGACTCCACACGGACAGCAACCGAGCTCAGGATCGAACCCAGGACATAGGCTGATACAGTGTGGAAACGGGCCCTTCGGCCCAACTTGCCCACACCGGCCAACATGTCCCAGCTACACTAGTCCCACCTGCCTGCGGTTGGTCCATATCCCTCCAAACCTGTCCTATCCATTTGACTGTCTAACTGTTTCTGAAATGTTGGGACAGTCCCAGCCTCAACTACCTCCTCTGGCAGCTCGTTCCGTACACCCACCACCCTTTGTGTGAATGTAATCACATTGAAATCAGTCGATCTAGTTATTGTGATCAATTTCACGTTTATTGAGAATATTTAGTTTTTCTACTTATCAGTGTCCTTCAATGTTTTAATTAATCTTTGAACCTTAAAATAATCCCCTGGCCTGAATTTTAATTAAAACCAAATATATCCACTTTATTTTTTTCTCTTAATTGTAATTTTATCACTCAAATCAACTTGCGCTTAAATTATAAATTTTATATTACTTTAATTATTCAGATGACCTGAAATTAGCATATATTCTTAACAGTATCGCCCCTTCCACTTTGTACAGAACTAGTAGCGCAAAATGCAGTAATTGCCGATCATTTGTTCTCTAAGTGGAAGGAATTTCGAGAAATTGAGCAACTCATCAGGTAAAGAATGAATTAGAAAAAGACTTCCATTTATTCGTTAGGCTGCGCTGAAGAATTGATGTTAATGGCTGAAGGAGTTAGTTAAATTGGAGACAAGAAGGAACTTGCTTCTTGCCATTGAGGGAGTGCAGCCTGGCCTTTATAACAAGAGGAATCGAATATAGGAGCAAAGAGATCCTTCTGCAGTTGTACAGAGACCTAGTGAGACCACACCCGGAGTACTGTGTGCAGTTTTGGTCCCCTCATTTGAGGAAGGACATTCTTGCTATTGAGGGAGTGCAGCGTAGGTTTACAAGGTAAATCCCGGGATGGCGGGACTGTCATATGCTGAGAGACTGGAGCGGCTGGGCTTGTACACTCTGGAGTTTAGAAGGATGAGAGGATATCTTATATAAACATACAAGATTATTAAGGATTTGGACACGCTAGAGGCAGGAAACATGTTCCTGATGTTGAGGGGAGTCCAGAACCAGGGGCCACAATTTAAGAATAAGGGGTAAGCCATTCAGAACAGAGACGAGGACACACTTTTTCTCACAGAGAGTTGTGAGTCTGTGGCATTCTCTGTCTCAGAGGGCGGTTCTCAGGATACTTTCAAGAGAGAGCTAGATAGGGCTCTTAAAGATAGCAGATTCAGGGGATATGGGGAGAAGGCAAGAACGGGGTACTGATTGTGGATTGTGGATGATCAGCCATGATCACATTGAATGGCGGCGCTGGCTCAAAGGGCCGAATGGCCTACTCCTGCGCCTATTGTCTATTGTCTATTGAACTGGCGATGCTGGAATCTTGGGTGAGTGAACTGGAGAGTGCTGGAGGAACGTAATGGGCCAGGCAGCAAATATGGAGTGTTGGGAACCTTCTTAGGTCCTACAACCCACGAGCGCAATCAAATCTTACACATGTATAAGAGGCAAAAAGGGCGTCACGGTGTCGCAGTGGTAGAGTCGCTGCCTCACAGCGCCGGACACCCGGGTTCGATCCTGACTACGGGCGCTGTCTGTACGGAGTTTGTGCGTTCTCCCCGTGACCTGCGTGGGTTTTCTCCAGGTGCTCCGGATTCCTCCCGCACTCCAAAGACGTGCAGGTTTGCAGGTCAACTGGCCTCTGTAAATTGTCCCTGGTGTGTGTAGGATAAAATTAGTCGGCTTGGACTCGGTGGACCTGTATCTCTAAAGAAAAACTAAGATTAAAAAGTCAACAACTACTGTAGTCCTTATTCGTCAAAGTGCAGTGCAGAATTAAGCCATTCGGCCCATCAAGTCTACTCCGCCATTCAATCATGGCTGATCTATCTCAACCCCATGTAGAAGGGATGGAGAAAAAGAAGAAGGAGTCACCACAAGAATTTGCAGCGAATTGTGGACGCAGCCCTGACCATCGCACAAACTGACCTCACTTACATTGACTCCATCTACACCTCACACTTCCTCGGCAAGGCCAGCAGCACAATCAAGGACAAGTCACACCCCGGCCACTCCCTCTTCTCCCCTCTCCCATCCGGCTAAAGGTACAGAAGTGTGAAAACGCACACCCCCAGATTCAGGGACAGTTTCTTCCCAGCTGTTATCAGGCAACTGAACCGTCCTACCACAACCAGAGAGCGGTCCTGAACTACTATCCACCTCTTTGGTGACCCTCGGACTATCCTCGATCGGACTTAGCTGGCTTTACATTGCACTAAACGTTAATCCCTTATCGTGTATCTGTACACTGCGAACGGCTCGAATGTAATCATGTGTTGTCTTTCCGCTGACTGGTTAGCACGCAACAAAAGCTTTTCACTCTACCTTGGTACACGTGACAATAAACTGTTCTGAAGTTGTACGTGCGTAGAGGAGCAACGGTCTCCATTAGATCCTATCTTTGAGAAAACGGAAAGGCAATTGAAAAGTCAAGCGAGACCATCTTTTGTTGAGAAAAAACTTGCTTTCGGTGTAGAGGGGGCGAGGGAGGGGAAGAAGGATGGCGAGGGGAGAGGGAGGGGTAGGAGGGTGTGGAGGGGGAGAAGGGGGAGTCGGTGAAGGTGAGAAGGAGGGGGACGGGGAGGGGGAGAGAGAGAAGGGAGTGAGAGAGTGAGAGAGGGGAGGGGAGGGGGAAGGGGCGGGGATGGGGAGGGGGATGGGAGAGAGAGAGGAAGTGTGGGATCGAGAGGGGGAGGAGGTGATGAGGGGAGGGGTAGGAGGGAGAGGGAGGGGAGAGGGGGGGAGGGGGGTAGGAGAGAGAGGGGGAAGGCGGAGACAGCATTGATGACTTGTCGATCTACGGGGCAGAGTGGGTAAACGTGGACTGTGATGATAACGTCCAGGTTCTGTGGAAGATCCCAGCTTTGTGGAATCGATTGTTAAGGAGCTGAATTGCTTCGGAGAAAGTGACCAAATGTAATTATCCACGGTTTGATCTATCTTCAATATGTGAAGAGCGAGCAATATCTGAAGAGGAATGGGGTGGGGGGGGGGGGGGGGAGGATACGATCAAAGACCTGCAGCAATCAAGTTATACTCTGCCCAGCAAAATCAAAACTCAAGAGTCCAGAGAATTTTATTGCCATATGTCCCAGATAGAACTATGAAATTCTTAATGTAATAAGGGTGTTGTTACAAATAAAGTCATTGGAGTCAAGTGTTTTTTTTTCGTACAGAGCTTCAGCAAGAGAGGTTTGAAGGTGGCCTTCCAATCTGATGGTAAAACAATTATGTTTAATATGAAAAGAAAGTGCGGGCAACATATTGATTTTTTTTCCTTCTTTTTCTATGAAAGCGAGATTTTTTCCACAACAAAAGACGGTCTCGCTTGACTTTTTATCGCCTTTCCCTGTTCTCAAAGATGCTTAGGATCTAATGGAGGCCATTGCTCTTCTGCGCACGTACATTGCTTGCAGGCGTTCACATAAAACGGACTGAAAATTAATCAATGGAAGATTAGCGAGGAGATTGTTCCAGTAAATACCCACGTGCACATTTTTTTTACGATTTGGTGAAATGATTCCTGGTGAAAACCTACTAATGAATCTCTGTTTGGCCTATTTCCTTCGTTCCATAGATGCTGCCTCACCCGCATTTTTGTCTACCTTTGATTTTCCAACATCTGCAGTTCTTTCTTCAACATCCCTGTTAACTCCTTCTGTTGTCTTGAAAAATATATATATTTTAGCATTTTAGTATTTTATCTAATGAAACTAGTCACTCATTTTTCTCACAGTTGTGAGTCTGTGGAATTCTCTGCTTCAGAGGGCGCTGGATACTTTCTGGAGAGAGCTAGATAGGGCTCTTACAGACAGCAAAGTCAGGGGGTATGGGGAGAAGGCAGGAACGGGGTACTGATTGGGGATGATCAGCCATGATCACAGTGAATGGCGGTGCTGGCTCGAAGGGCCAAATGGCCTACTCCTGCACCTATTGTCTATTGTCTATTGTCATTCACAGGAAGGTTGTGGAGGCTTGTATTCACTGGAATTTAGAAGGATGAGAGGAAATCTTACAGAAACATATAAAATTGTTACGGGATTGGACAGGCTAGAGGCAGAGAAATGTTCCCCATGTTGGGGGAGTCCAGAACCAGGGGCCACAGTTTAAGAATAAGGGGTAGTCCATTTAGGACTGAGATGAGTATAAACCTTTGCACCCAGAGAGTTGTGAATCTGTGGAATTCTCTGCCACAGAAGGCAGTGGAGGTCAATTCACTAGAAGTTTTCAAGAGAGTGTTAGATATAGCTCTTAGGGCTAATGGAATCAAGGGATATGGCGATAAAGTAGGAACGGGGTACTAATTTGAGATGTTCAGCCATGATCAACCATAATTGAATGGCGGAGTTGACTTGATGCGTCGAATGTCCTAATTCTACTCATATTCCTTATGACCTTAAGAATGGCGGTGCTGGCTCGAAGGGCCGAATGGCCTGATCCTCCACCTATTTTCTATGTTTCTATGTTTCCATTGTTTGAGTAGCTTCAGTGACTAGCCACAGTGCACCTTGTGGATAAAACACAGCATCGTCGCTGTGTGTTTAGGTTAGTTTAGTTTAGTTTAGAGATACAGCGCGGAATCCCTGTGCTGGTTGTGGAGGGAATAAATGCTCACACGGGTTAATGGGGTGTGAATCAAGATTGCTGTTTTGCGCCCGTTTTCTTTGGAGTTGTTGGCACCGCGCTCCGCAATTTTCTAGAGACCCTGAAGACGCGGGCCTTGAGGGTTCTGGAATCTCTCCGTCTCCAATCCCATTAGTTTGCTGGATAATTATTTTCCAGCGATTGTGATGGTTTAATTTCCCCTCTCCCTTTATTTCTCAACTCTCTGCTTTATTTGTTCCACTGCCAAATATCTGTAGCCTCCCTTTGATCTGGTATTTTGTTGGTCCACATGCTTGATCAATGCTGTTTTATCATTAATGTTTTATTATTATTAATGTTTAGTGTTTTCCGAGTCATTCGTAACTGTCACTGTGTGTCATGTTGTTACTTGTGGGCGGAGCACCAAGGCAAATTCCTTGTATGTGAATACTTGGCCAATAAACTTACTTACTTACTTACTTACTTGCTGCAAACTCTTCTAGCAGGCCCTTCGGCCCACCGAGTCCGCGCCGACCAGCGATCCCCGCACACTAACACTGTCCTGCACATACTAGAGGCAATTTTATATTTTTATACATTTATACCAAGCCAATTAACCTGCAAACCTGTACGTCTTTGGAGTGTGGCAAATTATAAATTATTTTGGTGATGATCCGGTTTTAAGCCGCTAAATTATAAGAAGATGAGCAAGGAGAACAAGTAAATGTGCTAAGACAACAATGATGTGCTAACATTGACTCCTTCCCCCAGCAAGATTGAAAGGTACAGCATGAAAACAGGCCCTTCGGCCCACCGAGTCCATGCCGACCATCGATCACCCATTCACACTAGTTTAGTTTGGTTTAGTTTAGTTTAGAGATACAGAGCCCTTCGGCCCACATCGACCAGCGATCCCATCACAGTAACACTATCCTGCACACACTAAGGGACAATTTATATTCATATCAAGCCAATTAACCTACAAACATGCACATCTTTGGAGTGTGGGTGGAAACCGAAGATCTCGGAGAAAATCTTCGGTTGAGAGGGAATGAGAGGGGATCTTATTGAAACATATAAGATTATTAAGGGTTTGGACACGCTAGAGGCAGGAAACATGTTCCCGATGTTGAGAGAGTCCTGCACTGGCCAAATTGGAGAGGCCAGGACACTAATATTGAGTAAAGGCTTCTGGGCTGCTGGGCCATTTGGTCAATTTAAATGTGCCTTCTGCAGAAATAGGACAAGCTGCAGAATGGTGCCAGTTTGTCTCGAGCCTAGATAAGAACTGCAGGAAGAGAATGGAAACATCTGCAGATCCTGACAATTAGGTGCAAAATGCATGGAATGGATTGGATGAATGCAAACCAGACATACACATTGTATATAATGTTGCAAAGCTTTACTTTGCTAGAAGGTACACAAAAATGCTGGAGAAACTCAGCGGGTGCAGCAGCATCTATGGAGCGAAGGAAATAGGCGACGTTTCGGGCCGAAACCCTTCTTCAGACTGATGTGGGGTGGGGGGGGAGAAGGAAGAAAAAAGGGAGGAGGAGGAGCCCGAGGGCGGGGGGATGGGAGGAGACAGCTCGAGGGTTAAGGAAGGGGAGGAGACAGCAAGGGTTAGCAAAATTGGGAGAATTCAACGTTCATGCCATCCGGACGCAAGCAACCCAGGCGGAATATGAGGTGCTGTTCCTCCAATTTCCGGTGTTGCTCACTCTGGCAAAAGTGTATACTTTGCTAGATGTTGATTGGATGGATTATTGAGCCTTGTCTGGGTTTCTTGAATATCAAGGCATATGTTGCGATGTTTGTTTCCTCTTCAGAATTTCCGTTTGAATACATTGTATTCGTCACTGTGTTATTGGGTTAGGGAAATGTCTATCATGTACTGTGTTAATCGATATCTGTTATTGGACTGTATAGAGACCACCCCTATGTGGTTCGGCCCTTCAAGGTTCGGGGACCTATAAAAGACCGCTCCCACGAGGTCCTGTGTCGATCTTCTGGGAGAACGCTTAGGACTGCGTGACCTTCTGGAGTGTCTCTGCTTGAGCAAGGCTAAAGAGGGCTTGATCAGGCAGAGACAAGGATCGAACCCGTGGTGGTTAGGTACAGCAGTGTAACTGTAATTGTGTTTTGTCAAAATAAAGTTTAGATGCGTAAATGCTTGACTTAGTGATTTTTGACTGAAACGAGACTGGGGGGAAGCTTAGAACGAGCTATTTACAGAACCAGGGCCACAGTTTAAGAATAAGGAGTAAGCCGTTTAGAACGGAGACGAGGAAACACTTTTTCACACAGAGAGTTGTGAGTGTGGAATTCTCTGCCTCCGAGGGCGGTGGAGGCCGGTTCTCTGGAAAATTTCAAGAGAGAGCTAGATAGGGCTCTTGAAGATAGCGGAGTCAGGGGATATGGGGAGAAGGCAGCAACAGGGTACTGATTGTGGATGATCAGCCATGATCACATTGAATTGCAGTGCTGGCTCGAAGGGCCGTATGGCCTACTCCTGTGTTAACATTGGCTAAATGAAAGACACCATAAAATGGAGGATCCCTGCACTTGTCAGAATTGCTTAACCCTTGTCAGCTGAACTTTACAGGCTTTGATTGGCGCCAGCCAGTCTAGGCTCAGGCTGATATGCAGGATAGTAAGGGGTCCAGGTGTTCTCCCTGTTTCTCTTAAATTGATAACATGTATAGCGGTTTTGCAAACTAACCTTAAATGCATCTTTTCTATTGGGTCACTGCGTAAAGCATTGTAATAATAATAATAATAATAATAATAATACATTTTATTTATGGGCGCCTTTCAAGAGTCTCAAGGACACCTTACAAAAATTTAGCAGGTAGAGGAAAAACATGTAAGGGGAATGAAATAAATAGTAGAGACATGACTAGTACACAAAGTAAAGACAGAATTCAAATTCAAAACACAATATGAGGCAATTAATGCACAGATGAAAAGGGAGGGGGACGTGGGGCTAAGGATAGGCAGAGGTGAAGGGATGGGTCTTAAGGCGGGACTGGAAGATGGTGAGGGACACGGAATTGCGGATCAGTTGGGGGAGGGAGTTCCAGAGCCTGGGAGCTGCCCTGGAGAAGGCTCTGTCCCCAAACCTGCGTAGGTTGGACTTGTGGATGGAGAGGAGACCGGCTGATGTGGATCTGAGGGACTGTGAGGGTTGGTAGTATACATAATGTTGTATTTATACATAATTGTAGATAGCATACATAATGTTGCAAGACGATCTTCCTGTTAATTGATGATTGGTCGAGCTGTTGAGCCTTAGAAAAAATTATTTGAACCTCAGGGCACATGTTTCAATGTTTGTTCTTGTTAGCTTTCTTTCTTTTCCAATGTATAAGCTGCTGTATTATTGGGTTAGGGAAATGTCTGTTATGTATGGGGTTAATCGGTATTTGTAATTGGATTATTAAGAGGCCACCCCCATGTGGTTCGGCCCCTCGAGGTCCCGGGTCATTTAAAAGTCCGCTACCACGAGGTCCAGCGTCGAACTTCTGGGAGAGCGCTTGGGGCTGCGTGACCTTCTGGAGTGTCTCTGTCTGAGCGAGGCCTAGAGGGCTTGAACAGGCAGATACGAGGCTCGAACCCCCGGTGGGATAAGTACAGGAGTTGAACTGTGACGCGCTTTTGTTAAAATTAAATGTAGTTGTTTCAAGTGGTTTTACTGAAACTAGACTAGGGGGGGGGAAAGCTTAGAAACGAGCAATTTACACCTGCACCTATTGTTTATTGTGAAAAACCCACGCAGGTCACGGGGAGAAGTTACAAACTCCGTACAGACAAGCAGCCGTAGTCGGGATCAAACCCGGGCCCCCTGTCGCTGTAAGGCAGCAACTCTACTGCTGCGCCACCGTGCTGCTCTTCTGAAGAGAGATTCTCTGCTCTGAAGAGAGGATCAAAGACTACCATATCCTTATTCTCCATTATTAATTTCCCAGTCTCGTTCTCTAAGGGATGAATGTTTACTTAACTGCCTTTTTTTTTACACATGTAGCAGATATTTCCCTCTGCTTTGACATTTCTTGCCAGCTTTACTCACATAATCTATTTCACCTTCTTTATTATTTTATAACCTTCCTTCTAAAATGTCTCCCAATCCTATTGCCGGCAACTTCAAAAGTCCACGCGCCTCTTTGTTCAAACTGGTACCATCTGCAACTTCCCCGGTTAGCTAAATGCGCATCACCCTTCCCCTTGAGTTGAGTTTAGTTTATTTGAGAGATACAGCGCACAAACAGGCCCTTCGGCCCACCGAGTCCGCGCCGACCAGCGATCTCCGCACACTAACCCTACTCTACACACACACACACACTGGGGACAAATTATATCAATACCAAGCCTATTAGCCTACAAACTTGTACGTCTTTGGAGTGTGGGAGGGAACATGGTGTTTCCTGGAGAAAACCCACGCCGTGTCACTGGGAGAACGTACAAACTCTGCATAGACGGCACCCGTAGTCAGGATCGAACCCGGGTCTCTGGCGTTGTATAGTGCCCCTGTCCCACTTAGGAAACCTGAACGGAAGCCTCTGGAGACTTTGCACCCTGCCCAAGGTTTCCGTGCGGTTCCCGGAGGTTTTTGACAGTCTCCCTACCTACTTCCGCTACCTGCAACCTCCGGCAACCACCTGCAACCTCCGGGAACTGCACGGAAACCTTGGGTGGGGCGCAAAGTCTCCAGAGGTTTCCGTTCAGGTTTCCTAAGTGGGACTAAGGAGCATAAGGCAGCAACTCAACCGCTGCACCACCGTGCCAGCCTGTGTTTTACGTTCGTTTGAAGTAGAATCGTACGATCTGCAGAATTGTGCAGTATCTCTTCATTACCCTATCCTCCCCTCTATTAGCAGGCTTCATAATTGTCCTTCAATTAGCCAAGGTAGTGTCCAATTCACAGTGTAGAAACAAGGAACTGCAGATGCTGGTTTATACAGGGTCTGAAGAAGGATCCCAGCCTGAAACATCACCCATCCTTTTTCTCCCAAGATGACGCGGAGATTTCCTCCAGACATGATCTCCTGACTTGCTGACATACTAAGTCTGACATAGAAGTGACAGGAGTAGAATTAGGCCATTCGGCCAATCAAGTCTACTTAGCCATTCAATCATGGCTGATCTATCTCTCCCTCTCAACCTTATTCTCCCCATAACCCCTGACACCTGTACTAATCAAGAATCTGGCAATCACCGCCTTGAGAATATCCATTGACTTGGCCTCCACAACCCGCCTGTGGCAATGAGTTCCACAGATTCACCACCCTGGATTGAAGTCAAAACTGCAGGAGGAACTCAGGGTCTCGATCCGAAACGTTAACCATCTCTTTACCTGCATAGATGCTGGCTGACCCTCTGACCTCCCCCAGCAGTCTGCATTTTGGTCCAAGTTCCAGCATCCGCAGTCTATTGTGTTTCCCTTTACACATTCCTGCTTTGTGGAAATTGGCTGCAATACTTTTGTTGTCCTGGTTCCAAAGTCCCAACATTTTTCAATCTGACTCGGTTTCAAAAAAATTATTTCATTAGTTGTGGAGTGATTTGGGAGATCTTATAGAAACTTACAAAATTCTTAAGGGGTTGGACAGGCTAGATGCAGGAAGATTATTCCCGATGTTGCGGAAGTCCAGAACAAGGGGTCACAGTTTAAGGATAAGAGGGAAGTCTTTTAGGACCGAGATGAGAAAATCATTTTTTACACAGAGAGTGGTGAATCTATAGAATTCTCTGCCACAGAAGGTAGTTGAGGCCAGTTCATTGGCTGGATTTAAGAGGGAGTTAGATGTGGCCCTTGTGGCTAAAGTGATCAAGGGGTATGGAGAGAAGGCAGGTACAGGATACTGAGTTGGATGATCAGCCATGATCATATTGAATGGCGGTGCAGGCTCGAAGGGCCGAATGGCCTACTCCTGCACCTATTTTCTATGTTTCTATGTTCCAAGCTCGTAAAAAGTTAATCTCCTTAATTTAATGTAATCCATCTGAGATCTTCCATGTTTCTTAATGCTGGATTATAGGAATAATGTTTCCCCTCGTGGGAGAGTCTAGAGCTAGAGATCACAGCCTCAGAATTAAAGGACGTCCTTTTAGGAAGGAGACAAGGAGAAATTTCTTCAGTCAGAGGGTGGTGAATCTGTGGAATTCTTTGCCATAGAAGGCTGTGCAGGCCAAGTCAGTGGATATTTTTAAGGCAGAGATAGATGGATTCTTGATTCTTGATTAGTACGGGTTTCAGAGGTTATGGGGAGATGGCAGGAGAATGGGGTTAGGAGGGAGAGTTAGATCAGCCATGATTGAATGGTGGAGTAGATTTTGATGGGCCGAATGGCCTAATTCGACTCCTATTCCTTATGTCCTTATGACGTTAAATGATTAAGTGAGAAGTATAGTCGGTTTGAAAAACAAGTGTTGGAAATATTCCGTAGAATCCTAGAGTCCAAACTGTGTGGAAGCAAGCCCTTCGGCCCAACTTCAGATCAGTTGAGTTTATTGTCACGTGTACCGAGGTACAGTGAAAAGCTTTTGTTGCGTGCTAACTAGTCGGTGTAAACGCAATACATGATTACTTGAATTAGAGATACAAGGAACTGCAGATTCTGGAACCTTGAGCAAAACACAAAGTGCTGGAGGAACTCAGTGGATCAGGCCTGTCTGCGGAGGGAACAGGCAAGTGACCTTTCAAGCCGGTAACCTTCTTCGAATTCACAGCAAATTAGATACTTGGCTTCCCTTGGAAGCATGAACCACATGCCAACTTTTTGGCATGGTTGTCAAAAGAGGGTGGCACGGTGGTTCAGTGACAGAGCTGCATCCTCACAGTGCCAGAGACCCGGGTTCGATCCTGACAACGGGTGCTTGTCGGTACGGAGTTTGCACGTTCTCCCCATGACCATACAGCCTATGGTCGTGAGAGGTCTCCAAAGAGTCGTAGCGTTTTGCTGGTCGCCGCTGAATTTTTAACATGTTGAAAATTTCAGCGACCTATGACGGGTGCCGGCAGTCGCCTGTTAAGGTCGTGTAAGTGGGACAGGCCCTTAATGGAAGGTAGGTTGGTTTGTGTGATGGTCTGGGCGGCGTCCACAATCATGTTTGAATCTGCTAAATATAGGCTACATATGGGCTAACGTGGGTAGGGGGAACCAGTTTAGAAGGTGTATTTTGATCAGGCATGGACAAGTTGATCAGAAGGGCCTGTTCCGTGCAGTATGACTCTGTCAATGACTCTCAGAGGTGCAAGATAATCCTTAAGGGCCTGCCCCACTTTGCGATTTTTTCAGTGACTGCGAACGTCAGTGACTGACGCCCTAAAAACCGTCAAGTTGTACGACCCTCTGCGTCACCGTCACGTCAAGCTACGACACTCTGCGTGACCTGCCTTCACAACACAAGAAGGTTGCACCGAAGTATAATAAACACATTGGAAATGAATTAATCTACAATGAATCTAAGGACCAATAACTTTATAATGGATTAGTCCTCGCTTTATATACCCGCGTCACCGGGCGTCACCAGCAGGGCGGCGTACGTCAGCATGTGACAGGGTGCACGACACGATGAGACACCCAGATGGCGCCTGAAGATTTTGAACATTCCAAGATCCAGGGGCGGCAGGGAGACACCTTGCGTCACTACATGCGTCACCCCGCGTCACCCCGCGTCACGCCCCGACCACACCGCGTCACGCCCCGACCACACCGCGTCAACCTCTTCTCAGGCTGTGGCCGAAATTGTCGCCCAAGTGCGACAGGCTCTTTAGTGCAAGGTAATCTTTCTCTCTGTTGGCTGTGGAGTCGGCAGAAGGAGTCAGCGACTTCTGTCGATAATTCCACACCGCGCAGTGCGGGCCTTGTGATGGTGACCCGGCCACTGACCGCGCCGCTGGCTTGCTGCGGGGACGGTTTCAAGTGCCGAGACCCACTGCGGAGGAGGGAGCGCTTGGCCCTGACATCAAGACGGCATGTGATCAAGATGTGACATGAAAGAGTTCTCAGCCAAAGTTAGAATCAATAAAGGTCACATCCTCCGGTGGCCGAGATCAGACTCAACGCGAAACCACGACAGCTCAGGCTTGACCCTGGAGCCCAAGGAGACAACAGTAGCTCTTTACCAGAAGAAAAATTCTCACCTCAATCATGTCTTGCTGAGGCTCTATAAAGCGCTGGTCAGGCCGCATTTGGAACACTGTGAGCAGATCTGGGCACCATATCTGAGGAAGGATGTGCTGGCTCTGGAGAGGGTCAGGAGCATGTTTATAAGAATGATCCCAGGAATGAGTGGGTTAATCTATGATGAGCGATTGATGGCTCTGGGCCTGTACTCGCTGGAGTTTAGAAGAATGAGGGGGAGATCTGATTGGAACTCACCAAATAGTGAAAGGCCTAGATAGAGTGGATGTGGAGAGGATGTTTCCACTGGTGGGAGGGTTTAGGACTAGAGGGCACAGCCTCAGAATTAAAGGACGTACCTTTAAAAAGGAGATGAGGAGGAATTTCTTTAGTCAGAGGGTGGTGAATCTGTGGAATTCTTTGCCGCTGAAGACTGCGGAGGCCATCTCATTGGATATTTTTAAGGCAGAGTTAGATAGATTCTTGATTAGTACAAGCGAAGGCAGGAGAATGGGGTTAGGAGGGAAAGATAGATCAGCCATGAATAAATGGCGGAGTAGGCTTGATGGGCCGAATGGCCTAATTCTGCTCCCAGAGCTTATGAAACTATGAACTCAAATACATGGAGTTACCAAATAATTCGATTCAATTATATTTTATGTTTAAGAAAGAACTGCAGATGCTGGAAAAATCGAAGGTAGACAAAAATGATCCCAGGAATGATCCAGGGTTTTCCAGCACGTGACAATATTTTATTGTCACATGTATCTAGTTACAGTGCAGTGATTTGTTTTGCATACAGCCCAGTGGAACAGCAAATCTCAGCTAGGCAGTACACATATGTGCCACGTATCTGGTGCCATCCAAGTTACTAGTTCACCAAACACTCCGTTCTACTGCCGTGACAAAAGGAACGGGTGACATTTCGGGTCAGGGCCCTTCTCTGCCCATTACGTCACCTGAAGATGGACCAAACGCGGGCGACTGGGACTAGCCGATAGAATCGGCATGGACGGGTTGGGCAGAATAGTCTGTTTCCCTGCTACATAGATACATACACAATAGGTGCAGGAGTAGGCCGTTCGGCCCTTCGAGCCAGCACGGCCATTCAATGTGATCACGGCTGATCATCCACAATCAGTACCCCATTCCTGCCTTCTCCCCATAAACCTTGATTCCACTAGCCCCAAGAGCTCTATCTAACTCTCATTTGAATGCATCTAGTGAATTGGCCTCCACTGCCTTCTGTGGCAAAGAATTCCAATTCACGACTCTCTGGGTGAAAACTTTTCCTCATCTCAGGTCTAAATGGCTTACCTCTAATTCGTAAACTGTGGCCCTGGTTCTGGACTCCCCCAACATAGGGAACATGTTTCCTGCCTCTAGCATGTCCAATCTCTTAATAATCTTATATGTTTCTATAAGATGCCCTCTCATCCTTCTAAATTCCAGTGAATACAAGCCCAGTCGCTCCATTCTCTCAGCATATGACAGTCCCGCCATCATTGGAATAACCTGGTGAACCTACGCTGCACTCCCTCAATTGCAAGAATGTCCTTCCTCAAATTAGGTATGATCCTATGATTGTACGGCTACTAATTTGAACATTGAACATGGAAGAGAGAGTGCAAACATAAATGCAGGTGAGTTTGTGGCCACCTCTTCCTTTCTTCTTCCCGCCCCCTCCCCCTCCCACCCCCACATCAGTCTGAAGAAGGGTCTCGACCTGAAACGTCGCCAATTCCATCTCTCCATAGATGCTGCCTCACCCGCTGAGTTACTCCAGCATTTTGTGTCCACCTATAAACAAAGCAGTCTGACTATGTATAGTCTGAAGATGGGTCAATAGGTCATAAGTTCATAAGTCACAGGAGCAGAATGAGGCCATTCGGCCTGTTAAGTCTACTCCGCCATTCGATCATGGCTGATCTATCTTTCCCCCTCAACCCCATTCTCCTGCCTTCTCCACATAACCCCTAACACCCATCACTAATCAAGTATCTCTCAATCTCCACGCTAAAAATATCCACTTTATCCAAGCCTTTCTCCTCCAGGACCTGACCCGAACCGTTGCCCATCCATTCCTGCCACAGATGCTGCCTGACCCGCTGAGTTTCCCCCAGCATTTCAATTAATTAATACGTTTAATGGCCAAGTATGTACACATACAAGGAAGTTGCCTTGGTGCTCCACCCACAAGTAACAACATGATATACAGTAAACAATTAAGAATGACACATAAAACATTAAAACATTAAGAATAAAACATTACAGTTTAAACATGTGAATGAAATAAAATACCAGAGCAAAAGGAGGCTACAGACTTTTGGTTATTGAGTAGAGCTACTGCTCGTGGAAAAAAAGCTGTTTTTACGCCCGGCTGTGGCAGCTTTGACAGTCCGGAGTCGCCTTCCAGAGGGAAGTGATTCAAAGAGTTTGTGGCCAGGGTGAGAGGGGTTAGAGATGATCTTACCCGCTCGCTTCCTGGCCCTTGCAGTGTACAGTTCGTCAATGGGAGGGAGGGTTGCAGCCAAGAACCTTCTCAGCTGATCGGACGATTCGCTGCAGCCTCCGGATGTCGTGCTAGGTGGCTGAGCCGAACCTGACCATGATGGTTTGCTCACGCTCTGCTCATGATCCAGGCAGCTGCAGTTCCTTGTGGTCGTCACCCTGCCACCACGCTCACTACTGCTTTGAACAGCGCCGCAGCTTTGAAACCTCGTCGGCCAAACGCTAGCTTGTGAATGCAATTTGTAAGAGGTGTCTCTGTCCAGAGGGCAACTAACTGTCAATATATCAGGGGAAAGAACGTTACATGAAAGCATTAAATATTCATTCAAGTAGGTCCGTGTTGGATCACTTAACCTTCTACACAATACAAGAAAGTGTTTGATCTGCCTGTTTCCCTGACTAAAGGGCCTGTCCCACGAGCATGCGATTCCATGCGGCAAGCACGACCTAACGTGGTCGCTTGAGCCGTACGGCCTCGCGGGGCCGGTCCCACTTCGATCGCCGGAGCCGTATGGAGTTGTGAGGAGCTGGTCCCGACATCGCGCGGGGCTCCGGAAAAACTGACCGTGTTCAAAAATTCCGCGCGGCAACGGCCTGCTGGCCCACAGCCGCCTCGACGCCGTACGCTGCGTCTTGATGCCGCAAGTCACGCGCAAACTTCCCGCGGACTTCGCTCGAACGTCACGTCACTCACTCGACCTCTGCGCGGCCCCAGCTTCCGGTTTGGTCGCGCTTGCCGCATGCAGGTCGCATGCTGGTGGGACAGGCCCTTAACATTAGTATTTGGGCGGCACGGTGGCACAGCGTTAGAGTCGGTGCCTCACAGCGCCAGAGACCCGGGTTCGATCCTGACCACGGGTGTTTGTCTGTACGGAGTTTGCACGTTCTCCCCGTGACCTGCGTGGGTTTTCCCCGAGGTCTCCAGTTTCCCCCCACACTCCAAAGGCGTGCAGGTTTGTCGGCGAATTGGCTTGGTACAAATGCAAATTTGTCGCCAGTTTGTGTCGGATAGCGTTTGTATCGGCGCGGACTCGGTGTGGCCAAAGGGCCTGTTTCCGCGCTTCAATCTCTAAACTAAACTAAACTACATCTCCATGTTGAGACACCTTTCTGGGGCCAGACAGAAAGTTAAATCGCGCTGGCGACAGACACAAAAAGCTGGAGTAACTCAGCGGGTCAGACAGCATCTCCGGAGAAAAGGAATAGGTGGCGTTTCGGGTCGAGACGTTTCTTCAGACGGAGAGTCAGGGGAAAGATACTGACTTACACCGTGAGATACACGTCGTTCTTGTTTAGGCTTTAGACTTATAGAGATACAACCCGGAAACAGGCCCTTCGGCCCACCGAGTCCGTGCTAACCAGCGATCCCCGTACACTAGCATTATCCTGCGCATTAGGGACAATTTACAATTTTGCAGAAGGCTACTAACCTACAAACCTGAACGTCTTTGGAGTGTGGGAGGAAACCGGAGATCCCGGAGAAAACCCACGCAGGTCACGGGGAGAACGTACAAACTCCGTACAGACAGCACCTGTAGCCGGGTTGGAACCCGGGTCTCTGGCGCTGTGAGGCAGCAACTCCACTGCTGTGCCACCGTGACGCCCCTTGTTAAAATTGTTGGTGTCAGTAGACCACCTTAAGCAGATTCAACAGGCGAATAGCTCAATGATTTATTCTCATTACAAGCTAAGAATAAACTCTCACAACAAGCCGTTTCGGGTCGAGACCCTTCTTCAGGCTGCTTGATTCTTGCTTGTATTTTCTAAGGCATTCTGCATACACCTGTTTAAAATGTAATGAATGCTGAGGAGCAAGTTTCAGGCAGGTATGAAATATAATTTATACCTCAAAGAGAAAGCCCAAGCTGATAACGTTATAACTGATTCAAGTCATGAGTTATGCGGGGTGTTGGGGTTTCATTCAAGCGTAAAAATCCTAAGCAAGGATAGAAATAAATCACAGAGTCATGGAGTGATACAGCGTGGAAACAGGCCCTTCGGCCCAACTTGCCCACACCGGCCCACTAGCCCCATCTACACTAGTCATAGAGTGATACAGAGTGGAAACAGGCCCTTCGGCTCAACTTGCCCACACCGGCCAACATGTCCCAGCTACACTCGTCCCACCTGCCCGCGTTTGATCCATATCCCTCCAAACCTGTCCTATCCATGTACCTGTCTAACTGCCTCTTAAATGCTGACATAGTCCCAGCCTCAACTACCTCCTCCTGCAGCTCATTCCATACACCCACCACCTTTTGTGTGAAAAAGTTATCCCTCAGGTCCCTATTAAATCTTTCCTCTCTTCACCTTGAACCTATGTCCTCTGGTTCTCGATTCCTCTACTCTGGACGAGCGAGTGTGTGTCTACCTGATCTATTCTTCTCATCATTTTAGACCAAGAATGTTGCCTTTATCTCGAGACGAGTTAGGGTCAAAAGGGAAGCAGAGTAGGGAATATCAAAGACTATAAAGTTATAACTTTATGATGAGAGAAGCAAAGTTAAAATGAGATGAGACGCCTCCGTAGAGTAGATAATTTGGTTTAGTTTAGAGATACAGCGTGGAAACAGTCCCTCCGGCCCACCGAGCTCACCCCAACCAGCGATCACCCGCACACTAGTTCTATCTTACACACTGGGGAAAATTTACCGAAGGAAGTTAACCTACAAACATGCACGTCTTTGGAATGTGGGAGGAAAGTGGAGCACCAGGAGAAAACTAGGGCAACACGGTGGCGCAGCTGTAGAGTTGCTGCCTTACAGCGCACGGGCCCAAGTTTCATCCTGACTACGGGTGCTGTCTGTGCGGAGTTTGTACGTTCTCCCCGTGACCCGCGTGGGTTTTCTCCGAGATCTCCGGTTTCCTCCCACACGCCGAAGACGTGCAGGTTTGTAGGTTGATTGGCTTGGTGTAAATGTAAATTGTCCCTAGTGTGTGTCGGCTTCTGTTGGTGTGCGGGGATCGCTGGTTTGGTAGTGAATTGGTTTGGTATAAGCACTGTTTTTAAATTGTCCCTAGTGTTGATGTGCAGGGGAGCAGGCAGATCAAACACTTTCTTGTATAATTCAAGATTCAAGATTCAAGTGAGTTTATTGTCATGTGTCCCTGATAGGACAATGAAATTCTTGCTTTGCTTCAGCACAACAGAACATAGTAGGCAATGAATACAGAACAGATCAGTGTGTCCATATACCATTATATAAATATATACACACGTGAATAAATAAACTGATAAAGTGCAAATAACAGAAAATGGGTTATTAATGTTCAGAGTTTTGTCCGAGCCAAGTTTAATAACCTGATGGCTGTGGGGAAGTAGCTATTCCTGAACCTGGTCGTTGCAGTCTTCAGGCTCCTGTACCTTCTACCTGAAGGTAGCGGGTTAGCTTGTAGAAGGTTAAGTGATCCAACATGGACCTGTTTGGATGATTACTTAACACTAGGGACAATAAAGATCGGGGGGGGAGTTCCCCCCCCCCCCCCGCCACGGGTACCTTGTAATCCCGTGCTACCTGCTCCATGGTCGGATAGTCGGTGACTAAACCGTCTCCCCCACCTGGTTTGCCAGGTGAGGAAGGGCCCGTGGACCCCCAGCAGGACCAAAGACAAGACCTGTCAAAGGGCGGATGAGCTCCTAACGAGCCAACGGCCATCCACACTTCAGTAGAAGTTGCGATCACTGTCGTACACAGCATCGTAAGGAACGCCCGTCGGAAACCAGCACCACTGCGTCGCTAATGTTTTCAACGGTTTAATAAAAAGTAACAATAAACTAAGATAAAAAAACGCATGCGGTCGCAGGGACAACGTACAAACTCCTTACAGATGGCGCCCGTAGTCAGGATGTTTCTAGGCTGCTATGTTCCACGATTTTTCAAATTGCGACTGAGATTACTGAGACAGATCTCTATCTGTGACTTCTCTACGATTCTGAAACGTGTTTCAGTTCAGTTTGACGTCGCACGTACCGTGGTGCAGTGAAAAGCTTTTGTTGCTCGCTATCCAGTCAGCAGAAAGGGAAGACATGATTACAATCGCTGCATTTACAGTGCAGAGATTGAAGAGAGCGGAGCGAGTGTAATAGTGTACGTGATTGTACATCTGCCTCTCGTGGCTAGCAGGTAAATAGTCGCCTGGGCTGGACGCCATCTTGGCCACAGACGTTGGGAGGCCTTTGATCAGATCACCTTGCTCGGCTGTGCGCTACCCTTGTGTACATCTCTGCTGATGGCTTGCACTTACTGGTCTGATGGCTTCCTGGAATGGAAAGCATCCACAACGGGGTGAGGAGAGGCAATAAACAGCCACTGAGGCACCAGGGGAGTTGTGCAGTAATTCAGAGACAGCTGTTAGTTAATACGGCTTAACACTACACATGTATGCGGTAGCGGTGTGGAATTTTAATTCGCCCCTGCCAAGTCATTGATGCAAGGGAAACAAAAGGGCAGTCACGGTGGCGCAGCGGTAGAGTTGCTGCCTTACAGCGCTTGCAGCACCGGAGACCCGGGTTCGATCCTGACCGCGGGTACTGTCTGTACGGTGTTTGTACGTTCTCCCCGTGACCAGCGTGGGTTTTCTCCGAGATCTTCAGTTTCCTCCCACGCTCCAAGGCCGCACAGGTTTGTAGGTTAACAGGCTTTGGTGTATGTGTAAATTGCCCCCAGTGTGTGTAGGTGGTGTTAGCGTGCGGGGGATCGCTGGTCGGCACGGACTCGGTGGGCTGAAGGGCCTGGTCCCCCCTTTATTCCCCGTCCACCTTGGCCCCAGGGGCTCCGACCTCGATGTTCTGCGTTGTCCCACCTCGTTCTTTTTTTAATTGTATCAAAAATAATTGATTTAATTACATAGAAACATAGAAACATAGAAAATAGGTGCAGGAGTAGGCCATTTGGCCCTTCGAGCCTGCACCACCATTCAATATGATCATGGCTGATCATCCAACTCAGTATCCTGTACCTGCTTTCTCTCCATACCCCCTGATCCCTTTAGCCACAAGGGCCACATCTAACCCTTAAGAATTTTGTAAGTTTCCATAAGATCCCCCCTCAATCTTCTAAATTCTAGCGAGTACAAGCCGAGTCTATCCAGTCTTTCTTCATGTGAAAGTCCTGACATCCCAGGAATCAGTCTGGTGAACCTTCTCTGTACTCCCTCTATGGCAAGAATGTCTTTCCTCAGATTAGGAGACCAAAACTGTACGCAATACTCCAGGTGTGGTCTCACCAAGACCATGTACAACTGCAGTAGGACCTCCCTGCTCCTATACTCAAATCCTTTTGCTATGAATTGCCCCTATACTCAAATTACGATAATGAGACCAACCAAAACAGTGGTGACACACCCACCACCATGGTACAAAATCATCAAATTACCTAGATTTTCATACAGCTATGTTACAAATATACTAAATAACTACTATACAACTATGTCCCTCTCTAACACCAGCAGGACACGAACGTAACCCTGGCAAAGGGGCAAGCATCTGTCTCGGACAAAGCCCCCTTCCGCCTGGCGCCGTGACTGGCGGATGGCCAGCTTGGCCAGGCCTAGGAGCAACCCAACCAGGACATCTTTGGCCCTCCCCACTCCCATACCCGTCCTGCTGGTAGGACCTCTGTCGACCGTCTGTGGCGAGTGATCCTCGGTCCGGGCCGGGCGGTTCCCCACCGTCGGTCTGCGGGTGTGCGATCCTAGGTATCTATGCACCTGGGTCCAGTGAATCAGAAGGGGTTGCCCCTTTGCCTTCTGGCTGCATCTCTCACCCACCGCCCTCATCTTTGGACACACCCTGTGCGTAGGGGAGGAGGTAGAGGGCCGAGGATGTCCTGGTCGGGTTGCTCCTGTGCCTGGTCAAGCTGGCCATCCGCCAGTCTCGGCGGTGGAGGGCTCTGCCCGAGTCGGCTGCCTGCCCCTTTTCCGGATGGTCACGTCCGCACCCGGGTGGTGTTAGAGACGGGACCACGCGCTGTCCACAGGCGCCCTGGGGGATTTCCGGGACCACTGGGCACCGCGGGGGATTGAATGCATCCCTGACAAGGAGTGTAATGAGAGTTGTTTAAAACACAGTTTTTTTGACATTCAAGAATATTTGGTTTACTTTGTACTATGGTGGTGGGTTTAACAGACAATAGACAATAGGTGCAGGAGTAGGCCATTCGGCCCTTCGAGCCAGCACCGCCATTCAATGTGATCATGGCTGATCATCCCCAATCAGTACCCCGTTCCTGCCCTCTCCCCATATCCTCTGACTCTGCTATTTTTAAGAGCCCTATCTAGCTCTCTCTTGAAAGCATCCGGAGAACCGGCCTCTGAGGCAGAGAGGTTGGTATTGTTTGATTTGTACATATTATTCTTGTAAATAATTGATTAAAATTATTTTTGGATTTAAAAAAAAGGTATCTATGTACCTCGGTGCAGTGAAATACTTTGAATTGCGTACAATCCAGAAAGTCATCATCATCATCGGTGGTGACTCGAAACGGGGTCCATAGGGTCGTAGGGTGCTAATTCGACTATGCGTGACCTTGTTTAACGTGGGGAGACTGGTGCACAGACAGCCACCACACGGTCCTTGACAGATCTGGGTCAGGATCCAGTGGCATGGAGTCCAAGACGACCGGAGACCCTTTTCTGCTGCAGCCTTCATCCGCCTTCCCAGCCGTTGTGACGCTCCACTAAGGTCAGCCATCGTCCTCCGCCTGTTCCACCGTTGAGGTCTTGGTTGGATTGCTGTTTGTCAGAGACCTCCCCCATCGACCTTACCACCATGGGTGGCCCTACCAGGAGCATAGCTCCAGACGGCATCGCTCCAGGATCTCAGGTCCGCACAAGCTTCTCCACCACGACAAGGTAACAATCCACAGAGAAGGAGTAAAGTCATACTGCAGATAAGGTCATAAAGTCAATAGACAATAGACAATAGGTGCAGGAGTAGGCCATTTGGCCCTTCGAGCCAGCACCGCCATTCAATGTGATCATGGCTGATCATCCCCAATCAGTACCCCGTTCCTGCCTTCTCCCCATATCCCCTGACTCTGCTATCTTTAAGAGCCCTATCTAGCTCTATCTAAGCAATAGACAATATTCTCTATTGTCTATAGAGCCCTATCTAGACAATAGACAATAGGTGCAGAAGTAGGCCATTCGGCCCTTCGAGCCAGCACCGCCATTCAATGCGATCATGACTGGTCTATTTCTCCCTCCTCACCCCATTCTCCTGCCTTCTCCTCATAACCTCTGACACCCGCACTAATCAGGAAATATGGACGATCATAGATGCACAAAAGTGCAACAGTTGCAGTGTAATAGTGGCCGTCACCGACAGCATTGTGAGGCAGCAACTCGAAATACATGAAGTGGTTTCTGCCAAACATCCCACGCAGTCGAGATACAGCCCAACGCCAACGTCAACACACAGCTTGGCGCAGTGTCACGTCAAGAAAACATATTAGTTTCTGTGGGAAAAAAACCTCAATGTTTTAAGTGAAATTGTAACAGGAGTATTTGACTGAGGTCGACGCCAATGATGAGGTCAAGGGTCAAGAGTGTTTCATTGTCATGTGTCCCAGATAGAACATTGACATTCCTACTTGCTGCAGCACAACAGAATATGTAAAGATAGTACACTGTAAATAATATAATAAACAAGAGAGAAACATTTGAGTTGTGTGTATATGTACACATCCCCACATATACATACAGTATATAAGAAGGGTCTCGACCCAAAATGTCACCCGTTCCTTCTCTCCGGAGATCCTGCCTGTCCCGCTGAGTTACTCCAGCTTTTTGTGCCTATCATAGAAACATAGAAACATAGAAATTAGGTGCAGGAGTAGGCCATTCGGCCCTTCGAGCCTGCACCGCCATTCAATATGATCATGGCTGATCATCCAACTCAGTATCCCGTACCTGCCTTCTCTCCATACCCTCTGATCCCCTTAGCCACAAGGGCCACATCTAACTCCCTCTTAAATATAGCCAATGAACTGGCCTCAACTACCCTCTGTGGCAGGGAGTTCCAGAGATTCACCACTCTCGGTTTTAAAGGATTTCCCCATTATCCTTAAGCTGTGACCCCTTGTCCTGGAGGGAACTGATATGAATTGGAAATAAACATGTATTTATATTTGGGTATAAAGATATAAAGGTAATAGGCAGCATGGTGGTGCAGAGGTAGAACAGTATTTAGTGACTACCTGAAACATATATACATATATAATTACATATACACACACACACACATATACTGTACGTACACATAAAAAACAAACTATAGACAATAGGTGTAGGAGTCGGCCATTCGGCCCTTCCAGCCAGCACCGCGCAATAGACAATAGTGGACTAATATCAATAATAGACTATGTAGTCAATAGTCTGAAGAAGGGTCTCGACCTGAAACGTCACCTATTCCTTCACGCCATAGATGCTGCCTCACCCGCTGAGTTTCTACAGCTTTTTGCCTACAGACAATAATAGTCTATGTAGTTCAGAGCTTGTTTTGAGGTTGTCGTGTTTAATAGCCTGATGGCTGTAGGGAAGAAGCTGTTCCTAAACCTGGACGTTACAGTTTTCAGGCTCCTGTGCCTTCTTCCTGATGGCAGGGGTGAGATGAGAGCATGGCCAGGGTGGTGTGGGTCTCAGATGATGCTGGCTGCCTTTTTGAGGCAGCGACTTGGGTAAATCCCTTCGATGGTGGGGAGGTCAGAGCCGGTGATGGAGCGGGCAGTAGTCACAACTTTTTAGACAATAGACAATAGACAATAGGTGCAGGATTAGGCCATTCGGCCCTTCTAGCCAGCACCGCCATTCACTGTGATCATGGCTGATCATCCACAATCAGTACCCCGTTCCGTCCTTCTCCCCATGACTCCACTATTTTTAAGAGCCCTATCTAGCTCTCTCTTGAAAGCATCCAGAGAACCGGCCTCCAACGCCCTCTGAGGCAGAGAATTCCACAGACTCACCACTCTGTGAGAAAAAGTGTTTCCTCGTCTCCGTTCTAAATGGCTTACTCCTTATTCTTAAACTGTGGCCCCTGGTTCTGGACTCCCCCAACATCGGGAACATGTTTCCTGCCTCTAGTGTGTCTAAGCCTTTTACAATCTTATACGTTTCAATGAGATGCCCTCTCATCCTTCTAAACTCCAGAGTGTACAAGCCCAGCTGCTCCATTCTCTCAGCATATGACAGTCCCGCCATCCCGTGAATTAACCTTGTAAACCTACACTGCACTCCTTCAATAGCAAGAATGTCCTTCCTCAACTTTTTGCAGCCTTCTCTGCTCCTGGGCGTTCGAGATGCTGAACCAAGCCACGATGCAACCGGTCAACATTTTCACTACCGTGCACCTATCTACAAACGACAGCACCAAGAAGCTTTTAGTACAGGGAGATGAAAATTTAGCAAAGCATGGCCTAAGAGAGCCAATTAATTTGGGAGGAACAAGGGGATAAGGTCCATGCACGGATATCTTGCTGCAATGGGCTTGTTAGTTGCCTGGTAATCTGTTTCTAATGAAAGGTTATTGATCAGAAGTACTAAAGTTGTTTCTCTTTCCCCAGATGCTGCCTGACTTGACGAGGGCTTCAAGCATTTTCTGTTTTTATTAGCGAGCTGGAGGCCTTTACTAATAATTTATAAAATGTGAATTTTAATCTCACGGTGGCTGTTTGGTATTTAGACATTAGGCTTTAGAGATACTGCGTGGAAACAGGCCCTGCGTCCCACCGAATCCGTGCCAACCAACGATCGCCCCGTACACTAGTTCCATCCTACTAAATGGGGACAATGCACAGAAGCCAATTCGCCTACAAACCTGCACAATCAAAGGCAAATTATCAAAGGCATTGAGAAAAAAGGCTTTTCCAATCTCATGTTTAATTTTTAGTTTAGTTAGGTTTATAGATACAGCGCGGAAACAGGCCCTTTGGCCCACCGAGTCCACGCCGACTGGCGATCCCCGCATATTAGCCATATCCAGCACTCCCTAGGGCCAATTTACTCTTATACCAAGCCAACAAACCTATAAACCTGTACGTCTTTGGAGTGTGGGAGGAAACCGGAGCATCTGGAGGAAACCCACGCTGGTCACGGGGAGAACGTGCAAACTCCGCACAGGCAGCACCCGCAGCCAGGATCGAACCCCGGTCTCTGGTGCTGTGAGGCAGCAACTCTACTGCTGAGCACCTAATAGAATGGATTAGTGCCGTTGCGTAAATTCGAACCTCCGCAGGAAGAAGGTGTTAGTTTGATACCTGGGAATTGCTTGACTTTGATAGGTGTTGTATTCCCGGAGAATTCCCGACTCCGTGACATCTGGCTGGGGATAATATTTATGTTAATCACCATGACAAACAACAGGCCCTCGTTTTGTGGAGTTGCTTATGACGGAAGGGCAGCAATAAGAAGCCAAAATAACCTATTAGTGAGAACACTCATCTGGTAATCAGCGAACACATCTCCTGTCGGCAGAGATTAAATCACTGCTCACAAACAATTTGGCAGATTATAAATTATTTGGGTGATGCTCCTGTTTCAAGCCGCTAAACTATTCGAAGATAAGGAAGGGGAACAAGTAAACGTGCTGAGTCGACAAATGTTGTGCTAACATTGACTCCTTTCCCCAACAAGATTGATGGTACAGCATGAAAACAGGCCCTTCGGCCCCTCCGAGTCCATGCCGACCATCGATCACCCATTCGCGCTGGTTTGGTTTGGTTTAGTTTCGAGAAACAGCGTGGAAACAGGCCCTACGTCCCCCACCGAGTCCGCGCCGACCAGCGGTCCCCGAACATTAACACTATCCTGCACAGATTAGGGACAATTTATATTTACGCCAAGCCAATACAAACCTGTACGTCTTTGGAGTGTGGGAGGAAACCGAAGATCTCGGAGAAAGCCCATGCAGGTCACGGGGAGAACGTGCAAACTCTGCACAGACAGCACCCGTAGTCGGGATCGAACCCCGGGTCACTGGTGTTGTCAGGCAGCGACTCTACCGCCTATTTTGTCCTGCATTCTTATCCTTCGTAAAATGGCACCAAAATGACACCTCTTGCAACTGCAATCAGTTTGAGTCACCGAGGCACAGTGAAAAGATTTTGTTTAGAGATACAGTGCGGAAAGAGGCCCTTCGACCCACCGGGTCCGCGCCGACCAGCGATCCCCGCACATCAACACCATCCTACACCCATAAGGGATTTTCTTTTACATTTACCAAGCCGAGCAACATATAAACCTGTATAAGATCTTGGAGAAAACCCACGCAGGTCACGGGGAGAACGTACAAACTCCGTACAGACAGCACCAGTAGTCGAACACGGGTCTCCGGCGCTGCATTCGCTGTAAGGCAGCAACTCTACCACTGCGCCACCGTGACAGCGGTTTGTTGCGCGCTAACCAGTCAGAGGAAAGACAACTCATGATTACAATCGAGCTATTTACAGTGTACAGATACATGATAAGGGGAAAACCATGAATAACGTTTAATAATAATGATGGATGGGATTTATATAGCGCCTTTCTAATACTCAAGGCGCTTTACATCGCATTATTCATTCACTCCTCAGTTACACTCGGTGGTGGTAAGCAACTTCTGTAGCCACAGCTGCCCTGGGGCAGACTGATGGAAGCGTGGCTGCCAATCTGCGCCTACGGCCCCTCCGACCACCACCAGTCACTCACACACATTCACACACATTCACACACAGGCAAAGGTGGGTGAAGTGTCTTGCCCAAGGACACAATGACAGTATGCACTCCAAGCGGGATTCGAACCGGCTACCTTCCGGTTGCCAGCCGAACACTTAGCCCATTGTGCCATCTGTCGCCATCTGTACGTTTAGTACAAGGTAAAGCCGGTGATCAGACTATACTGGCTTTCTCTTGCACTAAACGTCATTTACAGTATGGAAACAGGCCCTTTGGCCCACCGGGTCCATGCCGACCAGCGATCCCCGCACATTAACACCATCCTACACCCACAAGGGACAATGTTTACATTTTACACCAAGCCAATTAACCCACATACCTGTACGTCTTTGGAGTTATCATGTACAGGAAGGAACTGCAGATGCTGGTTTAACCCGAAGATAGACCCAATATGCTGGAGTAACTCAACGGGCCAGGCAGCATCTCTGGAGAAATGGAATAGATGACGATTCAGGTTGAGACCCTTCTTCATCTATTGTCTTTCCGCTGACTGGATAGCACACAACATAAAGGCTTTTCACTGCACCTCGGTACACGTGACATTAATAATAAGCTACACTAAACTAAACTGTGGCGAGCAGCAATCTGGCTACTTGGCAGAAATTCCACAGAGGAAGCCATTCCATTTGCAATTATCTCTGTAGATTAGTATCTCTGGGGGCTTTTGGCTTCCAAGATGGTGGCCAACCCAGGCGACTATTTGCGTGCCGGCCACAAAAGCAGATCTACAATCGCATATCACAATCTCTCCACATTCTTAAATCTCTATTCCTATATTTCTAACATTAACTATGCCCTTATCATGTGTCTGTACACTGTAAATGGATCGATTGTAACCAAGTGCAGCAGGCAGTGAAGAAAGCTGATGGCATGTTGGCCTTCGTAAGAAGAGTTGATTATAGGAGTCTGATCGTAACTCCCATCTGCATGTCAGCCCGATCCTTCTTAGTGGTAAAGCCGTTGGGTTTAGGGGATATTGTCTGAATGATGTAGGCAGATTTTTATCTGAATGGTGTCAGACGAAGAGAAGGGGAGTTGCAACGAGACCTGGGTGTACTTGTACATCGGTCACTGAAAGCAAGCATGCAGGTATAGCAGGCAGTGAAGAAAGCTAATAGCATGTTGGCCTTCATTGCTAGAGGATTTGAGTTTAGGAGTAAGGAGGTCCTACTGCAGTTGAACCTGGCTCTGGTGAGACCACACCTGGAGTATTGTGTGCAGTTTTGGTCTCCAAATTTGAGGAAGGACATTCTTGCTACTGAGGGAGTGCAGCGTAGGTTCACGAGGTTAATTCCCGGGATGGCGGGACTGTCATATGCTGAGAGAATGGAGCGACTGGGCTTGTATACATTGGAATTTAGAAGGATGAGAGGATATCTTATTGAAACATATAAGATTATTAAGGGTTTGGACACGCTAGAGGCAAGAAACATGTTCCCGGTGTTGGGGGAGTCCAGAACCAGGGGCCACAGTTTAAGAATAAAGGATAGACCATTTAGAACAGAGATGAGGAATAACTTTTTCACCCAGAGAGTTGCAAATCTGTGGAACTCTCTGGCTCAGAAGAAGGTGGAGGCCAATCGCTGGATGCTTTCAAGAGAGAATTAGATAGAGCTCTTAAAGATAGCGGAGTCAGGGGATATGGGGAGAAGTCAACAAAATAGAGAGAGTACAGAGGAGAATTACTAGAATGTTGCCTGGGTTTCAACAACTAAGTTACAGAGATAGGTTGAATAAGTTAGGTCTTTATTCTCTGGAGCGCAGAAGGTTAAGGGGGGACTTGTTAAAGGTCTTTAAAATGATGAGAGGGATAGACAGAGTTGACGTGATCAAGCTTTTCCCCTTTGAGAATAGGGAAGATTCAAACAAGAGGACATGACTTCAGAATTAAGGGACAGAAGTTTAGGGGTAACATGAGGGGGAACTTCTTTACTCAGAGAGTGGTAGCTGTGTGGAATGAGCTTCCAGTGGAAGTGGTGGAGGCAGGTTCGTTGGTATAATTTAAAAATAAATTGGATAGGCATATGGATGAGAAGGAAATGGAGGGTTATGGTATGAGTGCAGGCAGATGGGACTAAGGGGAAACAGTTGTTCGGCACGGACTTGTAGGGCCGAGATGGCCTGTTTCCGTGCTGTAATTGTTATATGGTTATATGGTTAAGACAGGAACGGGGTACTGATTGCGGATGATCAGCCATGATCATGGTGAAAGGCGGTGCGGAATGGCCCACTCCTGTACCTATTGCCTATTGCATTGTCTTTCCGCTGACTGGTTAGCACGCAACAAAAGCTTTGCGCCCTACTTAGGTACACGTGACAATAGACTGAGTCACTGTTACAGGGAAGGCACAGTGTAAACACCAGCCGACATTATTAATTGATACTCTTGGAACGTCGATTATGCAGAGCCAAAAACAAAGTGGATAAGTAATGATTTTATTTCAATAATAGTGAAGTGGCAGAAACAAAATATATTGACTTTCCTGAGACTTTAAATGGTAAATACTGACACAAACATCAACTTCACATTAGAGTGGTTTACTTGTAAATCACAAGGGCTATTGAGTGCTAATTATTTGTAAGCACCGACATCTAAACTTGTTCACTACATTACTTACAGTGAACGGCTATTTTGTTGGGAAATTGATTTTACATGATAAGACAATTTTCTGGAGTTAAACTGGAGGTGAACCATTGCAAAACGTTCTCCTTGGCAGTATGTGTGTGGTTTTAATGAGCATTTATCTGCAAACGAGAGAGGATAAGTCAATCATAAAGTCCAGGAGAACCAAGAATGGGGAATTAATTTGACTTTTATTAAGTAGCAGGTTCCATCTTCTTCTGGGTAACTGCTTAATACAATCCATAGCAGTGGTACCAAACCTGGTGAACAAACAGTTGCTTTATTCAGACAGTACATGGTTGGTGTACATGCAAGTTTGGCCCTCTAAAGGGCCTGTCCCACTTTCCAGAGTTATTCACGAATTTTCTCGAGTTATTCACGAATTCCCCCGAGTTATTCACGGATTCTCCCGAGTTATTCACGGATTCTCCCGAGTTATTCACGGATTCTCCCGAGTTATTCATGAATTCTCCCGTTATTCATGAATTCCCCCGAGTTATTCACGGATTCTCCCGAGTTATTCACGAATTTTCCCGAGTTATTCACGAATACTCCCGTTATTCACGGATTCTCCCGAGTTATTCACGGATTCTCCCGAGTTATTCACAGATTTTCCCGAGTTATTCACGAATACTCCCGAGTTATTCACGAACTCTCCCGAGTTTTCGCCTTGATTCAAACTCGCAGAATGTTCGCAAACGAGTCCGTAGGAGTCCATGGACATATCGTAGCGGCTCGTTATGCTTGGGGTTAATTTTTAAATTTTAAATAGGTACTTGGGGCTAATTTTTTTTTAACTCACGGACATTATTTTCTTTCTTTTAAAATCTTTTTATTCGTTTTTTTCAAAAACAAAAGCAAAACAACAACAAAAAAAGAATGCTAAACATAACAATGATATTGATACATAGGGATCAGGATTACATCAATAACAGGTTTAACCTAAATATGAGTCCAGTGTCAAAATACACATTGAGTATAGACCTCCCGGTCTCTATGTAAATATAGTTAAGTGTTTAAAAGAGAACTTGTATATGTAAAATCAAAAAGAGAAAAAGAAGAAAAAAAGAAAAAAAGAAAAAAAAGAGAAAAACAAAACCCCCTAAACTAGAAAAAACAAGGATCTGGGCTGCAAAGAATTTCAACAATTTAAGTCCCTGTTTGTGTTTAAGTCCGTTCCACCGTATTAAAGTAAAAGAATTATTATAACAGTTGGAGAGGGGACATCGTGGACATTTTTTATCAGGCTGGAAAAAACGTCCCGACTTACCCGATGCCCCGAGTACCTACAGCTGGCATAACGAGCCGCTACGATATATCCACGGACTCCTAGGGACTCGTTACAGACATTCTGCACGTTTGAATCAAGGGGAAAACTCGGAGGAATTTGTGGCTAACTCGGGAAAGTGGGACAGGCCCTTAACATGTTGAATCATTGCTGCTGCTGCAGCTGCTGAGCAAGGGTGTTGACTCGAGCTCAGGCTACATGTCTACTCCAGATCGCAAGGTGAGATCTGCTTATGTGGCAGGGCACTCCCCTAAACCCATCGTAACCACTGACGAGGGTTCGACAGTAAGTGGTCTGACCATCAGCTGATGCCACACCATCCACCTTTTAAAACAAGCACCACCCTCCCACCGGTATAATGGTGTCTTGCATAAAACATAGAAAACATAGAAAAAAATCGGTGCAGGAGTAGGCCATTCGGCCCTTCAAGCCAGATGGCACAATGGGCTAAGTGTTCGGCTGGCAACCGGAAGGTAGCCGGTTCGAATCCCGCTTGGAGTGCATACTGTCGTTGTGTCCTTGGGCAAGACACTTCACCCACCTTTGCCTGTGTGTGAATGTGTGTGAGTGATTGGTGGTGGTCGGAGGGGCCGTAGGCGCAGATTGGCAGCCACGCTTCCGTCAGTCTGCCCCAGGGCAGCTGTGGCTACAGAAGTAGCTTACCACCACCGAGTGTGACTGAGGAGTGAATGAATAATGTGATGTAAAGCGCCTTGAGTATTAGAAAGGCGCTATATAAATCCCATCCATTATTATTATTATTAATATGATCATGGCTGATCAACAAAAATCAATAGACAATAGAAAATAGGTACAGGAGTAGGCCATTCGGCCCTTCCAGCTAGCACCGCCATTCAATATGATCGTGGCTGATCATCCAGAATCAGTACCCCGTTCCTGCTCTCTCCCCATATCCCTTGATTCCGTTAGCCCTAAAGAGCTAAATCTAACTCTCTCTTGAATACATCCGGTGATTTTGCCTCCACTACCTTTTGTGGCAGAGAATTCCACAGATTCACAACTTTCTGGGTGAAAACGTTTTTCCTCATCTCAATCCTAAATGGCCTACCCCTACTTCTTAAACTGAGACCCCTGGTTCTGGACTCCCCCAACATCGAGAACATTTTTCCTGCATCTAGCCTGTCCAATCCCGTAAGAATTTTACATGTTTTCATTAGAAACTCACGGGACGGCAGGGTGGTGCAGCTGGTAGTGCCGCTGCCTCACGGCACCAGAGATCACGGTTCGACACTGACCGGGGATGCTGTCTGTGTGCGGAGTTTGTACGTTCTCCCTGTGACCACGTGGGTTTCCTCCGGGTGCTCTGGTTTCCTCCCACACTCCAAAGACATGTGCAGGTTTGTAGGATTGGAGTTGTTGAGGACATGCCAAAGAAGGATAGAGTTCAAGTTCAAGTTCATGAGAGTTCAAGAGAGTTTATTGTCATGTGTCCCTGATAGGACGATGACATTCTTTCTTTGACACCAAAAGCTTGAGTAACTCACGTATGAATGTTTCATGTACCTCGTTATGTTTTATGACTGTTGGCAGACCAATTTCCCTCCTGGAGTTCCCGCCCAAGTTCCATCCTATCGTAGCGTATTGTATCATATTTTAAGAATATTTTAAGCCATTTAGAACGGAGATGAGGAAACACCTTTTCACCCAGAGAGTTGTGAGTCTGTGGAATTCTCTGCCACAGAGGGCGGTGGAGGCCCGTTCTCTGGATACTTTCAAGAGAGAGCTAGATAGGGCTCTTAAAAATAGCGGAGTCAGGGGATATGGGGAGAAGGCAGGAATGGGGTACTGATTGGGAATGATCAGCCATGATCACATTTTGGCTCGAAGGGCTGAATGGCCTACTCCTGCACCTATTGTCTGTTGTCTATTGTATATGTTGCCCAAAAACTGCTCATAATATTTCAAATGCGGCCTGACCAGCGCCTTATAGAGCCTCGGAATTACATCCTTGTTTTTGCATTCTAACCCTCGTGAAATAAATGCTGGCATCGCGCTTGCCCAAAGTTGCATTAAGTGCAGCAAAACGAAGTGGCGTTGTGCTGGACTGAAGTTTAAGCAAAGGTTTTGCATGTTCCAGCCTGCCTGTTGAATATTCTCAAGGTTGACACAAAAAGCTGGAGTACCTCAGCGGGTCAGGCAGCATCTCTGGAGAGAAGGAATGGGTGACGTTTCTTGTCGAGACCCTTAGAATTGGAGGCGTTAGTGTGCTTTCGTGGCCGTTGCCTCGATATGACAAGCCCAGGACAAGTTGCAGACGATATTTACAGGTGCATAAAAACTCAAAGTCTGTAAGGCAACTAATGGCAAAGTCTATAAAAGTTCATAAGTTCTGAAGAAGGGTTTTGACCCGAAACGTTGCCTATTTCCTGCATAGATGCTGCTGCACCCGCTGAGTTTCTCCAGCATTTTTGTCTACCTTCAAAGTTCACAGTTGCTGTGGTTAGTGTTGTGCAGCGTTCAAGAGCCTGATGGATGTCGGGAGGAATTTGTTCCTTCGACACATGGCACGGTGGCTGAGCGATATGGAGCCGAAGATAGACACAAAAAGCTGGAGTAACTCAGGCGGGACAGGCAGCATCTCTGGAGAGAAGGAATGGGTGAGAGCACTTCTTCAAACTGCTTAGGGATAAGGGAAACGAGAGATACAGATTGTGATGTGGAGAGATAAAGAACAATGAATGAAAGACAGAGTTACTCCAGCTTTTTGTGTATACCTTCGGTTTGTGTCTACCTTCAGCTGATAATGGAGACAGACCATTGTTAGCTGTTTGGTAAACAAAATTGCTGGGGAAACTCAGCGGGTGCAGCAGCATCTATGGAGCGAAGGAAATAGGCGACGTTTCGGGCCGAAACCCTTCTTCAGACTGATGGGGGGTGGGAGAAAGAAGGAAAAGGGGAGGAGGGGGAGGAGCCCGAGGGCGGGCGGATGGGAGGGTGGGAGGAGACAGCTAGAGGGTTAAGGAAGGGGAGGAGACAGCAAGGGCTAGCAAAATTGGGAGAATTCAATGTTAATGCCATAAGGACGCAAGGTCCCCAGACGGAATATGAGGTGCTGTTCCTCCAATTTCCGCTGTTGCTCATTCTGGCAATGGAGGAGACCCAGGACAGAGAGGTCGGATTGGGAATGGGAGGGGGAGTTGAAGTGTTCACCGGGAGTTCAGGTAGGTTATTGCGGACTGAGCAGAGGTGTTCGGCGAAACGATCGCCCAACCTACGCTTCATCTCCCCGATGTAAATCAGCTGACATCTAGAGCAGCGGATGCAGTAGATGAGGTTGGAGGAGATACAGGTGAACCTTTGTCGCACCTGGAAAGACTGCTTGGGTCCTTGAATGGAGTCGAGGGGGGAGGTGAAGGGACAGGTGTTGCATTTCTTGCGGTTGCAACGGTAAGTGCCCGGGGAGGGGGTGGTGCGGGAGGGAAGGGAAGAATTGACGAGGGAGTTGCGGAGGGAGCGGTCTTTGCGGAAGGCAGACATGGGGGGAGATGGGAAGATGTGGCGAGTGGTGGGGTCACGTTGGAGGTGGCGGAAATGGCGGAGGATTATGTGTTGTATTTGGCGGCTAGTGGGGTGAAAGGTGAGGACCAGAGGGACTCTGCCCTTGTTGCGAGTGCGGGGATGGGGAGAGAGAGCAGTGTTATGGGGTATGGATGAGACCCTGGTGTGAGCCTCATCTATGGTGGCGGAGGGGAATCCCCGTTCCCTGAAGAACGAGGACATTTCCGATGCCCTGGTGTGGAATGTCTCATCCTGGGAACAGATGCGGCGTAGGCGGAGGAATTGGGAGTAGGGGATGGAGTCTTTACAGGGGGCAGGGTGGGAAGACGTGTAGTCCAGATAGCCATGTGAGTCAGTGGGTTTGTAATGTATGTCGGTCAGGAGTCTGTCCCCTGCGATGGAGATGGTGAGGTCAAGGAATGGTAGGGAAGTGTCGGAAATGGTCCAGGTGTATTGGAGTGCCGGATGGAAGTTGGTGGTGAAGTGGATGAAGTCAGTCAGTCAGTCATTGTTAGCTGTTTGTAGGGTGATGGTGCGACTTGTGTGGGGGAGGGATAGAGAGAGAGAGGGAATGCCGGGGCTACCTGAAGTGAGAGAAATCAATATTCGTACCACTGCCCAAGCGAAATATGAGATGCTGTTCCTCCAATCTGCATTTCGCCTCACTCTGACAATGGAGGAGACCTGGGACGGAAAGGTCTGCGTAGATAGCACGAATGGTCTCCTTCGGGCTCTGTAGTAACCAGAAACAAAAGCAGAACACGTCCGCTCCAGAGGGATGTTATTTTCACAGCGTGAGGCATGTCATTATAGCATCTATCTTCAGAGGAGTTCTCCTGATGTGAGTGTTGCTGTACCCCATCAAATAAAACACACAGAGCCTTCGCAATTAGACATTAAACCTATTAGTCTGCAATTAAAAACTCTGGCCCCGCGCCCAGTACGAAAGAGGAAAGCGGAGAGAGGAAATTAATCCTGAACAGCTCGCTCCCTAGTTTACTTTCACAGGGACTTGAGGAGCTTGGCTGAATTATGCTGCTGAAAGGCACATAAATATTGCTTTGCAGCTCATAATAAATTTATCATGAGCTTGTTTTGTACACACATAAAATGCACTAAATAATCACACTTCACCGTTAATTAAGTGAACAGGGGGCTGTGAATTGATTTATTAGATTTGCGACAAAAACCGTTCATAATTGCCCCCCTCCCCCCCCCACAACCCCCGATCTGCTTTCGAGAGTCTTTAGATTTTTGGCTTTAAAGCCCTGTCCCACGGTACGAGTTCATTCCAAGAGCTCTCCCGAGTTTAAAAAAAAATCAAACTCGTGGTAAGCACGGAGAATGAACGTAGCGGGTACGTCGGAGCTCGGGGACGTCGGAGCTTGGCTCGTAACGCTAACGGCAGGTACTCGGGAAGACTCGCTAACGGCAGGTAAGCACGGGAAGACGCGGGAAGATTTTTCAACAGGTTGAAAAATGTCCACGAGAGCCCCGAGTACCGACGAGCGGCCATTACCGTAAACCTCCGAGATCGAATCGGGGCAAACTCGGGGAGAGCTCTTGGAATGAACTCGTACAGTGGGACAGGGGTTTTAGAGTCACTTACCTCGACGGAAATGCGATCATTCTCAATGCTCAATGCCGCATCTCCGTACCACCCTGCAGCCTAACAACGTGGAGTGGTGCGGCCTCTCCCAGAGACCGGCCCGGGGCTTCAAGCCGCGAGCGAGGCGCGGACTTACGGTCGAGGGGCCAGGGATCCTTTGCCGAGGATCGGCAGAAGAAGTGCCCGAGGACTTGAACACCGTGAAGCCCGCGGTCTCCGGTAAGAAGAGGCCGACCGGGGGGCTCCATGCTCCCATCCGTCCCGACGCCGGAGTTTCCATCATCCCTACGCGAGGGCTTCGGACATCAGACCGTCGGCCGCGGCGTCTGCCCCGAACATGGGTGAACAAAGGAGGAAGATGACTGAACTTTATTGCCTTCCATCAGAGTGAAGAACGTGGATTCCACTATGGTGGATGTTTATGTTAAATTTCATTTATGGTAACTCAAATATCACTGTACCTTAATCGAGTAAGTGAAAATAAATGCAAACTTGAACTTGAACTACAGCGCAAAAACAGGCCCTTCGGCCCAACATGCCCATGCCATCCAACATGCCTCATCCCACCTTGCCTGCGTTTGAACCATATCCCTCTAAACCAATCCTATCCATGTACCTGTCCAAATGTTTCTAAAACGTTGCGATAGTCCCAGCCTCAACTACCTCCCCCAGCAGCTCGTACCATACACCCACCACAAGTTCCCAAATTTGCAAGTAATAGAAGGAGAATTAGACCATTCGGCCCATCGAGTCTACTCCACTATTCAATCATGGCTGATCTCTGTCCCATCTTCCTGCCTTCTCCCCATAACCCTGACACACGTTCTAATCAAGAATTTGTCTATCTCTGTCTATCTCTATCAAATATCCACTGACTTGGCCTCCACAGCCCTCTGTGGCAATGAGTTCCACAGATTCACCACCCTCTGACAAAAAGGGCTAGTCCTCGTCCTTTAATTCTGAGGCTGTGACCTCTAGTCCTAGACACTCCAACTAGTGGAAACTTCCTCTCCACCCACTCCATCCAGGCCTCAAAATGCGGAGCATCCTGGACAATACAGCTCACCCCCTCCATGACACACTGGTCAAACTGAGGAGCACCTTCAGCAACAGACTGGTTCCACCAAGATGCAGCACAGAACGCCACAGGAGATCTTCTTCCCTGTGGCTATCAAACTGTACAACTCCTCCCCCTTCTGTCATGGGGTCGACTGACTCCCCTCCCCCGCCCCCCTCCCCAATATCCCCAATCTTTGCACATCCCAATCCTTTCCACTCATTGCATTAATTTCAATAGACAATAGACAATAGGTGCAGGAGTAGGCCATTCAGCCCTTCGAGCCAGCACCACCATGCAATGTGATCATGGCTGATCATCCCCAATCAGTACCCCGTTCCTGCCTTCCGCCCATATCGCCTGACTCTGCTATCTTTAAGAGCTCTCTCTTGAAAGTATCCAGAGAACCGGCCTCTACCGCCTTCTTAGGAAGAGAATTCCACAGACTCACAACTCTGTGTGAAAAAGTATTTCCTCATTTCCGTTCTAAATGGCTTACCCCTTATTCTTAATCTGTGGCCCCTGGTTCTGGACTCCCCCAACATCGGGAACATGTTTTCTGCCTCTAGCGTGTCCAAACCCTTAATAATCTTATATGTTTCAATAAGATTCCCTCTCATCCTTCTAAACTCCAGAGTGTACAAGCCCAGCCGCTCCATTCTCTCAGTGTATGACAGTCCCGTCACCCCGGGAATTAACCCTGCAAACCTACGCTGCACTCCCTCAATAGCAAGAATGTCCTTCCTCAAATTAGGGGACCAAAACTGCACACAATACTCCAGGTGTGGTCTCACTAGGGCCCTGTACACCTGCAGAAGGACCCCTTTGCTCCCATACTCAACTCACAGTTCCGTTTTATTTATCATATGTAGGTTTTCTTGTTTCATGTATCTTGTGTTTTATGACCTGTGTTTTAAGATCAATTTCCCTCCTGGGATAAATAAGTTTCTTTCGTATCATTTGTATCGTATCGTATAGTATTTGGTGCCCAAAACTGCTTACAATACTCCTGTGCCTTATAGAGCCTCAGCATTACATCCCTGTTTTTGTGTTCAAGCCTTCCTGAAATAAATGCTAGCATCGCGTTTGCCTAAAGTTGCAATTCAGTGCAGTAAAGCGAAGTGACGCTGTGCTGGACTGAAGTTTAAGCAAAGGTTTTGCATGTTCCAGAGAGTGCCTGCAGTCTTCCAGTTGAGTATTCCCAAGATAGACACAAAATGCTGGAGTAACAGGGCCTGTTCCACTTAGTCTATTTTTTAGGCGACTAGGCTGTCGCCATATGGTCGCCAGGGTGTCGCCTGTATGGTCGTGAGTCGTCTCCTCAGTCGCCCAAAGAGTCGTAGCGTCTTTCTGGTCACCGCTGGATTTTCAACGTGTTCAAACATTTTCGGCAACAGTGAGTGGGTTTGACTCCAATGAGCGTAGCGTGACCACTCCTGACGTAGGTGCTGTCGTAGGTTGTCGCCTGGTGACGTAGATTGTAGCCGGGCGCTGACTTCGGTGAATTCCATTGGCGACTACCTACGTCAACCTACGCCATCCGGCAACAGGTACCGGCGACTGAATTGTCTTCAGTTGTCGCCGACAGGGTCGTAGCTTGTCGCAGGTGGACGTAAGCTGACTTCTGTTGTCATAGCTTGTCGCCTGTGTGGTCGTAGGTTGTCGTAGGTGCGGTCGTAGGTGGACGTCCTAATGGGTCGCGGTTGTCGGTAGCTTGATGTCTACTAGGTGGTAGGTTGTCGTGGTGGGGGGAGTCCAATCACCGGTTTTACGGTGACCTGCTACGACTGTGACTGTCGATGGCAGTTGTCTAAAAAATCACCTAAGTGGGACAGGCCCCTTACTCAGCGGGCCAGTCTGTGGAATTCTCTGCCTCATAGGGCGGTGGTGGCGGGTTCTCTGGATGCTTTCAAGAGAGCTAGATAGGGCTCTTAAAGATAGCGGAGTCTGGGGATACGGGGAGAAGGCAGGAACGGGATACTAATTGGGGATGATCAGCCATGATCACATTGAATGGCGGTGCTGGCTGGAAGGGCCGAATGGCCTACTCCTGCACCTATTGTCTATTGTCTATTATCTCTGTAGAGAAGGAATGGATGACGTTTCGGGTCAGGACCGTTCCTCCTATAAAAGTTGAATATTCTCATTGCACTGGACGAGATGTGTAGATGATGGCTTCTTTAACTCTTGGCTGCTGCTCAAAGTCGGTGTGTGCTTACAAGATTTGACTGCCTGCCACTCCTGGTTCCAAATAAATCCTCAAATTAAAATTTCGAGCCGCGTCCCTGGAGCTCTGCGTCGGAATTAGGCCATTCAGCCCCTCGAGCCTGCTGTAGCAACGCGCTCAATCCGTGCCGCCAATGTTTTCATCAGACATAGCTTCTGATCCAACGTCGCCTCAAACCAACAAGAATCCATCTATTTTCAAAGCCTCAAAGAATCGCACTTAAACCTCGCGCTGCTGCTCGGCGCTGTCGCGTTATTAACCCTTCCACTGCTGTTCAGTTCTCGGTTGCTTTCAATCGGAACTCCATCATTCCTGAGTCTGTGTGCAATACAGAGGAGCTTAGCTCATGGTTTCACTCCACCTGCCAAACTGTTTTAGACACTGTTGCTCCATTAAAATCCAGGCAGCCTAAAACTAAATTTGAGCCCTGGCTGAATGACACGACCCATGCTGTCAGACGTGAGTGCCGTAGAGCTGAGCGCAAGTGGAAGAAGGACAAACTGCAGGTGTCTTTTCAAATGTTAAGGGAGTGTTGGCGTCATTATCAGAAAACTGTGAAAGATGCTAAAAGAAAACATTTCTCGGATATTATCCTGTCAAACTGTCACAAGCCTCGTGTTTTGTTTAACACCATTGACACAGTTCTTAATGCCCCGCAGACTATCTGTATGGAGGCGTCCCCTGCTGTGTGTGAAAACTTCCTTCACTTTTTTATTGATAAGGTCACTTCTATTAGAGCTCTAATCCCACCGTCTGCTTATGACCCCTCAATCTCTGTCCCCTGCTCGGCTGTATTTGACCAGTTTAAGCCTGTGACTCTTTCCTTTTTACAGGAGATTGTTGGTCATTTGAAGCCCTCAGGTTCTCCAAACGATGCTGTCCCTCCTCGACTATTTAAAGAGGTTTTCCCCGCTGTAGGACCATCTGTTATTGCAGTCATTAATAGCAGTCTGTCCTCAGGTGTTGTCCCTAAAATTTTTAAACATGCAGTAGTACAACCCCTGATTAAAAAACCTGCTCTTGACCCTGCAGTTCTTGGTAATTTCAGGCCTATCTCCAAACTGCCTTTTTTACAAAAATCCTGGAGAAGATCGTGCACAGTCAATTAATGGCCTTTCTGGAAGAACATAATATTTTAGAAGTTTTCCAATCCATTTTTAAATCCCTGCACAGCACCGAATCAGCCCTTTTAAGAGTTTTTAATGATATGTTTTAGCTACTGACCGTGGTGACTGTGTTACCCTTGTGCTTTTAGATTTGACTGCTGCTTTTGACACAGTGGACCATGAAATATTGAAATCACGTTTGAAGCAGTGGGTGGTTATCAGGGGCATAGAACTGGAGTGGTTCAGGTCGTACCTGGCTGATCGAACTTTCTGTGTCAGCCTTGGGGACTCTGTATCCTCCTCTGCTCCTCTCTCGTGTGGGGTCCCACAGGGCTCAGTTCTTGGCCCTCTCCTCTTTTCTCTCTATTTGCTCCCACTTGGTTCCATACTTAGGAAACATGACATTTCATTCCACTTTTATGCAGACGACAGTCAGATTTATGTGTCTCTTAAAAAGAAGGATGAACACTCTGTCGGACTGTTACTTGAGTGGCTCAACGACATAAAGGCCTGGATGGCTCTGAACCTTTTAAAATTTAATGATAAAAAGATGGAAGTAATGGTTTTTGGTGGCACCACTGGGGCCCCCCCTGTAGATCTGGGCTCCCTGGCCCAGTATATCAAACCAAGCATCACAAACTTAGGGGTTAAATTGGACCCTGAGCTTAAATTTGACAGTCAGATTAAGGCTGTTGTTAAATCAAGCTTTTTCCATTTGAGGCAGCTGGCCAAAATAAAGCCAATTCTGTCAAGGCAGCACTTTGAGACGGTAATCCACGCCTTTGTTACCACTCGGCTGGATTACTGCAATGCACTGTATGTGGGGGTTAGTGGGTCCTCCATCGCCCGTCTCCAGATGGTACAGAATGCAGCTGTACGTCTTTTAACTGGCACACGTAAACATGAGCACATTTCGCACATTTTAGCCTCACTCCACTGGTTGCCTATTCAGTTTAGGATCCATTTTAAAGTTCTTTTATTTGCTTTTAAATCCCTAAATGGTCTTGCCCCGCCCTACCTATCTGAGCTTCTACACCCTTATACACCTGCCCGCTCTCTCAGGTCAGATAATCAGCTGCTCCTGAGTGGGCCAAAAACTAAGCGGAAGCTCAGAGGGGACCGTGCCTTTGCTGTGTCGGCACCCAAATTATGGAACGATCTGCCTCTCCACATTAAACAGGCCTCTTCTTTGTCTGTTTTTAAATCTCTTCTTAAGACCCATCTCTTTTCCGTGGCCTTTGATACCCAGTAAGATGT
Organism: Amblyraja radiata; assembly: GCF_010909765.2. NCBI lineage: Eukaryota > Metazoa > Chordata > Chondrichthyes > Rajiformes > Rajidae > Amblyraja > Amblyraja radiata. The sequence goes on along the minus strand of NC_045965.1, from coordinate 64,005,791 downwards.
CGACTTTATTTGCTTGGTTTGGTTTCTTATTTTGATTGCTTTGTTGCGTGGTTATTGTTTTTTGCTCATGTTTTATGTCTTTTGATTTATTGTTGTACTTCATATGTGATTTATGCGCCTTATGTGAGCTGTTATGTTATGTTCTGTTATGTTGTCTGTTTATGATGTCTTGTTTGTTCTTCTGTACAGCACTTTGGTCAACATTGGTTGTCTTAAAGTGCTTAACAAATAAAGTTGGATTGGATTGGATTGGATACCCCTAGATCCCTTTGCGTTGCATTACAACGCAGCTCCTCCTCATTTAGAAAATAACTTGCCCTATCATTTTTTTTCCCAAAGTGAATGACTTCACATTTATTAGTATTAAATTTCATCTGCCAAGTTATTGCCCACTCACCTAGCTTATCTATATCCTTTTGCAGACTCTTCCTATCCTCCTCATCCCCTACTTTTCCTCCCATTTTTGTATCGTCCGCAAATTTTGATATATTACACTTGGTTCCCTCCTCCAAATCATTTATATAAATTGTGAACAACTGGGGTCCCAGCACCGACCCTTGCGGAACCCTGCTAGTTACCGGTTGCCATCCCGAGTATGAAACATTTATCCCCACTCTCTGCTTCCTATTTGTTAGCCAATCCTCTACCCATGCTAATATATTACCCCCAATCCCATAATTTTTTATTTTTAGCAATAGTCTCTTATGTGGCACCTTGTCAAAAGCCTTTTGGAAGTCCAAGTATACCACATCCACCGGTTCCCCTTTATCCACCCGGGTTGTTACTTCCTCAAAGAATTCGAGCAGATTCAACCATTCCATTGTAGCTCTGGCTGTATGTTTAGGGTCGTTGTCCTGCTGGAAGGTGAACCTCCGCCCCAGTCTCAAGTCTTTTGCAGACTCTAACAGGTTTTCTTCCAAGATAGCCCTGTATTTGGCTCCATCCATCTTCCCATCAACTCTGACCAGCTTCCCTGTCCCTGCTGAAGAAAAGCATCCCCACAGCATGATGCTGCCACCACCATGTTTCACAGTGGGGATGGTGTGTTCAGGGTGATGTGCAGTGTTAGTTTTCCACCACACATAGCGTTTTGCATTTAGGCCAAAAACTTCAATTTTGGTCTCATCTGACCAGAGCACCTTCCTCCACATGTTTGCTGTGTCCCCCACGTGGCTTGTGGCAAACTGCAAACGGTACTTCTTATGGCTTTTTTTCAACAATGGCTTTCTTCTTGCCACTCTTCCATAAAGGCCCGATTTGTGGAGTGCACGACTAATAGTTGTCCTGTGGACAGATTCTCCCACCTGAGCTGTGGATCTCTGCAGCTCCTCCAGAGTTACCATGGGCCTCTTGGCTGCTTCTCTGATCAATGCTCTCCTTGCCCGGCCTGTCAGTTTAGGTGGACGGCCATGTCTTGGTAGGCTTGTAGTTGTGCCATACTCTTTCCATTTTCGGATGATGGATTGAACAGTGCTCCGTGAGATGTTCAAAGCTTGGGATATTTTTTTATAACCTAACACTGCTATAAACTTCTCCACAACTTTATCCCTGACCTGTCTGGTGTGTTCCTTGGGCTTCATGATGCTGTTTGTTCACCAATGTGCTCTAACAAACCTCTGAGGCCTTCACAGAACAGCTGTATTTATACTGAGATTAGATTACACACAAGTGGACTCTATTTACTAATTAGGTGATTTCTGAAGGCAATTGGTTGCACTGGATTTGATTTAGGGGTATCAGAGTAAAGGGGGCTGAATACTTTTGCACACCACACTTTTCAGTTTTTTATTTGTAAAAAAATTTGAAAACCATGTATCATTTTCCTTCCACTTCACAATTATGCGCCACTTTGTGTTGGTCTATCACATAAAATCCCAATAAAATACATTTACGTTTGTGGTTGTAACGTGACAAAATGTGGAAAAGTTCAAGGGGTATGAAAACTTTTGCAAGCCACTGTATGTTTCAATAAGATACCCTCTCATCCTTCTAAACTCCAGAGTGTACAAGCCCAGCCGCTCCATTCTCTCAGCATATGACAGTCCCGCCATCCCGGGAATTAACGAGTAGTTGCTCTACTCAACAGCCAAAAATCTTTAGCCTCCCTTTGATCTGGTATTTTGTTGGTTCGCATGCTTGATCAATGGTGTTTTATTATTAATGTTTTATTATTATTAATCTTTAGTGTTTTCTGAGTCATTCGTAACTGTCACTGTATGTCATGTTGTTACTTGTGGGCGGAGCACCAAGGCAAATTCCTTGTATGTGAATACTTGGCCAATAATCTTACTTACTTACTTACTTTTACTAGTGTGCAGAATAGCGTTAGTGTACGGGGTGATCGGTGGTCGGCGCGGACTCGATGGGCCGAAGGGCCTGCTTCCTCGCTGTGTCTCTCTGAAGTCTAAAGTCCGAAGTCTCAGAAGGTTTTGTTTTATGTTGAAAGAACGGAATAGTGAAAATAGCAGAATTAAAACTAACCTGGGTGGCAAATCCATCGCTGGAGAACTAACTCTGTGATCTAATTTCTGCTGTAATTTATTCATTTTTGGGGACTTGTATGTCTACGGTTTACAATTCCGCTCGGAGCCATGTTCCATTTCTGTCTAACAACAGTCAAATGTGGAGACCTGCTGTCGAACGTAACTGTATTTAGTTCTGATGAAGGGTCCCAGGGCTATAAACGCTATTAACTGTTTCCCTTTCCACAGATGCTGCCTGACAGCACAGTAGCACAGCGGGAAAGTCACAGTTTTTCACTCACTCCATCCCGCCCCCCTTTCTGCAAGCAGTCTGAAGAAGGGTCCCGACCCGAAACGTCACCTATCCATGTTCTCCGGAGATGAAACGTCACAGTGGCGCAGCGGTAGAGTTGCTGCCTCACAGCGCTAGAGACCCGTTTCGATCCTGACCACGGGTGCTGTCTGTACGGAGTTTGTACGTTCTCCCCGTGACCTGTGTGGCGTTTTCTCCGGGTGCTCCGGTTTCCTCTGCGGCTATGACCTCTAGTTTTAGACTCTCCCACTTATGGAAACATCCTCTCCACATCCACTCTATCGAAGCCTTTCACTATTCGGTAAGTTTCAATGAGGTCCCCCCCTCATTCTTCTGAACTTCTGCGAGTACAGGCCCTGTGCTGACAAACGCTCATCATAGGTTAACCTGCTCATTCCTGGTTCCTGACTACGGGTGCTGTCTGTACGGAGTTTGTACGTTCTCCCCGTGACCTGCGTGGGTTTTCTACGGGTACTCGGGTTTCCTCCCACACTCAAAAGACCGTACAGGTTTGTAGGCTAATTGGCTTTGGTAAAAATTGTAAATTGTCCCCAGTGTGTGTGGGATAGTGCTAGTGTACGGGGTGATCACTAGTCGGTGCGGACTCGGTGGGCCAATGGGCCAGTTTGTATCTCTGATGTCTGAAGTCCAAAGACCTGCAGAATATTTCCAGTATTTTTACTGTTTTCATTTCAGTTTTCCAGTATCTCATGATTTTCATTCACTACTTTTATCTCCCATTCTGCTACTTCTGCTGCTTTCTGTATCATATTCCATGCCAAAGTATAGGTTTATGTGAGGCGGCATGTTGGCGCAGAGGTAGAGCACCAGAGACCCGGGTGCTCTCTGTACGGAGTTTGTACGTTCTTCCCGTGACCTGCGTGGATTTTCACCGAGATCTTCGGTTTCCTCCCACACTCCGAAGACATACAGGTTTGAAGGTTAATTGGCTTGGTGGAAGAGTAAAATTGTCCCTATTCATTGACCCTATCCGAATGGTGTCATGTTAAGAAAAGGGGATGTACAAACGTGATCTGGGTGTCATTGCACTAAGTGTTGTATCCTTTATCCTTTACCTGTGGACTGTGGACGCCTTGATTGTAATCATGTATACTCCATTCTTTGACTGGATAGCATGCAAACAAAGGCCTTTCACTGTACCTCGGTACACGTGTCAATTATAAACCAGACCGATCAACTAACTTACCTGCAGTTATTTTGTCCTTAGACGGACACAAAATGTTGGAGTAACTCTCTGCCTCTGGAGAGAAGGAAAGGGTGACGTTTCGGGTCGAGACCCATCGTTTTTTCTTTTTCTCACAGAGAGTTGTGAGTCTGTGGAATTCTCTGCCTCAGAGGGGGGTGGAGGCAGGTTCTCTCGATGCTTTCAAGAGAGAGCTAAATTAAATTAAATTAAATTTCTTTATTTATATAGCACATTTTTAGTCAACTTGCATTGACCCCAAAGTGCTTCACATAATTACATCCACACACACAGGCAAAGGTGGGTGAAGTGTCTTGCCCAAGGACACAATGACAGTATGCACTCCAAGCGGGATTCGAACCGGCCACCTTCCGGTTGCCAGCCGAACACTTAGCCCATTGTGCCATCTGTCGGCCCTACAGCTAGATAGGGCTCTTAAAAATAGCGGAGTCAGGGGATATGGGGAGAAGGCAGGAACGGGGTACTGTTTGGGGATGATCAGCCATGATCACATTGAATGGCGGTGCTGGCTCGAAGGGCCGAATGGCCTACTCCTGCACCTATTGTCTATTCTCTATTGTCTATTTGTCCTTGGTAGTTTGAATACATCTGTTAAAACATTCCTCAGAAGGAAGACAGCGCTTGTTTAACGCTTCAGTGCACAAGGTTTGTTCACCAGCGGAGAATATTGGTGTGATGGAAGGAAACTGATATTAAAATAGCCTGTTGTGAGAGTTTATTCTTAGCTTGAAATGAGAATAAATCATTGAGCTATTCGTCTGTTGAATCTGCTTAATGTGGTCAACTGGCACCAACAATTTTAACTAGGGGCGTCCCGGTGGGGCAGCGGTAGAGTTGCTGCCTCACAGCGCCAGAGACCCGGGTTCCAACCCGGCTACAGGCGCTGTCTGTACGGAGTTTGCCCGTTCTCCCCTTGACCTGCGTGGGTTTTCCCCGCGATCTCCGGTTTCCTCCCACACTCCGAAGACGTTCAGGTTTGCAGGTTAATTGCCTTCTGTAAAATTGTAAATTGTCCCTAATGCGCAGGATAATGCTGGTGTACGGGGATCGCTGGTCGGCACTGTCTCGGTGGGCTGAAGGGCCTGTTTCCGGGCTGTATCTCTAAAAGTCTAAAGCCTAAACAAGAACGACGTGTATCCTCACGGTGTAAGTCAGTATCTTTCCCCTGACTCTTTGTCGGAAGAAGGGTCTCGACCCGAAACGTCACCCATTCCTTCTCTCCAGAGATGCTGCCTGACCCGCTGACTTACTCCAGCTTTTTGTGTATATCTTCAGTTTTACCCAGCAATTGGAGTATTGTGAGCAATTTTGGACCCTCAGATCTGAGGAAGGATGTGCTGCCTCTGGAGAGGGTCCAGAGTAGGTTTACGAGAATGATCCCAGGAATGAGCGGGTTAACATATGATGAGCGTTTGACGACACTGGGCTTGTACTCGCTGGAGTACAGAAGAATGAGGGAGGGACCTCATTGAAACCTACCGAACAGCGAAAGGCCTGGATAGAGTGGATGTGGAGAGGATGTTTCCACTAATGGGAGAGTCTAGCACTAGAGGTCACAGCCTCAGATTTAAAGGATGTTCCTTTAGAATGCAGGAGGAATTTCTTTAGTTAGAGGGTGGTGAATCTGTGGAATTCATTGCCACTGATGGCTGTGGAGGCCAAGTCATTGGATATTTCTAAGGCAGAGATGGATAGATTATTGATTGGTGCGGGTGTCATGGGTTACGGGGAGAAGGCAGGAGTATGGGGTTAGGGGGGAGAGATAGAATGGCCATGATTGAATGGTGGGGTGAACTTAATGGGCCGAATGGCCTAATTCTGCTCCTATTACATATGACATTATGACCTGATGATAACAAAAAGATGCTTTGATATTCACCAGTCTGCTTGCTCCATCTCTCTTATCGCAATGAAATGCATGGCCCGATGCTCCCTCGCTTAATGGAAAGGTCAGAGTGATCGCATGAGACTCTATGGTGTGTGACTGCAATAAGGATACCAATAACAATCTAAAATGATCACACACACGCTGTGCAAATGGAGCCGTAACTGAAGGTGAATCGCTTGGGAAAATCCCGCCAGAGAACTGAGAGAAGAAATGTTTTTTTAAATCTTAAAATCCAACTAGAGTCATTGTATAATTGCAAAATGTCCGTAGTGTGTGTAGGATAATGTTGACGTGCGGGGATCGTCGGTCAGCAAGGACTCGGTGGGCCGAAGGGCCTGTTTCCGTGCTGTATCTCTAAACTAAACTAAACTAAACTAAACTAACATAGTCCAAGTGTTTAAGAAAGAACTGCAGATGCTGGAAAAATCGAAGGTAGACAAAAATGCTGGAGAAACTCAGCGGGTGAGGCAGCATCTATGGAGCGAAGGAATAGGTGACGTTACGGGTTGAAACCCCTCTTCAGACTGATGTGGGGGTGGGAGGGGGGGGGGGCGGGAAGATGAAAGGAAGAGGTGGAGACAGTAGGCTGTGGGAGAGCTGGGAAGGGGTGGGGAGGGGAAGGAGGGAGAAAGCAAGGACTACCTGAAATTGGAGACGTCAACGTTCATACCACTACCCAAGCGATATCTTAGGTGCTGTTCCTCCAATTTGCGGTGGGACTCACTCTGGCCATGGAGGAGGCCCAGGACAGAAAGGTCTGATTGGGAATGGGAGGGGGAGTTGAAGTGCTGAGCCACCGGGAGATCAGGTTGGTTAATGCGAACTGAGCGGAGGTGTTGGGCGAAGCGATCGCCAAGCCTAGGCTTGGTCTCACCGATGTAGATCAGTTGACACCTAGAGCAGCGGATGCAATAGATGAGGTTGGAGGAGGTGCAGGTGAACCTTTGCCTCACCTGGAAAGACTGCTTGGGTCCTTGGATGAAGGATCATCAATGAGATAGATAGTAGTTCAGGACCGCTCTCTAGTTATGGTAGGATAATTCAGTTGCCTGATAACTGCTGAAAACAATATGACATGGATCAAATCTTTTTGTTAGGGTCATAGAGACATACAGTTATACAGCGTGGAAACAGGCCCTTCGGCCCAACTTGCCCACACCAACCAACATTTCCCATCTACACTAGTCCCACCTGCCTGTGTTTGGCCCATATCCCTCTAAACCTGCCCTATCCATGTACCTGTCTCATTATTTCTTAAAATGTTGGGATACTCCCTGCCTCAACTACCTCCTCTGGCAGCTTGTTCCATACACCCACCAATCTTTGTGTAAAGAAGTTACCTCTCAGATTCCTATTAAATATTTTCCCCTTCATTTAAAACCTACAGTATGTCCTCTGGTCCTCGATTCACCTACACTAGACAAGAGACTCTGTGCATCTACCCGATCTATTCCTCAACATAGAAAACATAGAAAATAGGTGCAGGAGTAGGCCATTCAGCCCTGCGTGCCAGCACTGCCATTCAATATGATCATGGAGGATCATCCAAGATCAGTACCTCGTTCCCAATGTTTCCCCATATCCCTTGATTCCCTTAGCCATAAGAGTTAAATCTAACTCTCTCTTGAAAACTGCCATTAATTTGGGCTTCTATTGTCTATTGTCATAAGCGATATGAGTAGAAGTAGGCCATTCGGCCCATCAAGTCTACTCCGCGTGTGTGTAGGATAGTGTAAAACCCCTGTCCCACGGTACGTTCATTCCAAGAGCTCTCCCGAGTTTGCCCTGATTCGAACTAGGAAATTTACGGTAATGGCCACTCGTCGGTACTCGGGGCTCTCGTGGACATTTTTCAACATGCTTACCTGCCGTTAGCGAGTCTTCCCGAGTACCTGCCGTTAGCGGTATGAGCCGCCAGGAGACGTCCCTGGGATGGCAGGACTTTCATATGAGGAAAGACTGGATAGGCTCGGCTTGTACACGTTGGAATTCAGAAGACTGAGGGGCGATCTTATAGAAACTTACAAAATTCTTAAGGGGTTGGACAGGCTAGATGCAGGAAGATTGTTCCCGATGTTGGGGAAGTCCAGAACAAGGGGTCACAGTTTAAGAATAAGGGAGAAGTCTTTTAGGACCGAGATGAGAAAATCATTTTTCACACAGAGAGTGGTAAACCTCTGGAATTCTCTGCCGCAGAAGGTAGTTGAGGCCAGTTATTTGGCTATATTTAAGAGGGAGTTAGATGTGGCCCTTGTGGCTAAAGGGATCAGGGGGTATGGAGAGAAGGTAGGGATGGGATACTGAGTTGGATGATCAGCCATGATCATATCAAATGGCGGTGCAGGCTCGAAGGGCCGAATGGCCTACTCCTGCACCTATTTTCTATGTTTCTATGTTTCTATGTTTCTATGTCCCCGAGCTCCGACGTACCCGCTACGTTCATTCTACATGCTTACCATGAGTTTGATTTTTTTTAAATCGGGAGAACTCTTGGAATGAACTTGTACCGTGGGACAGAGCTATTAGTGTGCGGGGATCGCTGGTCGGCGCGGACCTGTTTCCTGTTGTGTCTGTAAACTAATCTAAACACTGCACCCAAGGTCAGGATCGAACCTGGGTCTCTGGCCCCGCGTGGTGTGTCAATGAGGGAGGATCCTGGCCTTTGAGCTTCAAGGGTGGTGGAAGAGTTAAGGTTCAAGAATGTCTTTCATCTCATCCGAAACCCACCATCATTGGCAACGTGATACTTTAGTCACATCCATAAACATTTTATGGATCCATTTGCAGCCAGGATCTTGAAAGAGATACCCCTTTAATGTCGAACTGTTACTGCCCAGTTAAAGTGCATTGTAACAAAGTTATTGCCAGGCAAGTGGGACAAGCAGATGACTGAGATTCACTAATTAAAAAAACAGCACAGGGATTAACACTGAACACGATACCAAGCGATGGAACAAAACTGCGGCTGATTTATCTCCTGAGAGGGAGGATGATGTTCTACCAGTGTTTTTATTCATAAACCTGTCACCCTGTGGCAAGAAACATACTTTTTCCACCTGTCCCTGAAGTCTTGACAAGCGCTTAAAGTTTAACGGTTTAATCAGTCTCTTTATTAGGGAGATGGAATGTTTGTCCCAAATGCTGTGTTACAGCGTCACCATCTACTGTATCAGACTAGGTCTGGTTATGGAGCCAAGAATGAGGGTGGAGGGGGGTGGGATCCTCATTCACAAGTTACAGGAGTAGAATTAGTCCACTCCGCCATTCAATCCTGGCTGATCTCTGCCTCCTAATCCCATTTTCCTGCTATCTCCCCAACAAGTCCGCAAGTTATAGGCAGGCCCATTGATTACGACTGAGATGAGTAAAAAAAAAAATTCACCCAGAGTGTTTTTCTGCCACAGAAGGCTGTGGAGGCCGATTAAGTGGAGGTTTTCATGAGAGAGTTAGATTTAACTCTTCGGGCTAAAGAAATCAGAAGATATGGGGAGAAGGCAGGAACGGGGTACTGATTGGGGATGATCAGCCATGATCACATTGAATGGCGGTGCTGGCTCGAAGGGCCCAATGGCCTACTCCTGCACCTATTTATCTATGTTTCTATGTTGCAAAGCAGCCCCCCTGGCCATCTCTCCTTGGTCCTATTGCACTCTGTACTCTCCGCCTGTACGTAGGAGGAAACAGCGCAGCCAGATGGCCTGAATTTCCCAAATAATGCGCGAGGGATGGAATGATCGACGTTCCAGATGATGGCGGTGCAGTGGTTGAGAGTGTTGGGCAGGTAGTTCGTAAGTCGCAAGCTCATAAACGATATGAAACTCACCAAATAGTGAGAGTCCTGGATAGAGTGGATGTGGAGAGAATGTGTCCACTAGTGGGAGAATCTAGGACCAGAGGCCATAACCTCAGAATTAATGGACGTTCCTTTGGAAAGGAGAGGAGGACGAATTGCATTAGTCAGAGGGTGGTGAATCTGTGGAATTCTTTGCCACAGAAGGCGGTGGAGGCCAAGTCAGTGGATATTTTTAAGGCAGAGATAGATAGGTTCTTGATTAGTGTGGGTGTCAGGGGTTATGGGATGGTTAAGGCAGGAGAATGGGGTTAGGTGGGGAGATCGATCAGCCATGATTGAATAGCGGAGTAGACTTGATGGGCCGAATGGCCTAATTCTGCTCCTATCACTTATGACCTTATGAATTACTGCGTTCAATCACAATGCATGTTCTGGAAATTCATAAATGGATTTATCATCGCTGTCCGTTCACAATGTTCGGGATCCCGAGGGATGGCAGGGGGTGGATGAGGCACTTGTTGCATTTATAGAGTCATGGAGTGAAACAGTGTAGAAATAGGCCCTTCGGCCCATCATGCCCACACCGGCCAACATCTCCTAGCTACACTAGTCCCACCTGCCTGCGCTTGGTCCATATCCCTCCAAACCTGTCCTATCCATGTACCTGTCTAACTGTTTCTTAAATGGTGTGATAGTCCCAGCCTCAACTTCCTCCTCTGGCAGCTTGTTCCGTACACCCACCACCCTTTGTATGAAAAGGTTACCCCTCAGATTACTATTAAATCTTTTCCCCATCACCTTAAACCTACGGCCCCTGGTCCTCGATTTCTGTACTCTAGGCAAGTGTCTACCCGAGCTATTCCTCTCATGATTTTTGTACACCTCTATAAGATCACCCCTCAACCTCCTGCACTCTGAGGAATAGAGTCCCAGCCTACTCAACCTCTCCCAGTAGCGCAGACCCTGGAGTCCTGGAAACATCCTCATAAATCTTCTCTGAACTAATCCCAATGACGAAATGTTCCCTATAGTAGGGACACTCGAACTGGATAGGGGTATTCGGGAAGTCTCCTGAATCAGAGTCTATCTGATGGGTTTATGTCAAGGGTCTAGAGTGTGGAATTGTCATATGCAGTGGAAATGGAACAGTTAAGCAATTTTGTGAGTGATTTACTGTGCTTTTGTATGTAATTAATTCTATGTAATGTCTTGTCTTTTATCTGGACCTTGAGTCTGTAATAAAAGGTAATAATAATAATAATAATAACAATAACAAAAACAAAAACAAAAACAAAAACAATAACAATAACAATAATAATAATAATAATAATAATAATAATAATAATAATAATAATAATAATAATAATAATAATAATAATAATAATAATAATAATAATAATAATAATAATTAGCCAGGATGTTTACGTGCTAAAAAACTCTGAAATAGGAAGCAAAAAGGCATAATAAGAATACAAAAAAGGCACGAAAAAGGCATTAATTGACAAAAAAGTATAAAAAGGCATGTATTTCCACCACCTAAATATGGTTAAAAATGATTATATAAAGGTATTCTACATTAAATGACAAATGTTGCCTGGTTGCACATAACTACTAGCATTTGTATCTGGTGTTAAACTATGCCGTCTGTCAGACAGAATATGCTTCAGTTGCGAAAAACTTCTTTCTACCTCAGCTGAGGTCACTGGTGCATACCCGAAACAAGCTACAGACTCTATATTCATGTCGATATGTTGTGCATTACAACTACCTTTGAGAACTTTAGCTATGTTTTGTATTTCTTCAAGATCTTTGTTAGCTAAAATCACTCTCTCACATTTTCCTTGTATGTCTTTACCTACATCGCCAGGAACTTCACGAATATCGTCAGTTACTTTGTTGAAAACTTGCAAGTTATTCACTAATGTTTTGCCACGTTTCCCAAGGGAAGTGATAGCTTGTGGGAAGTTTGCAAAATTGGCAGCAATAAACACAGGATCGCGGCGGAGGGACTTTTTCTGCATTATTTCACTGATGATCCAGACTGCAGCAGATTCTTCTTCTTCAAAACAGCTGACAATTTATTTTATCTTTTCCAAATTTGCAGCAGAGTAGAGCACAGCAGAGAGCCATGGAAACTAGGCGATCGATATTTGGGAACAAGCTATGTATGTGCTTGGAAATTTTATGAAGTCCTTGAGCTAAGCATATCAAATGCAACATTTTGGGAAATAAAACTTTAAGAGCACAAACAGCTTTTTTCATGTACGGAGCTGCATCAGTCACAAACAGACGAACATTCTCGTGTTTTATACCTTCTGGCCAAAGTACAGCAAGTGATGATGTAAACAACTGAGCAATAGTTGAGCTGTTTGATTTCTCCAATACTTCCGACGTCTACAAATACTCCTTTGATGGTTGACTACGATAGTCACAAAGTGCTGGAGTAACTCAGCGGGTCAGCCAGCATCTCTGGAGAAAAGGAATAGGTGATCATGAGATCATGATCATCAGTGATAGGAGCAGAATTTGGCCATTCGGCCCATCAATATGTGGAATCAATTGTGGAATCAATATGGGTAGAGCTGCGAAACACTAAGGGGCAGAAAACGCTAGTGGGAGTTGTGTACAGGCCACCTAAAAGTAGTAGTGGAGTTGGGGATGGCATCAAACAGGAAATTAGAAATGCATGCAACAAAGGTAAAACAATTATAATGGGTGACTTCAATCTACATATAGATTGGGTGAATCAAATTGGCAGGGGTGCTGAGGAAGAGGATTTCTTGGAATGTATACGGGATAGTTTTCTAAACCAACATGTAGAGGAACCAACGAGAGAGCAGGCTATTCTAGACTGGGTATTGAGTAATGAGGAAGGGTTAGTTAACAGTCTTGTTGTGCGTGGCCCCTTGGGCAAGAGTGACCATAATATGGTTGAGTTCTTCATTAGGATGGAGAGTGACATTGTTAATTCAGAAACAAGGGTTCTGAACTTAAAGAAAGGTAACTTCGAGGGTATGAGACGTGAATTGGCCAAGATAGACTGGCAATTGATTCTTAAAGGGTTGACGGTGGATATGCAATGGAAGGCATTTAAAGGCTGCATGGATGAACTACAACAATTGTTCATCCCAGTTTGGCAAAAGAAGAAATCAGGTAGTGCATCCGTGGATAACAAGGGAAATCAGGGATAGTATCAAAACAAAAAATTAAGCGTACAAATTAGCCAGAAAAAGCAGCCTATCAGAGGACTGGGAGAAATTCAGTCTAGCAGAGGAGGACAAAATTAGGAAAGGGAAAATAGATTATGAAAGGAAACTGGCAGGGAACATAAAAACTGACTGCAAATGTTTTTATAGATATGTGAAGAGAAAAAGATTAGGTAAAACAAATGTAGGTCCATTGCAGTCAGAAACGGGTGAATTGATCATGGGGAACAAGGACATGGCAGACCAATTGAATAACTACTTTGGTTCTGTCTTCACTAAGGAAGACATAAATAATCTGCCTGAAATAGCAGGGGACCGGGGGTCAAATGAGATGGAGGAACTGAGTGAAATCCAGGTTAGCCGGGAAGTGGCGTTAAGTAAATTGAATGGATTAAAGGCCGACAAATCCCCAGGGCCGGATAGGCTGCATCCCAGAGTACTTAAGGAAGTAGCCCCAGAAATAGTGGATGCATTAGTGATAATTTTTCAAAACTTTTTAAATTCTGGAGTAGTTCCTGAGGATTGGAGGGTAGCTAATGTAACCCCACTTTTTAAAAAGGGAGGGAGAGAGAAAACGGGGAATTACAGACCAGTTAGTCTCACATCGGTAGTGGGGAAACTGCTAGAATCAGTTATTAAAGATGGGATAGCAGCACATTTGGAAAGTAGTGAAATCATTGGACAAAGTCAGCAAGGATTTATGAAAGGTAAATCATGGCTGACGAATCTTATAGAATTTTTTGAGGATGTAACTAGTAGAGTGGATAAGGGAGAACCAGTGGATGTGTTATATCTGCACTTTCAGAAGGCTTTTGACAAGGTCCCACATAAGAGATTAGTATACAAACTTAAAGCATACGGTATTGGGGGTTCAGTATTGATGTGGATAGAGAACTGGCTGGCAGGCAGGAAGCAAAGAGTAGGAGTTAACGGGTCCTTTTCAGAATGGCAGGCAGTGACTAGTGGGGTACCGCAAGGCTCAGTTCTGGGACCCCAGCTATTTACAATATATATTAATGATTTGGACGAGGGAATTGAATGCAACATCTCCAAGTTTGCAGATGACACGAAGCTGGGGGACAGTGTTAGCTGTGAGGAGGATGCTAGGAGGCTGCAAGATGACTTGGATAGGCTGGGTGAGTGGGCAAATGCATGGCAGATGCAGTATAATGTGGATAAATGTGAGGTTATCCACTTTGGTGGCAAAAACAGGAAAGTAGATTATTACCTGAATGGTGGCCGATTAGGAAAAGGGAAGATGCAACGAGACCTGGGTGTCATTGTACACCATTCATTGAAAGTAGGCATGCAGGTGCAGCAGGCAGTGAAGAAAGCAAATGGTATGTTAGCATTCATAGCAAAAGGATTTGAGTATAGGAGCAGGGAGGTTCTACTGCAGTTGTACAGGGTCTTGGTGAGACCACACCTGGAGTATTGCGTACAGTTTTGGTCTCCTAATCTGACGAAAGACATTCTTGCCATAGAGGGAGTACAGAGAAGGTTCACCAGACTGATTCCTGGGATGTCAGGACTTTCATATGAAGAAAGACTGGATAGACTCGGCTTGTACTCGCTAGAATTTAGAAACTTACAAAATTCTTAAGGGGTTGGACAGGCTAGATGCAGGAAGATTGTTCCCAATGTTGGGGAAGTCCAGGACAAGGGATCACAGTTTAAGGATAAAGGGGAAATCTTTTAGGACTGAGATGAGAAAAACATTTTTTACACAGAGAGTGGTGAATCTCTGGAATTCTCTGCCACAGAATGTAGTTGAGGCCAGTTCATTGGCTATATTTAAGAGGGAGTTAGATGTGGCCCTTGTGGCTAAAGGGATCAGGGGGTATGGAGAGAAAGCAGGTACAGGATACTGAGTTGGATGATCAGCTATGATCATATTGAATGGCGGTGCAGGCTCGAAGGGCCGAATGGTCTACTCCTGCACCTATTTTCTATGTTTCTATGTTTCTATCAAGTCTACTCCGCCATTCAATCATGGCTGATCTATCTCTCCCTACTAACCCACTTTCCTGCCTTCTCCCCAACCAGTACCCCGTTCCCGCCTTCTCCCCATATCCCCTGACTCCGCTATCTTTAAGAGCCCTATCTAGCTCTCTCCTGAAAGCATCTGGGGAATAAAACTAGTCTCCGCCATTCAATCACGGCTGATCTGTCTCGCCCTTCTAACCCCCCCCCCATTCTCCTGTCTTCTCCCCATAACCCCTGACACCAGTACTAATCAAGAATCTATCTATCTCTGCCTTAAATATATCCACCGACTTGGCCTCCGCAGCCTTCTGTGGCAAAGAATTCCACCGATTCACCACCCTCTGACTAAAGAAATTCCTCCTCATCTCCTTCCTAAAAGAACATCCTTAAATTCTGAGGCTATGACCTCTCGTCCTGGACTCTCCCACTAGTGGAAACATCCTCTCCTCATTGATGTTTCGGGTCACAACCCTATCAGTATGAAGACGGGTTTTAGCCCAAAACGTCACCTGTTCTTTAGAATTTTTGAATCGGGTATGTATAAAGCGGAGATTGACAGATGCTCGATTAGTACAGGTCTCAAGAGGTAGGAGGAGAAGGCAAGAGAATGAGGCCATGCCGAACTTCCTCGGCCTTCTAAGGAAGTCGAGGCGTCGGTGTCGTTTCTTGGCCGTCCCTTCAATATGTGCGGTCCAGGAGAAGTTGTTGGTGATATTGACTCCGAGGAACTTGAAGTTTTCGACCATCTCTACCTCAGCACCGTCAATGCAAACTTGGGGCATGTGTTTACCACTTCACTTCCCGAAGCCGATCACTACCTCCTTTGTCTTGCTGACATGGGGAGAAAGGTTGTTGCCTCGACACCAAGTCACGAGGTTCTCGATCTCCTTCCTGTACTCCATCTCGCCATTACTTGATATGCGGCCCGCAACGGTGGTGTCATCTGTGTGAAAGCTGTTCACCATCATATCCAGCGCTGTGCATTGCCCTTAGAGGCAAATTTAATTTCAATTTCAAGTTTTTGTGTACCTTCGTGTGTGTTGCGACTGTTGGCAGACCAATTCCCCACTGGGCATGATTAAAGTTCTGTGGTCTCGCATTGCAATTGCATCGTCTCGTATAGACCTCAGACAGACACAAAATGCTGGAGTAACTCAGCGGGACAGGCAGTATCTTTGAAGGAATGGGAGACGTTTTGGGTCTAGACCTTCAGTCTGAAGAAGGGTCTCGACCTGTAACGCCACCAGAGATTTTTTAAAATTTTTTTTTAATTTTTATTTCAAAATATACTTTATTCAATTGGTAAATATATACAATTTCTGAACCATTCAAACAAAATTCATCCGACATTTTCGGAGACTATACAATTTTTTTACATTTGTCAAATTTCACCAAACAGTCCCCCACCAGTGCCACTCTGTGGCCCCTGTCCAAGTAATAAATATATACAATGTGTACACAGTGCGAAAATTTCCATCTGACATTTCAAGTTCCACAAAATATGTCCCCCACCCGTGCCACTCATGTGGCCCCCTGGCGTGGGATACCTTCCCTTAATTTAATTTGAGGGGCGTCTCCACCATACTGTGCCCCCCATGTCCAGCAGCGGAAGGACCCTAGACTGTGGCCCTCCCCCACCGAGCCTTGGCGTTGGCTGCACCAAGCTTCAGCGAGTCCCTTAGCACGTACTCCTGCAGTCTGCAGTGGGCCAGTCGGCAACATTCCCTGACGGACATCTCGCTCTGCTGGGTGGTGAGCAACGCTCGGGCAGACCAAAGAGCGTCATCTGTCCCGCTGAGTTACTCCAGCAGGCCATGTCCATATTCCGTGTAAAACCAGCATCTGCAGTTCTTCCCCACTCCCTTAAAGGCGACGCTGAGTCTCGAGTCTTGTGTGCTTAGAACTAATTTTCTGGTAATATAGAATGTGCTCTTGGAATTAATTTGCTGTCAGATCAGTGGTGCTCATGTGAATATTTCATGGTGGTGCATTAGCTGTGTTTGTCTAAAGTTGTGACATGATTGAGCCATTCGCGAAGGGGGGCGCATTAATAATTAAACTCTGTCCAATGCACTGCGCTCAGAATGACAGCATAATTGTGCATTTTCACAGGCTATTTCATAAGGCAGGAATGAGAATGCCATGCCACCATTTAAATGTCAAATTTCACCTTTCCCGATGAAATTAAAGTACTGCTGTGGCGTAAGAGAACTTGCTAACTTTCAATATCATCTTATTGCTTTGAACATGGATTAGTACCGAATGGCTTCATTCACTTTTTTTCCCCCATTGTAGAATTACCTGCTGTCTTGGAATTTGTCTCAGCTGCATAAGAAATATATTTAAGCTATATATATTTAAGAAACAGTTAGACTGGTACATGGATAGGACAGGTAGGACAGGTGACTTGAGAATTAAGGGACTGAAGTTTAGGGGTAACATGAGGGGGAACTTCTTTACTCAGAGAGTGGTAGCTGTGTGGAATGAGCTTCCAGTGAAGGTGGTGGAGGCAGGTTCGTTTTTATCATTTAAAAATAAATTGGATAGTTATATGGATGGGAAAGGAATGGAGGGTTATGGTCTGAGCGCAGGTATATGGGACTAGGGGAGATTATGTGTTCGGCACGGACTAGAAGGGTCGAGATGGCCTGTTTCCGTGCTGTAATTGTTATATGGTTATATGGTTATATGGTAGGTTTGGATCGATATGGGCCAGACACGGGCAGGTGGGACTAGTGTAGCTGGGACATGTTGGTCGGTGTGGGCAAGTTGGGCCGAAGGGCCTGTTTCCACAATGTAACACTCTATGACTCTTTAGCATACTGCCCACATCATCCAACCCCTGCTGAATGAAATGACAGCAAAAACCCTCTTCAACCCTCAGGGTTGGCACGTTGGCGCAGCGGTAGAGCTGCTGCCTCACGGCGCTTACAGCGCCAGAGACCCGGGTTCCATCCTGACCACGGGTGCTGTCTGTACGGAGTTTGCACGTTCTCCCTGTGACCTGCGTGGGTTTTCTCCGAGACCTTCGGTTTACTCCCACACTCCAAAGACGTGCAGGTTTGTAGGTTAATTGGCTTTGGTTAAATTGTAAATTGTCCCTTGTGTTTAGGATGGTGTTGGTGTGCGGGGATCGCTGGTCGGCACAGACTCAGTGGGCAGAGGGGCCTGTTTCCGCAATGTATCTCTAAACTAAAGCAAACAAAAATCTAAATTATTAATTTACTTCTATCCGGGCCTATTGGAAGTGGGGTTGTAGATAGAAAAGAAAGCACTCTCTCTCTCTCTCATAACAACCGAGACTTAGTCTCAAGAAGCCACATACTGCAATTTAGTTTTGTTTAGTTTAGTTTAGAAATACAGCGTGGAAACAGGCCCTTCGACCCACCGAGTCTGCGTTGACCAGCGATCCCCGCACACTAACGCAACCCTACACACACTAGGACAACTTACAATTTTACCAATGCCAATTAACCTACAAACCTGTACGTCTTCGGAGTGTGGCAGTAAACCAAAGATCACGGAAAAACCCTTGCAGGTCACGGGGAGAACGTACAAACTCCGTACAGACTGCACCCATAGTCAGGATCCAGGAGTGAGTAGGTTAACCTATGATGAGCGTTTGTCGGCACTGGGCCTGTGCTCGCTGGAGTTTAGAAGGATGAGGGGAACCCTCATTGAAACTTACCGAATAGTGAAAGGCTTGGATAGAGTGGATGTGAGGAGGATATTTCCACTAGTGTGAGAGTCTGAAACTAGTCGTCACAGCCTCAGAATTAAAGGACATTCTTTTAGGAAGGAAATGAGGAGACATTTCTTTGGTCAGAGGGTGATGAATCTGTGGAATTCTTTTCCACAGAAGGCTGTGGAGGCCAAGTCAGTGGATATTTTTAAGGCAGTTAGATAAATTCTTGATTAGTACTGGTGTCAGGGGTTATGGGGAGAAGTCAGAAAAATTGGGTTAGGAGGGAGAGATAGATCAGCCATGATTGAATGGTGGAGTAGACTTGATGGGTTGAATGGCTTAATTCTACTCAGAGTTAGATAGAGCTCTAGGGACTAGTGGAATCAAGGGATATGGGGAGAATACAGGCATGGGTTATTGATTGGGGATGATCAGCCATGATCACAATGAATGGTGGTGCTGGCTCGAAGGGCCGAATGGCCTCCTCCTGCACCTATTTTCTATGTTTCTATCTATGTACTCTTATTCCTTACGACCTTATGATCTTATGACCTTATGATCGAACCCGGGTCTCTGGCGCTGTGAGGCAGCAACTCTTACCGCTGTGCCACCGTGTCACCGCATGATTAATCTCATATCTAGCCACATGGAGCCTAGTAAGTTATCTATTCCACATCGTGTACGAGCTTTGGGTTGAAGCAAATACACAGCACTATCTATCTTCAAAGACCCTAAGTCAATGTTGCAGATTCTACCATTGTTACTCCCTCAGGCTGCACTGCTGGGGGCTCTGGGCTTGAAGTAACGGATGCTCTTGTAACTTAGGGGACCTTCACACCAACTCACATTAGACTCGGAGCGTTGGCAAGGAGAACCCTTGAGGGATGTTCTTCTCTCCTTGAGCCCCCTGCAATCCCTTATCTGCAAAGTTGCCACTTTTGTTTAAAAAACCTGATGAAAAACAAGATGTGCTTGGCCAAGTGTTTTTACACAGGGTGGATGGGGACCTGGAACCCACTGCCAGGGGTGGTGCTGGTGGAGGCAGAGAAGTGAATAGTGTTTAAGATTCTTTTGGATAGGCACATGGGAGTTCAGGGGAACAGAGGGATATGGATCATGTGCATGCAGATGAGATCAGTTCAGCGAGGCATCATGTTCGGCATAAACATTATGGGCCGAAGGGCCATTTCTTGAGGTGTACTGTTTTGGTTTAGTTTAGTTTAGGTTAGAGATACAGCACGGAAACATCTGATCAAAGAGACTCCGATGGTCACCAATGAGGTAGATAGTAGTTTAGTTAAATTTAGTTTAGTTTAGTTTAGTTTATTACAGTTTAGTTTAGTTTAGTTTAGTTTAGATGAGCTAAGTTTAGAGATACAGTGCTGAACCAGGCTCTTGGGCCCACCGAGTCCGTGCTGACCAGTGATCACATTAACACTATCCTACATACACTGGGGACAATGTACAATTACACCAAGCCAATTAACCTTCAGTACGTCTTTGGAGTGCGGGAGGAAACAGGAGATCCCGGAGTAAACCCACGCAGGTCATGGGGAGAACGTACAAACTCCATACAGACAGCACCCGTAGTCGGGATGGAACCCGGGTCTCTGGCGCTGTGAGGCAGCAACTCTACCGCTGCGCCACCGTGCCGCCCGAGTAGTTCAGGACTCCTCTCTAGATGCTTTAGGATGGTTCAGTTACATGGTAACAGCTGAAAATAATATGACAAAAGTCAAATCTTTTTGTTTGCGGAATAAAATAATGTTTCGTTATTCTAGGCTTATCCATTTTCTCCTCATAACAGGAATGCTCCAGTCCAGGCAACATCCTGGTGAATCTTCTCTGCTCCCTCGCGAGTGCTGTCCTGTCCTTCCTAATGTGCGGTAACATACCTGACCACAGATTGGGTACCACCATGTTGTTGTCATCTAACTCCAGGGATCCGATGTGTAGGAAGGAACTGCAGATGTTGGTTTACACCGAAGATGGACTCAAAAGACTGGAGTTAAGGGCCTGTCACACTTGGTGCGTTTTGCCAGTGTCATATCGCATTCAACGTCATTGGACATTCCAAAATCCAGTGGCAACAAAAAACACCGCGCGCCATACGCCATCACGCCACGTCACGCCGCATATTTCCCGGTGACCTGATACGTTAGCCAATGATGTCAGCAGCCGCCGAAAAATTGCCAAGTGGGACAGCCCCTTAGCTCAGCGAGGCAGGCAGCACCTCTGGAGAGAAGGAATGGGTGACGTTTTGGTCTGAAGAAGGGTCTTGACCCGAAACGTCACCCGTTCCTTCTCTCCAGAGATGCTGCCTGTCCCGCTGAGTTACTCCAGCTTTTTGTGCCTATCGAGGGAACTGATATGAATTGGAAATAAACATGTATTTATATTTGGGTATAAATATATAAAGGTAATAGGCAGCATGGTGGTGCAGCGGTAGAGTTGCTGCCTTACAGCGCCAAGGACCTGGGTTCGATCCTGACTACGGGTGCTGGCTGTACAGAGTTTGCACCAGAGTAAGCCTGAGTCTAACCTGCCGGGTTACTCGAGCACTTTGCGTTTTACTCTATCTTTAGATAGATTTTCTTCACTCAAAACAATTCCTCCTGTAACTTTTTAACATCTCGTTTTACAGGATTGAACCTGGGTCTCTGGAGCTGTGAGGTAGCAGCTCTACCAGCTGCGTCACCTTGGCATCTGTGCGATGGCCTCTTCCCCCCCTCTCCCATCGGGCAAGAGGTACAGAAGTGTGAAAACCCACACCTCCAGATTCAGGGATAGTTTTTTCCCAGCTGTTATCAGGCAACTGAACCATTCCTACCACAACCAGAGAGCGGTCCTGAACTACTATCTACCTCATTGGTGACCCTTTGCACTCTTTAATCAGTCCCCACTGGACATCATCTTACACTAAATGTTATTCCCTTAATCCTGTACCTATACACTGTGGACGGCTTGATTGGAATCATGTACTCTTTAGTTTAGTTTAGAGATACAACGCGGAAATCAGCCATGATCACATTGAATGGCGGTGCTGGCTTGAAGAGGCGAATGGCCTACTCCTTCACCTATTGTCTATTGTCTATTGAAACAGGCCCTTCGGCCCACCGAGTCCGCACCGACCAGCGATCCCCGCACATTGACACTATCCTAAACACACTAGGGACATTTTACACCGACGGCAAGCTAATTAACCTACAAACCTGTACGTCTTTGGAGTGTGGGAGGAAACCGAAGATCTCGGAGAAAACCCACGCAGGTCACGGGGAGAAACGTACAAACTCCGTACAGAAGGCACCCTTAGTCGGGATCAGACCCGGGTCTCCGGCGCTGCAAGCGCTGTAAGGCTGCGACTCTACCGCTGCGCCACCGTGCTGCCCGATGTCTTTGCGCTGACTGGATTGCATGCAACAAAGAATCTTTCTACCTCGGCACACCTCAACTAAACCTCAAGCAATAATATTGGCAAATGCCCATTGGCTGTGAGGGAGAGCCATTTTACCATTCAAAGCATCATGCTTTAAGTTGAAACGTAACACGATGTTTGGTTTGATATTAGGCAGGTCTTTTCAGTGGAATAAATGTTGACGTACGGAACTATTAATCATGCCTGCCGCTTAATTCCATAGTGTTGCCTTTAGCAATTATCCTTACCATTATTTACATTTTCTGTAATTTTTTTAAGTTAAATAAGAAAGTTGGGGAAATCTTTCATCTTGATGTCCTCACAGCTGGTCAGGCAGAATTGCTTTTAATCTGTGCAGGAAGGAACTGCAGATGCTGGTTCAACTCGAAGATAGACACAAAGAGCCGGAGTAACTCAGCGGGTCAGGCAGCATCTCGGGGGAAGAGGAATGGGTGACATTTTTGGGTTGAGACCTTTCTTCAGACTGAGCGTCAGGGGAGAGGGAAATGAGAGGTATAGACGGTGATGTGGAGACATATACAGAACAAATGAATGGAAGATATGCAAAAAAAGATAACTATGATAAACGAAACAGGCCATTGTTAGCGGTGAGCTAGGTGAAAATGAGTTACAGACAAAGAGACTCAACAAGACGACTGAAGCTGGTGCGACTTGGGTGGGTGAGGGATGGAGAGAAAGGGGATGCAAAGTTTACTTGGAGTTAGAGAAATCAATATTCATACGGTTGTGTTGTAAGCTGCCTAAGCGAAATATGAGATCCTATATCTACGACTTTCTCCCACACTCCAAAGACGTGCAGGTGTGCAGGTAAATTGGCTTGGTGTAAATGTGAATTGTCACTATTGTGTGTGTGTAGGATAGTGTTAGTGTGCGGGGATCGCTGGTCGGTGCAGACTCGGTGGGCCAAAGGGCCTGTTTCCACGCTGTATCTCTAAACTAAACTAAACCAACCAAAGCCTCCTAAATGCCACTATGGTGTCTGCTCCCACCACCGACCGTGGCATCGTGGGCCAGGCGCCCTGTGTTAAAAAAAACCTGCCTCGCACATCTCCTTTCAACTCTGCCCCTCTCACCTTGAAGCTATGCCCTGTAATCTTTGGCATTTGCATCCTTGGAGAAAGGTTCTGCATGGGGACATTCCTGGCCATTATTCCACGTGGCCAGCTTACAACATGACAGTATGGACATTGAGTGTAGGAAGGAACTGCAGAGGCTGGCTTACACCAAAGATAGACGCGTAGTGCTGGAGTAACTCAGCGGGTCAGGCAGCATCTCTGGAGAGGACGGGACCCTTCTTCAGACTGAAAGTAGAGGTGGGGGAGGGGGTTGGGGGGGGGGGGGGTTGTAAATAAACTGTAGGTTAGAAAAGCCAGGACAAATCAGGGCCAGCAACAGATGACCTCAGGTAGGCTGGAGCCCACAAGGGTCCAATGTTGGCTGGGGAAGATGTGAAAACAAGAGGGATACAAGGATGTGAAGTTAGATAGAGCTCTAGCGGCTAGCGGAATCAAGGGTTATGGGGAGAAGGCAGGCCAGGGTCACTGATTGTGGATGATCATCCATGATCACAATGAATGGCGGAGCTGGCTCGAAGGGACAAATGACCTACTCCTGCACCTATTTTCTGTGTTTCTACGTGAACAGTGGAACTGGTAGGACAATTAGGGTGGGGGAGAGAGGGAGAGAGAGGGGAGGGGAGGGGAGGGAATGCAGGACTTACTTGAAATTAGAGAAACCACCATTCATACCACTGAGTTGTCAACACAATGAATTCTCCAATACTTTGGTCACATCTTCCCTTTCTTTCCCCTCTCTTCCCTTTCCCCCCTCTTAGGTAAACACCTATTTCCCCCACTAACCTGCCCTCCATTCCTCTCTCTCACCATCTGTATCCTTCCTTATGATTTATATTTCATGTCTCTGAGAGTCATTGACAGTCATACTGCCCAGGAATAGGCCCTTCTGCCCAACTTGTCCATGCCGACCAAAATACCCCTTCTAAACTAGTCTCCCCCCCCCCCCCCCCACCCACGTTTGGCCCATACGTAGACTATATTTAGCATATTCAAACATGATTGTGGATGCAGCCCAAACCATCACACAAACCAACCTCCCTTCCATTGACTCCATCTACACCTCACGCTGCCTCGGCAAGGCCAGCAACTCAATCAAGGACCGGTCGCACCTTGGCCACTCCCTCTCCCATCGGGCGAAAGGTACAGAAGTGTGAAAACGCACACCTCCAGATTCAGGGACAGTTTCTTCCCAGCTGTTATCAGGCAACTGAACCATCCTCTCACAACCAGGGAGCAGCGCTGAACTACTAACTACCTCATTGGAGACCCTTGGACTATCCTTGATCGGACTTTGCTGGCTTTACCTTGCACTAAACGTTATCATGTGAACGGCTTGATTGTAATCATGTATTGTCTTTCTGCTGACTGGTTAGCACGCAACACTGTACCTCAGTACACGTGACAATAAACTAAACTGTAAACTCTATACCTTTCCTATCCGTGTATTCTACGTGTCCAAGTATCTATTAAAGTTCTCTCCCCATCTCCTTCTCTCTTCTATCCTTATCTTACACCCTTTTGTCTCCTCACCTCCAGCTTTTGCTCACCCATCTCTCTCCACTGTATCCACCTATCACTCGGCAGGCTTTGTCCCGCACCCAGCTCTCTTCATCCTTTCTCTCCTCTAACGCAATCAGTCTGAAGAAGGGTCCCGACCCGAAACGTCACCAATCCATGTCCTGTGCAGGAGGTAACCAGAGCACCCGGAGAAAACCCACGTGGTCACGGGGAGAGCATGCAAACTCCTTACAGACGGAGCGGTAAGTCAGGATCGAACCCGGGTCTCTGGCGCTGTAACGCAGCAACACTACCGCTGCGCCACCGTGCTGCCCTTTTGTAAAAATGCAGCCAGCCCTCCGAACCTCGTTCCCAGCAGCGAGACTCCCTCATTCTGGGCTCCACCTTCCTTTGATTATCATTGCTGGCATTGCTTTGTCCTTTTGCATACCTTTCATTCATATGTTCTTTGTACCTCTTCACATATCTAGTTTCCCTCTCCCCTGACTCCCAGTCTGAAGAAAGGGTCTCGACCCAAAACGTCACCCATTCCTTTTCTCCGGAAATGCTGCCTGACCCGCTGAGTTACTCCAGCACTTTGTGTCCATCTCCTCCAGAGATGCTGCCTGACCTGCTGAGTTACTCCAGCACTTTGTGACTATCTCCGGAGATGCTGCCTGACCCGCTTGGTGTTTGGTTTTCCATTTCTCCTGGCTTTTTTTAAGGAATGCTTGCCCTACTTCAGTTCTTCTTGTGAACGGGACGTTTCTGAGCCTGTGGTGATAAATATCTCTTCCTGTGGGGACCACAGTCGGCAGCTGAGCCAATATCCAGAGCCATGTCTTTGGTATGGATGAAAACAGTGCGCGCTGGAAATACTTAGCGACTCCGTCAGTATGTGTGGAGAAAGAAAACAAAGCCCACAGGTGTCGATTGTGCAGGTGGACATAAAAAATATCAGTAAGTTGGTCTAAGTTCCATAAGTATCTAAGGAAGAGACAAAAAGCTGGAGTAAATCAGCGGGACAGGCAGCATCTCTGGAGAGAAGGAATAGGTGACTTTTCGGTTCGAGACCCATCTTCTTCTTCTGTCTGAAGAAGGGTCTCGACCCGAAACGTCACCCACCCCTTCTCTCCAGAGATGCTGCCTGTCCCGCTGAGTTACTCCGGCATTTTGTGTCCATCTTTGGTTTAAACCAGCATCTGCAGTTCCTTCCTACACATCTCGCATAAGTATCTAATCGTACTTCTGCTGACTGCTATTTCTGGAGGACCCGGCGTGGAGGGACGGTGGGAGAACGAAGGGGACCCGATGTAGGGGAGTGGAGGGGGCAATCTAGTTTTAGAATCCTCTGCCCAGGAGATAAACCTGCATCCGTTCGTTCGTTTGTTTGTTCGTTCATTACGGTTAAGGCGCTGTTAATTACAGTCAAGTTTCTGTGTACCTTCGTGTGTGTTGTAAACGTTAGCAGACCAATTTCCATCCGGCCATGAATAAAGTTCGATGGTCCCGGATTGTATTGCATCGTATCGTATAGACCTCAGATAGACACAACATGCTGGAGTAACTCAGCGGGACAGGCAGCATCTCTGGGGAGAAGGAATGGGTGACTCTTCTCATAGTCCTCCTCTGGCTTCCTACCTTCAGTTTAGTTTAATGTCACGTGTACGGAGGTACAGTAAACAAGTTTTTTTTCCGCTTTGTGGGCCAGATATCAAAGAATGAATATCAAAGAATATCAAAGATATCAAATTGGTGAAGAAAGCGAATGCCATGTTGGCCCTCATAACAAGAGGAGTTGGGTATAGGAGCAAAGAGGTACTTCTGCAGTTGTACAGAGCCCTAGTGAGACCACACCTGGAGTATTGTGTGTAGTTTTGGTCTCCAATTTGTGGAAGGACATTCTTGCTATTGAGGGAGTGCAGCGTAGGTTTACAAGGTTAATTCCCGGGACGACGGGACTGTCATATGCTGAGAAAATGGAACGGCTGGGCTTGTACACTCTGGAGTTTAGAAGGATCAGAGGGGATCTTTTTGAAACATATAAGATTATTAAGGGTTTGGACACGCTAGAGGCAGGAAACATGTTGGGGGAGTCCAGAAACAGGGACCACAGTTTAAGAATAAGGGGTAAGCCTTTTAGAACGGAGACGAGGAAACACTTCTTCACACACAGAGTTGTGACTGTGGAATTCTCTGCCTCTGCGGGCGGTGGAGGCTGGTTCTCTGGATACTTTCAAGAGAGAGCTGGATAGGGCTCTGAAAGCTAGCGGAGTCAGGTGATATGGGGAGAAGGCAGGAACGGGATACTGATTGGGGATGATCAATGGCCTACCACTGCACCTATTGTCTATTGTCTATTGCGTATTGTTCTCCCCGCGACCTGCGTGGGTTTTCTCCGAGATCTTCAGTTTCCTCCCACACTCCAAAGACCTACAGGCTCCGTACGTGAATTCGCTTGATGTGAATGCAAAATTGCCCCTAGTGTGTGAAGGGGGATCGCTGGTCGGCGAAGTACCCCTGTTTCCCCGCTGGATCTCTGAACTAAACTAAACAAAATGTAAAATTAAGGAGCAGAGCCCGATGGTAGCATTAAATTTCCTGTCAGACTCTTAAGCACTGACAGGCTCAGGGAGACTGAACACATACAGTTGAACATTGAGATATGAGCTGTAAATACACCAAAGGATTCATACAAAATTGATTTGGCCATCTTCATCAAAAAAGCTGACAAAGATTCTTCACCTAAATACACACTCATTACTAACTTCAAAGAGTCTAGTTGGTATCCCAGCGTATCGAAATGATCTACTGTGCCTTTGATCTTGTTCAGGGGCAAAATGCTACACTGTGTTTTTCAGTATGTGACTATAAATAGTTCTGTCATCATAATTTTATGATCTGCATCAACTTATTCTTGCAGCGCAGATGCTTAGAAGTTCCCTCTGCCTTCTGATTCCATTTGCTCTAGATGCAAACATTTCCGCTCAACCCAATGCCAAGATAACGGTGGCGCAGGGGTAGAGTCGCTGCCTCACAGCGCCAGACCCAGGGTCGATCCTGACTACGGGAGCTTGTCTGTACGTTCTCCCCGTGACCTGCGCTGGTTTTCTCCCAGATCTTCGGTTTCCTCCCACACTCCATAGACGTTCAGGTTTGTCGATTATTTGGCATGGTATAAATGTTAAAAAAAAATTTCCCTAGTGTGTTATAGACAATAGACAATAGGTGCAGGATTAGGCCATTCGGCCCTTCAAGCCAGCACCACCATTCAATGTGATCATGGCTGATCATCCACAATCAGTATCCCGTTCCTGCCTTCTCCCCATATCCCCTGACCCCGCTATCTTCAAGAGCCCTATCTAGCTCTCTCATGAAAGTATCTAGAGAACTGACCTCCACCGCCATCTGAGGCAGAGAATTCCACAGACTCACAACTCTGTGTGAAAAAGTGTTTCCTCGTCTCCGTTCTAAATGGCTTACCCCTTATTCTTAAACTGTGGCCACTGGTTCTGGACTCCCCCAACATCGGGAACATGTTTCCTGCCTCTAGCGTGCCCAAACCCTTAA
Source organism: Amblyraja radiata (assembly GCF_010909765.2). Lineage (NCBI taxonomy): Eukaryota > Metazoa > Chordata > Chondrichthyes > Rajiformes > Rajidae > Amblyraja > Amblyraja radiata. The sequence continues at coordinate 63,977,654 of NC_045965.1, read as the reverse complement.
TAATCTTATATGTTTCAATAAGAATCCCTCTCATCCTTCTAAACTCCAGAGTGTACAAGCCCAGCCGCTCCATTCTCTCAGCATTTGTTGAAGGATAGAGTTAGTGTGTCGGGGCAGACTCGATGGGCCGAAGGGCCTGTTTCCATGCTGTATCTCTAAAACAAAACTGGAACTTTCCTCATCAATATTTGTCATTAAAACACTCTGTTGAGTTGAGTTTCAGTTTAGTTCATTGTCACCTGTACCGAGGTACAGTGAAAAGATTTGCTGCATTCTAACCGGCCAGTGGAAAGACTACACGATTGCAATCAAGCTGTACACATTGCACAGTTATATGAGAAGGGGAATAACATGAATAACTTTTAGTTTAGTTTAGTTTATTTGGGAGATACAGCGCGGAAACAGGCCCTTCGGCCCACCGAGTCCGCCCCGACCAGCGGTCACCCGGTATACTAATACTATCCTTCGCACGAGGGACAATTTACAATTATTTTATCAAACCTGCACGTCTTTGGAGTGTGGGAGGAAACCGGAGCACCTGGAGAAAACCCACACAGCTCACAGGAAGAACATTCAAACTCCATACAGGCAACACCCATAGTCAGGATCGAACCTGGGTCTCTGCCGCTATAAGGCAGCAACTCTACTGCTGTGTCACCTTGCCACCCATTTGTAAAAATACAGTAAAAATATAGGAGCAAAGAGGTCCTTCTGCAGTTGTACAGAGCCGTAGTGAGACCACACCTGGAGTATTGGGTACAGTTTTGGTCCAATTTGAGGAAGAACATTCTTGCTATTGAGGGAGTGCAGTGTAGGTTTACAAGGTTAATTCCCGGGATGGCGGGACGGTCATATGCTGAGAGAATGGAGCGGCTGGGCTTGTACACTCTGGAGTTTCGAAGGATGAGAGGCAATCTCTTTGAAACATATAAGGGTTTGGACACGCTAGAGGCAGGAAACATGTTCCCGATGTTGGGGGAGTCCGGAACCAGGGGCCACAGTTTAAGAATGAGGGGTAAGCCATTTAGAACGGCGATGAGGAAACACTTTTTCGCACAGAGAGTTGTGAGTCTGTGGAATTCTCTGCCTCAGAGGGTGGTGGAGGCCGGTTCTCTGGATGCTTTCAAGAGAGAGCTAGATAGAGCTCTTGAAGATAGCGGAGTCAGGGGATATGGGGAGAAGGCAGGAACGGGGTACTGATTGTGGATGATCAGCCATGATCACATTGAATGGCGGTGCTGGCTTGAAGGGTCGAATGGCCTACTCCTGCACCTATTGTCTATTGTCTATGGTCTTCCCTTGTGGATCATGATGGACTCCACCTTTCCTTGATCATCATTGCTGGCATTGATTTGTCCTTTTCGCGTGCCTTTATTCATTAGTTCTTTGCACCTCTTCATATTTCTTGCTTACCTCTCCCCCGACTCTCCATCTGAAGAAGGGTCTCGATCCGAAACGTCGCCAATTCCTTCTCTCCAGAGATGCTGCCTGTCCCGCTGAGTTGCTCCAGCTTTTCGTATCTATCTTTGGTGAAAACCAGCATCTGCAGTTCCTTCCCACACACGTCGCCTACCCATGTTCTCCAGAGATGCTGCTGCCTGACCCGCTGAGTTACTCCAGCACATTGCGTGTCACTTTATGTCATATATTTTATAAACGAGCATCTGCAGTTCCTTGTGTCGGCAAGAAGAGTTGACGTTTGCCCGGGTTTGATTTACTTTTAGTGAAATGTCTCTTCGGCTCGAGATCTGAAAACTTGTGGTGACACGGTGGCTCAGCGGGTAGAGCTACCGTCTTACAGCGCCAGAGACGCCGGGCTCGATCGTGAGCTCAGGCGCTGTCTGTGTGTGGAGTTTGCACGTTCTCCCTTTGACTCTGCGGTTCTCCTCCGATTTCCTCCCACATCACCTTCGGGCAGCACGGTGGCGCAGCGGTGGAGCTACTGCCTCACAGCGCCAGAGACCCGGGTTCGATCCCGATTACGGGCGCTGTCTGTACGGATTTTGTACGCCCCCCCCCCCCCCGTGACTTGCGTGGGCTTTTAGCCCAGATCTTCGTTTTCCTCCCACACTCCAAAGACGTGCAGGTTTGTAGGTTAACTGGCTTGGTATAAATGTAAATTGTCCCTAGTGTGTGTAGTAGTGTGTTGGTGTGCGGGGATCGCTGGTCGGCATGGGCTCGGTGGGCCGAAGTGACTGTCGGAAGGAACAGCAGATGCAAAAAGCTGGAGTCACTCAGCGGGTCAGGCGGTATCTCTGGCCCGAAAATCGACACCTATTCCTTTTCCCCAGAGATGCTGCCTGACCTGCTGAGTTAAGGGCCTGTCCTACTAGGGCGTCATTTGCGCGTCACGCAGGTGGCGCGCGACGATTTTGTGAATCCTAAACTCCTGGGGCATCGCGCGTCACTGCCTACGCACCACGTCTCACCACGCGCCATGCATGCGTAATGCACGCCATGCGCGCATCACAATGCGGACGTGACGCATAAATTATGTTGCGTCGTGCGTCGTGACGCGTAAATGATGTCACGTAAATGACGCGCAAACGACACCCATGTGGGACAGGCCCTTGACTCCAGCTTTTTGCCTCCTTGCTCCGCGATTCCGCCGCTGTGCGTGCCAACACTTTCAAGGCATTAGCGCCAAGTTCTCATTTCTCTTCGTACACAGGCGAATCCAAAAGTAATTGTACGCTCCACAGCTGGACCATTGAAACCTTCACCAGTCGTATTATTTAAGTGGCTCATTAGCAAATTGAGAAGCACTAACAGATTGTTATGTGGATTGGTTTTGACTCATTGTTACGGCCGTGATTGCGGCAGAAGAAATTGCATTCCAGCAAATTGCCAATTGGAAAAAATGCAGTTCCGTTGTGAGTTTGCTCCTTTCTGTGAGAAAGGAAATATGTCTTGTTTGGCAGTGCGTTAGAGTTGCATTAAGAGCATTAGAAGTGGGCGGCATGGTGGTGCAGCGGGTAGAGCCACTGCCTCACAGCGTCAGAGTCCCAGGTTCGATCGGAGTGTTGCTACAGGAATAGGAGTAGAATTAGGCCATTCGGCCCACCAAGTCTACTCTGCCATTCAATCGTGGCTGATCTATCTCTCCCTCCTAACCCCATTCTCCTGCCTTCTCCCCAAAACCCCTGACACCCGCACTAATCAAGAATCTATCTATCTCTGCCTTGAATGAATGATACATAGATACATAGAAAATAGGTGCAGGAGTAGTCCATTCGGCCCTTCGAGCCTGCACCGCCATTCAATATGATCATGGCTGATCATCCAACTCAGTATCCCGTACCTGCCTTCTCTCCATACCCCCTGATCCCTTTAGCCACAAGGGCCACATCTAACTCCCTCTTAAATATAGCCAATGAACTGGCCTCAACTACCCTCTGTGGCAGAGAGTTCCAGAGATTCACCACTCTCTGTGTGAAAAAGTTTCTTCTCATCTCGGTCCTAAGGGATTTCCCCCTTATCCTTAAGCTGTGACCCCTTGTCCTGGACTTCCCCAACATCGGGAACAATCTTCCTGCATCTAGCCTGTCCAACCCCATAAGAATTTTGTACGTTTCTATAAGATTCCCTCTCAATCTCCTAAATTCTAGCGAGTATAAGCCAAGTCTATCCAGTGAATAAGTTCATTGGCCACGTATGTTCACATACAAGGAATTTGCCTTGGTACTCCGCTCGCAAGTAGCAACACGACATACAGTAAATAATTATGAATAAAACATAAAACATTAAAACATTAAGAATAAAACATTATAGTTTAAACATGTGAATGAAATAAAATTCCAGAGCAAAAGGAGGCTACAGATTTTTGGTTATTGAGTAGAGCTGCTACTCGTGGAAAAAAATCTGTTTTTAAGTCTGGCTGTGGCAGCTTTGACAGTCCGGAGTCGCCTTCCAGAGGGAGGTGATTCAAAGAGTTTGTGGCCAGGGTGAGAGGGGTCAGAGATGATCTTACCCGCTCGCTTCCTGGCCCTTGCAGTGTACAGTTCATCAATGGAGGGAAGGTTGCAGCCAAAAACCTTCTCTGCTGATCGGACGATTCGCTGCAGCCTCCGGATGTCGTGCTTGGTGGCCGAGCCAAACCAGACCATGATGGAGAAGGTGAGGACAGACTCTACGATGGCCGTGTAGAATTGGACCATCATTGCCTGTGGCAGATTGTGCTTCCTCAGCTGCTGTAGGAAGTACATCCTCTGTTGGGCCTTTTTGACTGTGGAGTCGATGGTGGCCTCCCATTTAAGGCCCTTGGAGATGATGGTTCCCAGGAACTTAAAAGACTCCACAGATGTGACTGTGGTGTTGTTGATGGTGAGTGGGGGGAGGGGAGGGGGAGCTCTCCAGAAGTCTACAATCGATTCCACTGTCTTAAGAGCATTGAGCTCCAGGTTGTTGCGATGGCACCAAGACGCCAGCTGTGTCACTTCCTGTCTTTAGGCAGATTCCTCCTCACCCTGGATCAGTCCAATCAGGGTTGTGTCGTCCGCAAACTTGAGAAGCTTGACAGAAGAGTCAGTGGAGGTGCAGTCGTTGGTGTAGAGAGAGAAGAGGTGAGTATGCAGCCTTGCGGTGCTCCTATGCTGAGGGTCTGTGGGCCCGAGATAACGGCCGAGATTACACCAATTGACTGCCTCCACAACCTTCTGTGGTGCAACGACAGAGCTACTGTCTTACAGCGCCAGAGACCCGGGTTCGATCCTGAGCTCGGGTGCTTTCTGTGTGTGTGGAGTTTGCACGTTCACCCTGTGTGGCCGCGTGGGTTTCCTCCAGTTTCCCTGGTGCCCGGAAATGGGGGGGGACTATGGAAAAACACTGCTGTAATTTCTACATGGTGAAATCAAAATGTATAAAGATGGCTTTTATTAAAATCTGACAGTGTGCATTTTAACCACATGTGATTTTTTTTTAATTGCAAATCTCAAATTGTGGAGTACAGAGGCAAATAAATAAATGATGGGTCTTTGTCCCAAACGTTATGGAGGGCGCTGTACTTGAGGCAGGGGTTATTGCAAAGTTTATGAAACATTGAAGATAGACACAAAATGCTGGAGTAACTCATCGGGACAGGCAGCATCACTGGAGAGAAGGAATGGGTGAAATTTCGGGTCGAGACACTTCTTCAGACTGAAGAAAGGTCTCGAGTCGATTTCTCACCCATTCCTTCTCTCCAGAGATGTTGCCTGTCCCGATGATTTACTCCAGCATTTTGTGTCTATCTTTGATTTAAACCAGCATCTGCAGTTCTTTCCTACACATTAAGAAACATTGAAACATAGAAACATAGAAAATAGGTGCAGGAGTAGGCCATTCGGCCCTTCGAGCCTGCACCGCCATTCAATAGGATCATGGCTGATCATCCTGTACCTCAGTATCCTGTACCTGCCTTCTCTCCATACCCCCTGATCCCTTTAGCCACAAGGGCCACATCTAACTTCCTCTTAAATATAGCCAATGAACTGGCCTCAACTACCTTCTGTGGCAGAGAATTCCACAGATTCACCACTCTCTGTGTGAAAAATGTTTTGCTCATCTCGGTCCTAAAAGATTTCCCCCTTATCCTTAAACTGTGACCCCTTGTTCTGGACTTCCCCAACATCGGGAACAAACTTCCTGCATCTAGCCTGTCCAACCCCTTGAGACAGGTGCATGGATTGGACATGTTTAGTGGGATATGGGCCAAATGCAGGCAGGTGGGACTGGTGTAGATGGGGTATGCTGGTCGGCGTGGGCAAGTTGGACCATACGCTGTATAACTATGACTCTTTGCCTCACTCTTATCCTCCTTAGATTAGACTACGGAGAGTCGGCATGTCAAAGAGGACTCTCGCGAACTTCTACAGGTGCACAGTAGAGAGCATGCTGACTGGTTGCATCGTGGCCTGGTTCGGCAACTTGAACGTCCAGGAGCGGAAAAGACTGCAAAAAGTTGTGACCATTGCCCAGTTCATCACCAGCTCTGACCTGCCCACCATCGAAGGGATCTATCGCAGTCGCTGCCTCAAAAAGGCTGCCTACATCATCAAGGACCCACACCATCCTGGCCACACACTCATCTCTCCGCTGCCATGGGGCAGAAGGTACAGGAGCCTGAAATCTGCAACATCCAGGTTCAGGAACAGCTACTGCCCCACAGCCATCAGGCTATTAAACTTGCCAACAAACAGACTCTGAGCTGTAACAGCCTATTGCACTTTATCTGTTTATTTATGTGTATATTGAATTGAACTGATCTGTATTTTTGTTTACTATATTCTGTTGTGCTGCAGCAAGCAAGAATTTCATTGTCCTATCTGGGACACATGACAATAAACTCTCTTGTAGTTTAAGAAGGTACTGCAGATGCTGGAAAATGGAAGGTACACAAAAATGCTGGAGAAACTCAGCGGGTGCAGCAGCATCTATGGAGCGAAGGAAATAGGCAACGTTTCGGGCCCGAAACGTTGCCTATTTCCTTCGCTCCATAGATGCTGCTGCACCCGCTGAGTTTCTCCAATAAATTCTCTTGACTTGACTACAAGTGCTTCTTAATCCTTTCTTCATCCTCTTCCTTGCCCACCCAAGATCTGCGGGGTTTTAAAAAAAAAAAAAAGCAAATCGCTGTGTAAATCTTCATGTTAATACATTTGTTACTAATAGCATACAGCATGATTCCACTCCATTAATGTTTCAAGTGGGTGAAAAATTAAGTAGATTATCTGCGAATCTAAATGAAGTCGCTTTGAGCATGATCACTGATCATTCCAGTCACGCTGGGTTTAAAAGGGAGCTCTACCTGTCGATCGTGGCGTGTGTTCATTCTCGCTAATTAGATAGAGCAAAGCCTGACATCACTCTGGCAGAAGCCCCGGCCTCCGAGAATGTCGGGCACAGTTTTTCCACCGTTACTGCTGTCGACGTATTTTCTACTTGAATAAAGTTTTTATTTTTTTAATTTCAAATTAAAAAAAAAATGAAATAGAAGTTGCAGATGTATAAGATAGAAACATAGAAACATAGAAATTAGGTGCAGGAGTAGGCCATTCGGCCCTTCGAGCCTGCACCGCCATTCAGTATGATCATGGCTGATCATCCAACTCAGTATCCTGTACCTGCCTTCTCTCCATACCCTCTGATCCCCTTAGCCACATCTAACTCCCTCTTAAATATAGCCAATGAACTGGCCTCGACTACCCTCTGTGGCAGAGAGTTCCAGAGATTCACCACTCTCTGTGTGAAAAAAGTTCTTCTCATCTCGGTTTTAAAGGATTTTCCCCCTTATCCTTAAGCTGTGACCACTTGTCCTGGACTTCCCCAACATCGGGAGCAATCTTCCTGCATCTAGCCTGTCCAACCTCTTAAGAATTTTATAAGTTTCTATAAGATCCCCTCTCAATCTCCTAAATTCTAGAGAGTTCAAGCCTAGTCTATCCAGTCTTTCTTCATAAGACAGTCCTGACATCCCAGGATTCAGTCTGGTGAACCTTCTCTGCACTCCCTCTATGGCAATAATGTCCTTCCTCAGATCAAAAATAACTGGAGATGCTGGAAAAATCGAAGGTAGACAAAAATGCTGGAGGAACTCAGCGGGTGAGGCAGCATCTATGGAGCGAAGAAGGAATAGGTGACGTTTCAGGTCGAGGCCCTTCTTCAGACTGATGTGGGGGCGAGAGGGCGGGAAGAAGAAAGGAAGAGGCGGAGACAGTGGGCTGAGGGAGAGCTGGGAAGGGGAGGGGAAGGAGGGAGAAAGCAAGGACTACCTGAAATTGGAGAAGCCAATGTTCATACCGCTGGGGTGTGAACTACCCACAAGAAATATGAGGGGCTGCTCCTCCAAATTGCAAAAATGTCACTTGGGCAGTTTACACCCCAATGGTATGAACATTGACTTCTCCAATTTCAGGTAGTCCCTGCTTTCTCCCTCCTTCCCCTCCCCTTCCCAGCTCTCCCACCGCCCACTGTCTCCGCCTCTTCCTTTCTTCTTCCCCCCCCCCCACCCCCCACCCCTACATCAGTCTGAAGAAGGGTCTCGACCCGAAACACCACCTATTCCTTTGCTCCATAGATGCTGCCTCACCCGCTGTGTTTCTCCAGCATTTTTGTCCATAAGACGTTGTTGGTGAGACCGCATTTGGAGCATTGTGTTCAGTTCTGGGCACCATGTTACAGGAATGATATTGTCAAGCTGGGTTAAAAACCTTCCTTTCCCCCCCCCCCCCCCCCCCTTTGGCGAACTGTACACTGCAGGGGCCAGGAAACGAGCGGGTAAGATCATCTCTGACCCCTCTCACCCTGGCCACAAACTCTTTGAATCACTTCCCTCTGGAAGGCGACTCCGGACTGTCAAAGCCGCCACAGCCAGACATAAAAACAGTTTTTTAATTTTTTCAATTCAATTCAATTCATTTCAATTCAAGCTTGAAAGAGGTCAGAGAAGATTTACAAGGATGTTGCCAGGACTAGAGGGTGTGAGCTATAGGGAGAGGTTGAGTAGGCTGGGTCTCTATTCCTTGGAGCGCAGAGGGTGAGGGGTGATCTTATAGAAGTGTATAAAATCATGAGAGGAATAGATCGGGTAGATGCACTGAATCTCTTGCCCAGAGTAGGGGAATCGAGGACCAGAGGACATAGGTTTAAGGTGAAGCGGAAAAGATTTAATAGGAATCTGTGGGGTAAATTTTTCACACAAAGGGTGATGGGTGCATGGAACAAGCTGCCAGAGGAGGTCGTTGAGGCTGGGACTACCCCCATCGTTTCAGAAGCAGTTAGATAGGTACATGAACAGGACAGGTTTGGAGGGATATGGACCAAGCGCAGGCAGGTGGGACTAGTGTAGCTGGGACATTGTTGGCCGGTGTGGGCAAGTTGGGCCAAAGGGCCTGTTTCCACGCGGTATCACTCTTCACTGCATTATTGTGCATGAATAATCCAACATCCAAGACCGCAAGAAATTGCAGCGAATTGTGAACGCAGCCCAGACCATCACACAAACCAACCTCCCTTCCATGATTCAATTTACACCTCACGCACCCCGGCCACTCCCTCTTCTCCCCTCTCTCCCATCGGGCAAAAGGTACAGAAGTGTGAAAACGCACACCTCCAGATTCAGGGACAATTTCTTCCCAGCTGTTATCAGGCAACTGAATCATCCTATCACAACCAAAGAGCGGTCCTGAACTACAATCTACCTCATTGGTGACCCTCGGACTATATTTGATCGGACTTTACTTGCTTTAAAGATAGCAGAGTCAGGGGATATGGGGAGAAAGCAGGAAAACATAGAAACATAGAAAATAGGTGCAGGAGTAGGCCATTCGGCCCTTCGAGCCTGCACCGCCATTCAATATGATCATGGCTGATCATCCAACTCAGTATCCTGTACCTGCCTTCTCTCCATACCCCCAATCCCTTTAGCCACAAGGGCCACATCTAACTCCCTCTTAAATGTAGCCAATGAACTGGCCTCAACTACCTTAGAAACATAGAAACATAGAAAGTAGGTGCGAGAGTAGACCACCAGGTCCGTCGAGCCCGCACCGCCATTCGCTCATGGCTGAACACTAAACAGACACACTCACCCACAAACAGTAGACACAAGACACAGAACACAAGACACTACCCTCCCCTTTATACCGCTATCACCCCTCTCCACCCCAAGAACCGCGTGATCTCCTGGGGGAGGCAAAAAAACGTATAAAAACCCAGGTCCAATTCGGGAAAAAAATCCGGGAAATTCCTCTCCGATCCCAATCCAGGCGATCGACACTTGTCCAGGAGATCACTCAGGTCTTACTATACTAACCATACCTAGGTCCATATCCCTGCCCTCTCCCCGTAGCCCCTTATCCCCTTGGCAGCTAAAAAACCATCTATTTTAGACTTAAATATATTTAACGTTTCTGCTTCCACTGCTCCCTGGGGCAGTGAATTCCATAAATTAACCACCCTCTGGGTGAAGAAGTTCTTCCTCATCTCAGTTTTAAAATAGCCCCCCCTTATTCTGCAACTATGTCCCCTAGTTCTAGTTTCCCCGATCATTGGGAACATCCTCGGTGCATCCACCCGATCAAGGCCCCTCACGATCTTATATATAAAGATATAAAGATCTTATATGTATATATATATTACCTTCTGTGGAAGAGAGTTCCAGAGATTCACCACTCTATGTGTGAAAAATGTTTTTCTCATCTCGGTCCTAAAGGATTTCCCCTTTATCCTTAAACTGTGACCCCTTGTCCTGGACTGCCCCAACATCGGGAACAATCTTCCTGCATCTAGCCTGTCCAACCCCTTAAGAATTTTGTAAGTTTCTATAAGATCCCCCCTCAATCTTCTAAATTCCAGCGAGTACAAGCCGAGTCTATCCAGTCTTTCTTCATATGAAAGTCCTGACATCCCAGGAATCTGTCTGGTGAACCTTCTCTGTACTCCCTCTATGGCAATAATGTCCTTCCTCAGATTAGGAGACCAAAACTGTACGCAATACTCTAGGTGTGGTCTCAACAAGGCCCTGTACAACTGCAGTAACAGAACAGGCGACTGATTAGGGATGATCAGCCATGATCACATTGAAGGGCCAAATAGCCTACTCCTGCACCTATTGTCGATTGTCTATTGTCTATTTACCTTGCACTAAACATTATCCCCTTATCATGTATCTGTACACTACTGAAAATGGCTCGATCACAATCATGTATTGTCTTTCTAATAATAATAATAATAATGGATGGGATTTATATAGCGCCTTTCTAATACTCAAGGCGCTTTACATCGCATTATTCATTCACTCCTCAGTCACACTCGGTGGTGGTAAGCTACTTCTGTAGCCACAGCTGCCCTGGGGCAGACTGGCGGAAGCGTGCCTGCCATTCTGCGCCTACGGCCCCTCCGACCACCACCAATCACTCACACACATTCACACACAGGCAAAGGTGGGTGAAGTGTCTTGCCCAAGGACACAATGACAGTATGCACTCCAAGCGGGATTCGAACCGGCTACCTTCCGGCCGCCAGCCGAACACTTAGCCCATTGTGCCATCTGTCGTCTAATGACTGGCTAGCCCGCAACAAAAAAGCTTTTCACTGTACCTCGGTACACGTGACAATAAAGTAAACTGAACTGAAATGAACTGAGTATAGACACAAAAAGCTGGACTAACTCAGTGGGACAGGCAGCTTCTCTGGGGAGAAGGAATGGGTGACGTTTCGGGTCGAGCCCGTTCTTCAGACTGATTAGGGATCAGGGAAACGAGAGATATAGCCGGTGATGTGGAGAGATAAAGAACAATGAATTAAAGATATGCAAAATATAACAATGATAACCGAAACAGACCATTGTTAGCTGTTTGTTCAAGAAGGAACTGCAGATGCTGGAAAATCGATGGTACACAAAAATGCTGGAGAAACTCAGCGGGTGCAGCAGCATCTATGGGGCGAAGGAAATAGGTAACGTTTCGGGCCGAAAACCTTCTTAGCTGTTTGTTAGGTGAAAATGAGACTTGGGTGGGGGTGGGGGGGGGGAGGGCGGGGGGGGGGGGGGAGGGGTGGTAGAGAGAGTGGGAATGCCGGGGTTACTTGAAGTTAGATAAATCAATATTCATACCACTGGGCTGTAAGCTGCCCAAGTAATATATGAGGTGCTGTTCCTCCAATTTGCATTTAGCCTCACTCTGACAATGGAGGAGGCCTAGGACAGAAAGGTCAGTGTGGGAATGGGAAGGAGAATTAAAGTGTTTAGCAACCGGGGGATCAGGTAGGTTCAGGTGGACTGAGCGAAGATGTTCTGCGAAACGATCGCCCAGTCTACGATTGGTCTCGCCGATGTACATGAGTCCACATCTTGAACTGAACTGCGAACATTTATACCCGACCATGAGAAATATAGCTGTACTAATAAGAGATTCTAAACACAGCAGGGTGAAGATAAGTCTGAGACAATTCTGTATCAGACAAGATGTTTAAGAGGGGAAGATTTGTACTACATGATGGTTTAACATGACACTTAATTTCTGCTGTTGGGGCTTGTTAGCCTGAATTAATCATTGAGATACAGTAAGCACTTTTGACTTGGTCAATTTAATATCACTGTACAGAAATTGCAAAGCTACATGGTCTCTGTGGTATGATGTTACAATTAACGTGTTCATTCACCTCTGTGTTTGGTTTAGTTTCGTTTAGAGATACAGCGCGGAAACAGGCCCCACTGAGTCCGCACCAACCAGCGATCACCTCGTACACTCACACTATCCTACACGCACTAGGGACAAATGTTCACCTTTTTTTTTTACCAAGCCAATTAGCCTACAAACCTGTACGTCTTCGGAGTGTGGGGGGAAACCATAGATCTCGGAGAAAACCCTCGCAGGTCAGATTCAGATTCAGATTCAACTTTAATTGTCATTGTCAGTGTACAGTACAGAGACAACGAAATGCAGTTAGCATCTCCCTGGAAGAGCGACATAGAATATGTCACGGTCACGGGGAGATTGTACAAACTCCGTACAGACAGCACCCGTGGTCACCGTGCTACACGTGCGGAGTTATAAAGTAAAGTAAAGTATCTTTTATTGTCATTCAAACTGTCTCCAGTTTGAACAAAATTGCATACCTTGCAGTCATAACATAAAATAAAATAACAGAACACACAATGAACACAGTTTAACATCCACCACAGTGAGTCTACCAGGCACCTCCTCACTGTGATGGAAGGCAAAAGTCTTAAAGTCCTTGTCTCTCCTTCCTTGTTCTTCCTCTGCGTTGAGGTTTCGATGTTGGGCCCCCCGCCGGGTGATGGTAAGTCCCGCGGCCGAATCCGAGCTCCGCGAAGGGGCCGGTTCAAACTCCGCGGCCCGGGGCGGATGAAGCCGCCACCCTCCAGTCCAGTGGGAGAAGCTGTTGTTGCGGGAGCTCCGGAGAACAGGTCACCAACCTGGGACCCTCGAGCCCCCGACGATGTCGTCCACTGGGCCCGCGGCCGAAGCCTCCGAGGCCCCGAAGTCGGGCCGCCGCCTCAGCGCCACCACAGCGTCGTGATGGCTCTGCCTCCGGAGCCTCAAGGTCGGTTCCAGTTGGAGGCCGCCAGCTCAGCGATTAGGCCTCAGCGCAGACGGAGACGGGGATATGATAAAGAAAATGTTGCACCCCCCACACATACGCAACTAAAAATAAACTAAACATACATCTAACAAGATTTTTAAAAAATTTAAAAAAGGAAAAACCAGACGGACGGCAGGCGAACAGCAGCTGCTTGGGCAGCGCCACCACTTCCGAAGTTTGCACGTTCTCCCATGATTACATGGGTTTCTTGCAAACTCCGTACAGACAGCGCCGTTAGGTGGGATTGCACCCAGGTCTCTGGCGCTGTTTTCACATCTGACAGCTGTTTTCACATAATCCCGATGCAAGTTTGGTTGTCATTGCTGGTGAAGAGGTTGCATCCTTTGTCTTAGAGTCATAGACTCATACAGCACGGACACAGGCCCTTGGGCCCAACTTGCCCATGCCGACCAACATACCCTACCTTAAGAAAAAATGAGTTAAGACCAAAGTTGGGCCATTGAAGACCGAAAAAGGTGAATTTATTATGGAGAACAAGGAAATGGCAGATGAGTTGAACAGGTACTTTGGATCTGTCTTCACTAAGGAGGACACAAACAATCTTCCTGATGTACTAGTGGCCAGAGGATCTGGGGTGACGGAGAAACTGAAGGAAATCCACATTAGGCAGGAAATGGTGTTGGGTAGACTGATGGAACTGAAGGCTGATAAATCCCCAGGACCTGATGGTCTGCATCCCAGGGTACTTAAGGAAGTGGCTCTAGAAATCGTGGATGCATTGGTGATAATTTTCCAATGTTCTATAGACTCAGGGTCAGTCAGTTCCTGTGGATTGGAGGGTAGCTAATGTTATCCCACTTTTTAAGACCAGTTAGCCTGACATCGGTGGTGGGGAAGATGCTGGAGTCAATTATAAAAGATGAGATAGCCGAACATTTGGACAGCAATAACAGGATCGGTCCAAGTCAGCATGGATTTACGAAGGGGAAATCATGCTTGACTAATCTGCTGGAATTTTTTGAAGATGTAACAAGGAAAATGGACAAGGGAGAGCCAGTGGATGTAGTGTACCTGGACTTTCAGAAAGCATTTGATAAGGTCCCACATAGGAGATTAGTGGGCAAAATTAGGGCACATGGTATTGGGGGTAGAGTGCTGACATGGATAGAGAAGTGGTTTCTTAAATAATGGGATAGTCCCAGCCTCAACTACTGTTTCTAACAGTTTCTTAAACGTTGCGATAGCCACTGCCTCAACTATCTCCTCCGGCAGCTTGTTCCATACACCCACCAACCTTTGTGTGGAAAAAGTTACCCCTCAGATTCCTATTAAATCTTTTCCCCTTCACCTTGGTCCTCGATTCCCCTACTATGGGCAAAATATCTATTCCTCTCATGACTTTGAACATACAGGGTTGGAGGGAGGAAAGTGTAATTATTCATTCCACAGTCCCCGAGTGCTCTTTACATTAATTTAAAACTTATTTCACACCAATGGAAACATCAAAACATAAGGAGTGATCTTAAGTCTGAGTAATTATATCATAGCTGAAATGTCTCTTAATCCCATTCATTTCCCTTGCATCTATGTTCTTTTTGGGCCTGTCTTAGGCATAACGGGCTGGTGAAGGAAGCGATGTGTGTGTGTGTGTGTGTGTGTGTGTGTGTGTGTGTGTGTGTGTGTGTGTGTGTGTGTGTGTGTGTGTGTGTGTGTGTGCGCGCGTGCGTGCATGTGTTCGTGTTCCACTCTGACAGTCGCCGTTCCAGTTGCCGGTTTTTCAGGTGACTGCCAGCAACTTGACAGTCGCCGGCAGCCCGCTGAAAAATCACCTAAGTGGGACAGGCCCATTATATTTGAGTTTGACGTGATTGTATTTATGTGTAATATTAGCAGATCTGTGTGAATGGCATGCAAAACAAAATTTTGTAGTGTCAAAAGAGTCAATAGTTTTTATTGTCATGTGTCCTGGAAAGGGCATTGAAATTCTGCACAACAGAATATGTAAACATGGTACTCTGTAAAAGCCAGAATAAACAACACAAGCAAGTTCCGTGTGCATCAGACTGAAGAAGGGTCTTGACCCAAAACATTACCCATTCCTTCTCTCCAGAGCTGCCTGTCCCGCTGAGTTACTACAGCATTGTGTGTATATACATTATATATGTATACACAGAGTCTCTTGCCCAGACTAGGTGAATCGAGAACCAGAGGACATAGGTTTAAGGTGAAGGGGAAAAGATTTAATAGGAATGTGATAAGCTTTTCCCTTTGAGAATAGGGAAGATTCAAACAAGAGGACATGACTTCAGAATTAAGGGACAGAAGTTTAGGGGTAACATGAGGGGGAACTTCTTTACTCAGAGAGTGGTAGCTGTGTGGAATGAGCTTCCAGTGGAAGTGGTGGAGGCAGGTTCGTTGGTATCATTTAAAAATAAATTGGATAGGCATATGGATGAGAAGGGAATGGAGGGTTATGGTATGAGTGCAGGCAGGTGGGACTAAGGGAAAATAATTGTTCGGCACGGACTTGTAGGGCCGAGATGGCCTGTTTCCGTGCTGTAATTGTTATATGGTTATATGGTTATAGGAATCTGAGGGGTAACTTTTTCACACAAAGGGTGGTGGGTGTGTGGAACGAGCTGCCGGAGAAGATAGTTGAGGCAGTGGCTATCGCGACGTTTAAGAAACAGACAGGTACATGGATAGGTACACAAAATTGCTGGGGAAACTCAGCGGGTGCAGCAGCATCTATGGAGCGAAGGAAATAGGCGACGTTTCGGGCCGAAACCCTTCTTCAGACAGGTACATGGATAGGACAGGTTTGGAAGGATATGGATCAAATGTGGGCAGGTGAGACTAGTGTAGCTGGGACATGTTGGTCGGTGTGGGCAAGTTGGGCCGAAGGGCCTGTTTCCACGCTGTATCACTCTATGAGTGATAGTTGGTGGGAAGAAGCTACTCCTGAACATGGACATTGCAGGTGAGATAGAGTAACTATGGTGAGAAAGGCTTTCGGGCTACGTGAATGCCTATGGTCAGAAATGTATTGCCAGGGTGGTGCTGGATATAGATTCACCTGTAACATTCGAAAGGGAACTATTTAATGGGAAATAATTCGAAGGACAGCGGAGAGTGGCACTTATTGCATTTCTCTTACACAGAAACAGCGCAGAGAGAGAATGGTCCAAATCGAGCCTTTCTCAATGCTCAAGCTACTCGGTGATTCTCCAACAAGCCAGAGAAGGAATAATATACTTCATCCTGGGGATACCTGCACGATTGCTTTGTGTCTGGAGCGGTTCCAAGATGATATTTGTGAATTTAGTATCCCGACTAATGCACTGTGATGTTAGCGATAATAGTTTTGTCTCGGCTCAGAGTTAATACAATTCTTCAGCAGTGACAGCACCTTAATGTACAGATGAAGAGGTTTTGTGTTTAAATAATCATTTGTTACGACTAAAGGTGACATATTGTTATTCCTCATGATGCTTTTTTAACTCCGAAGCTGTGGAAGACCACATACCGCTGAATAATGGATGGCGATATTAATTCGCACGCATCTGTCTCAATTAACCCTGGAATATTTTATTGAAGCATAACACTGCGGAACTGGGGTAAGCTCATGTTTAAGTCCTTCCCATTAATAAATCATACCAATTGCATTTGTAAATATGGGAAAAACTCACAGGGAATGACTGAGTGTGCGCGGGTAGCTGATTGACAGAGAATGGATTGAGAAGTAGCAATAATTCCTCACATATATCTCAAGATTTTTACATATTCTTATTCACATTTTCCCCCTCCGGGGCAGAGAGCACCTTCACTGAACATTTTATGCTCTATTTCTCGACATTAAAGATTAAAGTTTAAAAAAATCAAAAGACTTTGAAATTAAAATGGCCAGCTTCAAGTGATGACGTCACAATGGGTCTACTAGCAGGGAGAGGGCGAATTGCTATTGCAACACACAGGGCAAGTGCTATTGGAATTTTTTTAAAGTGCTCTGCTGAGGGAGGCAAGGGGAGTGCTGGAATCTTCGGTTCGATAACAGCTTGAGTTGGAGGACCATGCCTCCTGTGGGGCTACGGGTAGGGAACTGGTGCATTGGGGGAGCAGACCCAACGGGTCCCACTTGGTCTAGTATGTACTAAAACTCTTCCCACACAGGACGGAACTGCTTATCAATAATTATTTGCGCGACTGTAACCAAACTAGATTTGCAAATCTCAACATATCTCAACCAGCATCGTGTTTAGTTCAGTTTAGTTTGAGGGCAGCACGGTGGCGTAGCGGTAGAGTTGCTGCCTCGTAGCGCCAGAGACCCGGGTTCGATCCTGACTACAGGCCCTGTCTGTACGGAGTTTGTACGTTCTCCCCGTGACCCGTGTGGGTTTTCTCAGGGTGCCCCGGTTTCCAACCACTCTCCAAAGACGTGCAGTTTTTTAGGTTAATTTGGAAATTGTCCCCAGTGTGTAGGATAGTGTTGGGTCGCTGTTCGGCGCGGATACGACGGGCCGAAGGGCCTGTTTCTGCGTCATATCTCTAAATTAAACTTAAGCTGAACTAAAAATAAATGTTTTAATGGAACGGGAAAGTCTGTTGCAACTATTAAGAACATAAGTGCTAGGTGCAGTGTTGTGTAGGGTTCACAAGTCCATAAACTCTAGGTGCAGAATTAGGCCATTCGGTCAATCAAGTCTACTCCGCCATTCAATCATGGCTGATCCATCTTTCCCTGTCAACCCCATTCTCCTGCCTTTCCCCCCACAACCCCTGACACCCGTACTAATCACGAATCTATCAACCACCACCTTAAAAACATCCATTTGTTTAGTTTGGTTTGGTTTAGTTGAGAGATACAGCGCTGAAACAGGCCCTTCGACCCACCGAGTCAACGCCGACCAGCGATCCCCGCACCCTGACACTGTCCTACACACACTAGGGACAATTAAAAATTTTACAGAGTCCAATTAACCAACAAACCTGTACGTCTTTGGAGTGTGGAAGGAAACCGGATCACCCGGAGAAAACCCACGTGGGTCACGGGGAGAAAGTACAAACTCCGTACAGATATCGCCCGTAGTTGTGATCGAACCCGGGTCTCTGGCGCTGCGAGGCAGCAACTCTACCGCTGCGCCACCGTGCCTCCCCGGAGGAGCCGAAGGGCCTGTTTCCGCAAAATTGTTAAGCATCAGCAGAGGGGGCAGGAATTACACTTAAGCATTTGTCCAGAGGGTTTTAGAGTCAATTCCAACTGCAAAGAATTGAGTGAAAAAGTCTGTGGATATTGTCTTGTTGCCTTATTGAATGAAACCGAGCTTTTATCTGGTCTCTCAACGTAACGGAAAAGATTCCATAGCTGTACTTGAAACAAAATATCCAGGAAGTTATTCCTGGAATCTTGTCAATGTCGATCCTGTATAAAACCGCAAAATGAACAAAAAAACCTGTCTGTTAGCACTCAGCAATTTTCAGGGCACGTTGAGCATATAATGGATGTTGTATTTACTTTTCTTCTAACAATTGCTATGCTCTTTTTATCTTTTGTGATACAGCGTGGAAGCAGGCCCTTCGGCCCATCGTGCTCGCCCCAAGCAGCGATCCCCGCACACTAACACAATATGTTCTTTTCATATTCTCTTTTATGAAGTTTTTCTCCTTCCTGCCGGCCTGTGATAAATGATGCATGCTCTCGCTAAAAGTGATGGCTTCACAATTCTTGCAAAAATCAGAATATTTTGTAAGGAGGACGTGAAGTATGTCTTGAGATAGGATTCCCCCCCCCCTCAATGCCTTAGTTTAGTTTACTATAGAGATACAGCGTGGAAACAGGCCCTTCGGCCCACCGAGTCTGTGCCAACCAGCGATCCCCGCACACTAACACTACCCCACACACACAGGGGCCAATTTGCGTTCGTACCGAGCCAATTAACCTACAAACCTGCACGTCTTTGAAGTGTGGGAGAAAACCGGACATCTCGGAGAAATGGGGAGAAGGTACAAACTAGGGTATCTAACACTGTAAGGCTATGCCATCGTGACAACAAGCGCTCATAATCTTAAGGGCATAAAGGGGCTATATAAATGCAACTTTATTTTATGTTATTTTTAAATTTTAGACAATAGATAATAGACAATAGGTGCAGGAGTAATAATAAATAAGTCATAATAATAATAATAATAATAAATAAATACTTTATTGATCCCCTCAGGGAAATTCAGATGTCCAGGAGCCAACAACCAACAAACCCAACCCACACATTCAGAACGAAATCAGACAACAAATACATAAAATACAATATGGACAATACCTGAAAGCAATAAATACTTAAAAAGACCTAATAATTAACTATTAAAAATGCAAAGCATCCCCATACTGCCTAGCGGTCCGTATTATAAAATCTAATGGCTGCAGGGGTGAAGGATCTCCTGAACCGCTCTGTTCCACAGCGCAGGGAGAGGAGCCGGTTGTTGTTCCGTCTGCTCTTTTGACCCTCCAGTATTTCATGGAGGGGGTGCCCGGAGTAAGCCATTCGGCCTTTCGAGCCAGCACCGCCATTAAATGTGATCATGGCTGATCATCCACAATCAGTAACCCCGTTCCTGCCTTCTCCCCATATCCCCTGACTACGCTATCTTTAAGAGCCCTATCTAGCTCTCTCTTGAAAGTATCCAGAGAATTGGCCTCCACCGCCCACAGAGGCAGAGAATTCCACAGACTCACAACTCTCTGTGATAAAAAAAGTATTTCCTCGTCTCCGTTCTAAATGGCTTACTCCTTATTCTTAAACTGTGACCCCTGGTTCTGGACTCCCCCAACATCGGGAACATGTTTCCTGTCTCTAGCGTGTCCAAGCCCTTAACAATCTTATATGTTTCAATGGATATCCTCTCATCCTTCTAATCTCCAGAGTGTACAAGCCCAGCCGCTCCATTCTCTCAGCATATGACAGTCCCGCCATCCCGGGAATTAACCTGGTGAACCTACGCTGCACTCCCTTTTTATTTTTAATAGTTTTAATTTGGAGGAGGGGAATGGTGGGCAGATGAAGCACAGTGCGGGAGGGGTGTAGGGACAGAATCATGGCTGATCCATCATTCTGATAGAGACATAGAAACATAGAAAATAGGTGCAGGAGTAGGCCATTTGGCCCTTCGAGCCTGCACCGCCATTCAATATGATCATGGCTGATCATCCAACTCAGTATCCTGTACCTGCCTTCTCTCCATACCCCTGATCCCTTTAGCACAAGGGCCACATCTAACTCCCTCTTAAATATAGCCAATGAACTGGCCTCAACTACCTTCTGGGGCAGAGAATTCCACAGATTCACCACTCTCTGTGTAAAAAATGTTTTTCTCATCTCGGTCCTAAAAGACTTCCATAGAAACATAGAAACATGATCTATCTCAGACAGCAGCCGTAGTCAGGATGGAATCCGGGTCTCTGGCGCTGTAAGGCAGCAACTCTACCGCTGCGCCACCATGCCACCCTCATATAGTTCCCTCCTTCACAACCTAATCACTGCTAACATAACAGACCTTGTATGCAAGTTTATAACACGGGTGAGCCAAATGCTTAGAAAATCATTCTTGAAAGTGTGTTCAGTTCTGGGCACCATGTTACAGGAAAGATATTGTCAAGCTTGAAAGGGTTCGGAGAAGATCTACGAGGATGTTGCCATGAGCCGAGGGTGTGAGCTATCGGGAGAGGTTGAGTAGGCTGGGTCTCTATTCCTTGGAGGGCAGGAGGATGAGGGATGATCTTATAGAGGTGTACTTTATAAGTTCATGAGAGGAATAGATCGGGTAGATGCACAGAGTCTCTTGCCCAGAGTAGGGGAATCGAGGACCAGAGGACATAGGTTTAAGGTGAGGGGGAAATGATTTAAGAATCGGAGGGGTAACTTTTTCACACAAAGGATGGTGGGTGTATGGAACGAGCTGCCAGAGGAGGTAGTTGAGGCTGGGACTATCCCAACATTTACGAATCAGTTATACAGGTACATGGATAGCGTATGAAGGAACTGCAGATGCTGGTTTAAATCGAAGATAGACACAAAATGCTGGAGTAACTCAGCGGGACAGGCAGCATCTCTGGATAGAAGGAATGGGTGACGTTTTGGGTCGAGACCCTTCTTCATGGACACATGGTACATGGATAGGACAGGTTTGGAGGGATATGGACCAAATGCTGGCAGGTGGGAGTAGTGTAGCTGGGACATTGTTGACCGGTGTGGGCAAGTTGGGCCGAAGGGCCTGTTTCCACACTGTATCACTCTATGACAGGTTTAGAAGGGAGCTGATCAGGAATGCAGGTGATGGGGCATCCCATTAGTCTGTCATTGGCAATCAGCAACCCCTCCAGTGGAAAGAGGTCAGACATCGTGTGTTACCATGGCGCCCACTGAAAATAAGCAATCATGTACTTCAGCTCTCAGCATCCCCCCCCCCCCCCCCCCCCCCCCCCCCATACACGAAGATAAATGCAAAGCAAATTTCATGAACCTGAACTCTTTTCAACAGCTGTCAAGAGTAACTGATTATCCACCAATAGAAAAAACAATGTCATGTCAGAAATGCTGGATTTACAAGTCTCAAGGGGGGCCGCGCTCCCTGAATAGTCCCTGACGTCATTCTCTCATCGGCAACTGGCTTACTGCCCGAATGCGGCTCGTTTGAAGTTTTGAACAAAGTTGTGAACACTGCCCGCTCCGTCACCGGCCCTGACCTCCCCACCAACGAAGGGATTTGCAGGAGTCGCTGCCTCAGAAAGGCAGCCTGCATCATTTCACCATTGCTCTCATCCCACCCCTGCCATCGGGAGGAAGGTACAGGAGCCTGAAAACTGTAGCGTCCAGGTTCAGGAACAGCTTCTTCCCTGCAGCCATCAGGCTATTAAGCTCCAATAAGTTCTGAACTTATGTATATATATATACACACACACACATATATATACACACACACACACACACACACACATATATATACATATACATATTAAAAAAAAAAAAATCTATATATATATATACTAGACTAAGTGGGTCCCGTTGGGTCCCAGCATCACATGGGAAGGCTGGTCACCAACCCAATATTCCACCTCTCCACCAATTCCAATATTGCTCACCAGTGGGGGGGGGGGGGGGGGGTAGGGGCTGTCTGTTGCGCTAGTATGGGTGTTGCGGGCCAAAGGTACTGGTTTCCAGAGGGCTAGTGTAGATATTGTGGACCGAATGGATTCTTGGGCTGGCAGCCAACTGTTGCACCGATTTTAAAAGGCAAACAATTGGGCTGCAGCCACCTGACAACCAAAATTCATTTTGTGAACACAAACTTTTTTTAAAAGGTGAGGCAAACAATTGGGCTGCAGCCACTTTACAGCCGCATCGAGGGTACTCAGTGTTATTCGCATATCTCAGAGAGCCATGACCCTCTCGCTTCCTGGGTCTGGCAGAGACTGACTGAGGCACGACACCTCTGGGTTTTGTAGTCCCTCCCCCTGCCGCTAGCAGGGGCAGCAGAGAGAATGGGTAATTTTTAAAAAACATTAATATCTCTCTGATTTTTCATCGATGGGAAAAACCTCTGTTCCAGGAAGTCGGAGGGGGTCTCTGAGCGAGGTGTCCAAAAATGACAGCCGTAGGTGGCGGTGTTCTCTTGGAAATCGCACCACAGTGGGCCAAAAGAGGTCAAGGTCAGACTTTTAGTAATATAAGATATATACACATACGATCTGTAGGTGCTGGTTAAACCAAAGATAGACGCAAAAGGCTGGAGTAACTCAGCGGGACTGGCAGCATCTATGGAGAGAAGGAATGGGAAGGGTCTTGACCCGAAACGTCACCCATTCCTTCTCTCCAGAGATGCTGCCTGTCCCGCTGAGTTACTCCAGCCTTTGTGTCTATATACGATCACGTATATGTGTGTATTTGTGAGTATGCATATATACACACACACTGAACTTTGTTTCTCTCTCGTTTATTATATTGTTTACAGTGTACTATGACACATATTCTGTTGTGCTGCAGCAAGTAAGAATGTCATTGTTCAATCTGGGATACATTTCTTTTATTTCTTTATTTATATAGCACATTTTTAGTCAACTTGCATTGACCCCAAAGTGCTTCACATAATTACATCCACACACACAGGCAAAGGCGGGTGAAGTGTCTTGCCCAAGGACACACACAGGCAAAGGTGGGTGGTGTCTTGCCCAAGGACACAACGACAGTATGCACTCCAAGCGGGATTCGAACCAGCTACCTTCCGGTTGCCAGCCGAACACTTAGCCCATTGTGCCATCTGTCGTCCCATACATGACAATAAAACACTCTTGACTGTTGACTCTTGACTTTGCGAACTCACCCCACCCCCCCCCCCCCACTCCGCCACCCACCTACCACACACTAATTTTGGATTAAATTGTTCGTCAGCTTCAAGTGATTCTGCACTGGTGTGGAATCTGCCCACTTGCTCTTTCCTGTGAGTTATTTCCCAGCGAATCCCTCCCCTACCAAACGGTGACCCCCGTTCATCAGCTTACACCATTGTTCACACTTTAGAGATACAGCCCGGAATCAGGCCCTTCGGCCCACCGAGTCCGCCCCAACCAGCGATCCCCGCACACAAACACTATCCAACACACAGGGGACAATTTACAATTTTTACCAAAGCCAATTTAACCTACAAACCGGCACGTCTTTGGAGTGTGGGTAGAAACCTGGGCACCCGGAGAAAACCAACGCGGGTCACAGGGAGAACGTGCAAACTCCGCACAGACAGCACCGGTAGCCAGGATCTAACCCAGCAACTCTACCGCTGCGCCACCGTGCTGCCCTGGCAATGGCTCTGCAGGCCAACCACAAGTCCATTATTTCAAACTTTGCAATAACTCTAAAATATAAAAATCCATAAACGACATAATTTCTCAAAATTCCATCAACCATTCCTCGGCCCACCTAGCCAATCGATCAAGATCCTGCCGCGTTTGAGTTGATTTGCTCCAGCATTTTGTTGTGTCTAGCTCGGGTTTGTAGGTTAAATGGCTTGGTGTAAATGTAAATTGTCCCTCGTGTGTGTGTGGGATAGCGTTAGTGCGCGGGGATCGCTGGTCGGCGCAGACACGGTGGGCCGAAGGGCCTGAGTATCTAAACTAAACCAATCTAAACCATCCATAAATACAATCAGGTCAAACTCCAGTACAATAGGTAGAGCAAAGGGGAAAGATACAGAGTGCAGGATATAGTTCTCTCAGCATTGTAGCGCATCAGTTCCAGAGACAAAGTCCAATGTCCGCAATGGGGTAGAGGTGAATCGGACAGTACCCCTAGCTTATGGAAGGACCGTTCAGAAGCCTGATAACAGAGGGGAAGAAGCTGTTCCTCAGACTGGTGGTGCGCGCTTTCAGACTTATACACGTGGCGGCGCTGCCTAAGCAGCTGCGGTTCCTCTGCAATCCGTTTGTCTCTTTTCTTTTTGTCTTGTTTGGGGTATGTTTTTAGTTTGTTTTTAGTGCTGTATATGTGGGGGGTGGGGGGGGAAACTTTTTTAATCTCTTCCTTGAACGGGGAAGCGACCTTTTCCTTGTCGTGTCCCCGTTGTCGTTGGGGCCTAACATTGTGGAGCTGGCGGCCTCCAACTGGAATCGATCTGATGGCTCCGGTGGCAGAGCCTGCGGACTTACCATCACGGAACTGGCTGACATCAGAGGCTGTGGTGGCGCTGCGTCTGTGACCCGACTTCGGAGCATTGGAGGCTTCGGCCGTAGGCCCTGTGGACGTTAACATCGGGAGCTCGCAGGTCCCTGGTAGGCGACTGATTTTCGGGAGCTCCCACAACGGCAACTTCACACGCCCCGAATCGCGGGTTTGAATCGGCGCGTCGCAGGGCCTTTCATCGCCCGGCGCGGCTTAATCGTCCGCGGGACTTACCATCGCCCACCGGGGGCTTTAACATCAAGAGCCTCGATCGACTCGACGCTGCAGTTTGACTGCCTGACCGCGGGAGAAGAACAGTGAAGAGATAAAACCTTCCATCACAGTGAGGAGGTGTTTGGAGATTCACTGTGATGGATGTTTATGTAAATTGCATTAATTGTGTGTTTCGTTTTTTTTGTTGCTGTTATGACTGCAGGGAACAAAATTTTGTTCAAAAATTTATTTGTTTGAATGACAAGAAAAGGCATTCTATTCTAAAAAAAAGTCTATCAATGACCTTCAAGAAAGTGACGTTGCAATCACTCGATGTCCTGACCCTCTTGTGCTAATGAGGCTGTGGCCAATTTTCATTAATGCTCCCCATAATCCAATCAGTATGGTCTTAATCTTCAGTCTATCCTCAAAAAGGATTTTATACTTTGGTAACCAGAAATGTGCTCAATATTCTAAGTGCACTGGCAACCATAACTTACAAAATGAGAGGATTATCCCACCATATCAGTTCAATATCCATTTCTGAACATAGCCGCTCATTCATCCCATTGGTTGTGGGTGTCAGGGGTTGTGGGGCGAAGGCAGGAGAATGGGGTCGAGAGGGGAAAAAACTCATAGCATCAGAATTATAGGAGGTTCCTGTAAGAAGGGAATAATGAGAAATTTCTTTAGTCAGAGGTTCTAGATTCAAGAGAGTTTATTGTCATGTGTCCCAGATAGGTCAATGAAATTATGCTTTGCTTCAGCACAACAGAACATAGTAGGCATGTATACAGAACAGATCAGTGTGTCCATATACCATAATATAAATATATACACACACATGAATAAATAAACTGATAAAGTGCAAATAAACAAATAATGGGTTATTAATGTTCAGAGTTTTGTTTGAGTTGAGTTTAATAGCCTAATGATTGTGGGGAAGTAGCTATTCCTGAACCTGGAAGTTTCAGTCTTCAGGCTCCTGTACCTTCTACCTGTAGGTAGCGGAGAGATGAGTGTGTGGCCAGGATGGTGTGGGTCCTTGATGATGCTGCCAGCCTTTTTGAGGCAGCGACTGCGGTAGATCCCCTCGCTGGTAGGGAGGTCAGAGCCGATGATGGACTGGGCAGTGTTTACTACTTCTGTGGAGGCCAAGTCAATGGATAGAGTAAGTTTAGTTAGTGCGAGGGCATCGCTGGTCGGTGCGGACTCGGTGGGCCGAAGGGCCTGTTTCGGCACTGAATCTCTAAACTAAACTAAACTGCGTAAGGTTTGGGAAGATGTAATCAGACAGGGCCCGTGAAGAACAGAAAGGAAGAAGAAATGGAGCAGAAATAATACTGAAAGGCCTGGACAGAGTGGATGCGGAGAGGATGTTTCCACTAGTGGGAGAGTCTAGGACCAGAGGCCGCAGCCTCAGAATTAAAGGAGGTTCCTTTGGGAAGTTGAGGAGGAATTTCTTTAGTCAGAGGGTGGTGAATCTGTGGAATTTTTTGCCAAATCAGTGGATATTTGATAGACAGAGGCGGAGATAGACAGGTTCTTGATTAACACGGGGTGTCAGGGGTGATGGGGAGAAGGCAGGAGAATGGGATTGAGAGGGAGAGATAGATCAGCCATGAGTGAATGGCGGAGTAGACTTGATGGGCCGAATGGCCTAATTCTGCTCCTGTAATTTATGAACTTATGAACTAATTTGCTTCACTCGATATCTCTGAACATTGCCACAACAACATAGAACATAGAATGTAGAACAGTGCATCACAGGAACTGGCCATTCGGCCCACAATTTCTCTACTGAACACGATGCCATGAACTACCCTCACCTGCCTGCACATTCCCTGCATATCCATATGCCCATCCAAAGGTCTCTTAAACGCCACTATCGTATCTGCCTCCACCACCACCCCTTGGCAGCGCGTTCCAGGCACTCATCGTTCCCTGTGTAGATAAAACCTGCCCCCGCACATCTCCTTTACACTTTGCCCCAATCACCTTCCCCGTCGGAAACCAGCACCACTGCGTCGCTAATGTTTTCAACGATTTAATAATAAATAATCTTGAAGCTCTGTCCGTTGGGTGTTTGAATTCTAATCGATATCTCCAGCTCAGTTCAGTTTAGTTTATTGTCGAGTGTTGTCAGGTACATTGTCGCGGGCTAACCAGCCGGCGGAAAGACAATCCATAGAGAAATAGGTGCAGGAGTAGGCCATTCGGCCCTTCGAGCCAGCACCGCCATTCAATATGATCATGGCTCTTCATCCTAAATGTAACATATCCTACCGCCTATAATTACATCCTAAATGTAACATACTGTATTGTATGAGATGGGTGGATATATTACATTTGTAATACACAATTACAATCGAGCTGTTCTATCTACCCTGTGAAAAAGGTTCTGACTGTCTACCCTATCAATGCATCGCATAATCTTATTAACTCCTATCAGGTCTTCCCACAACCTCTGGGGTTCTAAGATTTGGACAAAGAAACGCAGAAACAGGGTGAATTGGGCACATCTTGGTGTAGTAAATTTCAGCATGCCTGGGTAGCTACTCAAACCAAATAGTATCCTTCTTCTAGCAGGTCAGGGGGAGTTCCCCCCCTCCACGGGTACCATGTAATCCCGCGCTACCTGCTCCATGGTCGGAGAGTCGGCGACTAAACCGTCTCCCCCACCTGGTTTGCCAGGTGAGGAGGGGGCTGTGGACCCCCAGCAGGACCAAAAACAAGACCGGTCAAAGAGCGGATGAGCTCCTAGCGAGCCAACGGCCATCCACACGTCAGTAGAAGTTGCGATCACTGTCGTACAATAGTATTGTAAGGAACGATGATAAAACACACACGCACACACACACCAACATCCTATACTTCCAGCGGCGGAAGTCCGCAGGAACTGGAGGACGGAGACGTGTGGTGCGTCCGTCACCGTTCCCGTCGGAAACCAGCGCCACTGCGCCGCTAATGTGTTCAACGGTGATGAATTAATTAATTAATTAATCTTCTAGCACCATCAGAAGCAGGTTTGGTTTAGTTCAGCTTAGAAATACAGCATGGAAACAGGCCCTTAAGCCCACTGAGTCCTCATCGACCAGCGATCCCTGCACACTAACACTATCCTGCACACACTAGTGATAATTTACAATGATACCAAGCTTATTAACCTACAAACCTGTACATCTTTGGATTGTGGGAGGAAACTGGAGATCCCGGAGAAAACCCACTCGGTCACAGGGACAATGTGCAAACTCCATACAGACAGCACCCGTGGTCAGGGTCGAACCCAGGTCTCTGGCGCTGTGAGGCATCAACTCTCAATAGTCAATTTTATTCGTCACATACA
Organism: Amblyraja radiata; assembly: GCF_010909765.2. Taxonomy (NCBI): domain Eukaryota; kingdom Metazoa; phylum Chordata; class Chondrichthyes; order Rajiformes; family Rajidae; genus Amblyraja; species Amblyraja radiata. The sequence continues at coordinate 63,949,352 of NC_045965.1, read as the reverse complement.
CCCGAAGATGCAGTGAAATGAATTGATTAATCTACCGCTGCCCCACCATTGTGCTTCACGAAAATAGAAACACAGAAACATAGAAAATAGGTGCAGGAGTAGGCCATTTGGCCCTTCGAACCAGCACTCATAAGTTCATGTTCATAAGTGGTAAGGAGCAGAATTAGGCCAGTCGGCCCATCAAGTCTACTCCGTCATTCAATCATGGCTGATCTATCTCTCCCTCCCAACCCCATTCTCCTGCCTTCTCCCCATAACCCCTGACACCGGTACTAATCAAGAATGTATCTAACTTCCCCTTAAAATACCCATTGACTTGGCCTCCACAGCCTTCTAGGGCAATGAATTCCACTGATTCACCACCCTCCGGCGAAAGATTAAATATAATCATGGCTGATCATCCAAAGTCATTACCTCGTACCTGCATTTCCCCCATATTCCCTTGGCCTGAAGAACTAAATCTAACTCCCTCTTGAAAACAGAGAAAACTTGAAAATGGATATAACCATTTGCCAGTGAGCCTGGCTAGACCAGTGTCCCCCAAGCCTCAATCCTCCTGACTGGATATATTTAATGATTGTACGCTCAACACTCTAGGGTTGAGATTTCACCCTCTCTACCTCACCAAAAAAAAATTAGCTCAAGAAATGTCACCACTTTCTCGGTCCTGAAAGGCTGAGCTGACAGCGTGAGGCTGGGCCCCCCGATTCACGGGAATCTCACCTGGGGAAGCTACCTGCCAGTTATCTGCAAAGTCAGGCCCTTTGCCCCTTGGTTAAATTTGATAGGACTTGGGGAAGATTTATTCAACATTTTCACACAACATAAATTGTCCCCTCTCCAACCGTTATAATAATTATTTTACCTCTATACGGTGGAACGGACTTAACGACGAACAGGGACTTAAATTGTTGAAATTCTTTGCATCCCAGATTCTGGTTTGCTTTTTTTTTTCTAGTTTAGGGGGGTTTTGTTTTTCCCTTTTTTCTCTTTTTTTCTTATTTTTCTTTTTACCTTTTTGTTTTTTTTTTATATACAAGTTCTCTTTTAAACACTTAACTATATTTACACAGAGACCGGGAGGTCTATATTCAATGTGTATTTTGACACTGGATTCATATTTAGGTTATACCTGTTATTAATGTAATCCTGATCCCTATGTATATAAGTCTTCGGCACAGACTAGAGGGGCCGAGATGGCCTGTTTCCGTGCTGTAATTGTTATATGGTTTGTTGTATATGGTATCAATATCATTTTTATGTTTAGCATTATTTTTTTGTTGTTGTTTTGTTTTTTGTTTTTGAGAAAAAAACGAATAAAAAGATTTTAAATGGAGAGGACCTTTGTACGTCCCAATGAAGTCTGCCTCTCGCTCTTCCTTCCCCCCCCCCCCCCCCCCCCAACACCATCGAGGATAAGCAGCATTATTCAACATACTGCACGCTTGCTCGGAGCGATCACGACAGCCTTAATAGAGATTCCTTATCCGGCTTAGATAGTCCACGCAAATCACTGCTCAGTCCTTTTTTTGTTGTCCGCTCTAATTTTAGTCACAGCAGTTGGCAGACTAGCTCGTGCTTATCTTGAGACCACGTCCCTTGGTTGGGAGTTTTCAGCCTCAAGAAATGTTCCCCCTGTCGATCCGTTCACTGAGTCCTGTACATCTCAATCAGATCCATGACTCATTCTTTCAAAACTCCGGTAAGCAGAAGCCAATCGCACTCAAAACTTGCCAAAGGATCCCGTCGTGCCATTCCGACAGTACCCTTCTTAATCCCGGAATGATTTCTATTTAAAGAAAGACACAAAGGTCAGGAGTGTTTCAGAAAGAACTGCAGATGCTAGAAAAATCGAAGGTAGACAAAGAAATGCTGGAGAAACTCAGCGGGGTGAGGCAGCGTCTATGGAGCGAAGGAATAGGTGACGTTTCGGGTCGAGACCCTTCTTCAAAGTTAGGAATGAGTAGGTTAAGGAATTAATTGGCTATGGAATGAGTAGGTTAATGATGAGTGTTTGACGGCACTGGGCCTGTACTCGCTGGAGTTTAGAAGAATGAGGGGAGGGACCTCATTGAAACACACAGAATAGTGAAAGGCCTGGATAGAGTGGCTGTGGAGAGGATGTTTCCACTCGTGGGAGAGTCTAGGACCAGAGGTCACAGCCTCAGGATTAAAGGACGTTCTTTTAGGAAGGAGATGAGGAGGAATTTCTTTCGGTGAATCAGTGGTGAATTTGGGCTCTTGTTTCCTGGTGATATTCAGGAAAAGTTGAGGTCACGGGGAGAACGTACACACTCCACACAGACAGCACCCCTGGTCAGGATCGAACCCGGGTCTCTGGCGCTGCAGGGCAGCGACTCTAACGCCGGGCCACCCCTGGTGCGGAGTTTGCACGTTCTCCCATGATGGAATAGGCTTCTTCCGGGCTCCACAGTATCCTCCCACAACAGCAAGGTCATTCAGCAATCTACATTGCCACCAGTGTGCAGGTGAGTGGTTGGATCTGGGGTGGAGTTAGTGGAAATGAAGGGAGAATGATCAGCCATGATCACATTGAATGGGGGTGCTGGCTTGAAGGGCCGAATGGCCTACGCCTGCACCTATTTTCTTATGTTTCTATGTTTCTCTCTGGAGATCCTGCATGTCCCGCTGACTTTACTCCAGCTTTTTGTGTCTATCTTAGCTTTAAACCAGCATCTGCTGTTCCTTCCTACACATCCTTCCTGTAACAGGGCGAGTTGCACTTGCACTCACAAGGTTTAAGATTGTTCTGTTACTTAAATGAAAGGAACAGAACTCGAGAATGATACAGAGTGGGCAAAAGGTCGTTTGGTGGTTCGAGCCCACGCCAGCCTTGTGAGGGAACAACACAATTGTTCATTTCCCTCATTTTTCTTTCCTCTGCACAACCATGTAACGTTCCCTTTCAAAGACTGCGTCTGAATAGGATTCCGTCAATCTCTCAGGACTGACATTGTCGATCACAGGAACTCAATGTGTAAAAGGAAAAAAATATTCCTCACGCGGCCTTTTGTTCCTTTGCCAAGATCCTTAGATCTTTAGTCAGAGGGCGGTGAATCTGTGGAATTCTTTGCCACAGAAGGCTGTGGAGGCCAATTCAGTGGATATTTTTAAGGCAGAGATAGATAGATTCTTGATTAGTACGGGTGTCAGGGTTGTGGGGAGAAGGCAGGAGAATGGGGTTAGGAGGGAGAGATAGGCCGAATGGCCTAATTGTGCTCCTATCACTTATGATCCTTAATTCTTTGCATCAATGACTGAGAAAGAAGCTGGGACTTAGTTCATAGGTTCATGTCATAGGAGCAGAATTAGGCCATTCAGTCCATCGAGTCAATCATGGCTGATCTATCTTTCCCACTCAACCCCATTCGCCTGCCTTCTGCCCATAACCCCTGATCCCCTTATCACTCAAGTATCTGTCAATTTCTGCCATAAAAATACTCAATGGCTTGGCTTTCACAGCCACAGAAGGCTGCGGAGACCAAGTCAGTGGCAAAGAAAAGCAGGCCTTTCATCCCGACTGAGATCACGCCGACCAGCGATCACCCCACATGCTAACACTAACACGCTAGGGACAATTTACACTTATACCGGGCCAATTAACCTACAAACCAGTACGTCTTTGGAGCGTGGGACGAAACCGGAACACCCGGAGAAAATCAACGCAGGTCACGGGGAGAACGAGCCCGGGTCTCTGGCGCTGTGAGGCAGCAACTCTGCCACTGCCCTTAACGTGTGACATTTTACATTGTAGATGGAATATCGAAATATTCAGCACAGGGAACAGGCCCTTCAGCCCACAATGCCCTTGCCGAACATGATGCCATCTTGAAGCAATCGTCTCCGCTTGTACATGATCCCTATCCCTCCAATACCTGCATATCCATCTGCCTCTCTGAAAGCTCCTGCAATAGTCCACTATTGTTTCACACAGAGAGTTGTGGGTCTGTGGAATTCTCTGCCTCAGAGGGCGGTGGAGGCCGGTTCTCTGGATGCTTTCAAGAGAGAGCTAGATAGGGCTCTTGAAGATAGCGGAGTCAGGGGATATGGGCAGATGTACTGATAACTGATTGTGGATGATCAGCCATGATCATATTGAACCTTTTTGAACCTTCTGAATTTTATAGTCAGCAGGGCAGTACTCTGCATATCGCCAACTTGGACAATTTTTACATTTTAATCAAGCCAATTAATCAATCCAATTAACTTACAAACCTGTACATCTTTGTAGTGTGGGAGGCCAAATCACTGGATGGATTTAAGAGAGAGTTAGATAGAGCTCTAGGGGCTAGTGGAGTCAAAGAATATGCGGAGAAGGCAGGCACGGGTTATTGATAGGGGACGATCAGCCATGATCACAATGAATGGCAGTGCTGGCTTGAAGGGCCGAATGGCCTCCTCCTACAATTTTACAATACAATACAATACAATTTATTTGTTATCATTTGAACCTCTTGAGGTTCAAACGAAATTTGGTTTCTGCAGTCATACACACAAGAAAAATAACGAAGACACGACACCATTTACACAAACATCCATCACAGTGCATCTCCTCCTCACTGCGCCTACTTTCTATGTTTCTATGCTTCAATGAAACCGAAGAACTCAGAAAAAACCCACGCAGATCACGGGGAGAATGTACAAACGCCATACAGACAGCACCCGTAGTCGGGATCAAACCCGGATTTCTGGCGCTGCGTTTTGCTGTACGGGAGCAACTCTACCGCTGCGCCACCGTGATTGCCGTGACTATTGAATGGCGGTGCTGGCTCGAGGGGCCGAATGGCCAACTCCTGCGCCTATTGTCTATTGTCTATCTCTCCACACCACCACTCCTGGCAGCTCGTTCCAGGTACCTGCCATCCTTCCCGTAAAAAAAACATGTCCAGAGCATCTCCTCTATCCATTGCCCTTCTCACCTTATCGTCGAAACGTTCCCAGACCCATTTCATTTCCAGTGTAAAATATTCCCTCTGGCCTCCATTTTATTTGTAGTAATCTAGAAGCCGAACGGTTTCACTTCCAGGCATTTGCCGCGGCCGATAAGAACTGCATTAAAGATGTTGTCACATCCAAGCAGACGACTGTCGTCCTCATGTTAGGTTCCATTGTTGTAGCCTCAAAGGCAGCCGGTGAATAAGATTGAAAAGATATTCCTTTGGCTATCTTTCATGACGTTCCTCTCTGCCTGAATGCTGCGTGATTGTATCTTTAATGATGCTCTCCACAGCGGTACCTGCAGTGGATGTCAAACACTTTTGAAAAAGAAACAGGAACATCTATTCTCTGGCACAGTAGCGCAGTGGTAGAGTTGCTGCCTCACAGCGCCTGAGACCCAGGTTGCATCCTAACCACGGGTGCTGGCTGTACCGAGTTTGTACGTTCTCCCCGTGACCGCGTGGGTTTTCCCCGGGTGCTCCGGTTTCCCCCCACGCCCCACAGACGTGCAGGTTTGTAGGTTAATTTGGCTTCGGTAAAAATTGTAAACTTGATCCTAGTATATGTAGGATCGTGTTAGCGTTTGAGGCAGTTTAGTTTAGTTTAGTTTGGTTTGGTTTAGTTCAGTTCAGAGATACAGTGCGGAAACAGGCCCTTTGGCCCACCGAGTCCGCGCCGAACAGCGACCCCGCGCACACTGGCCTGTCCCACTTGCATGCGATTGCGTGCGTTTGGCGCGACCAAACGGAAGTGGAGTTCACGCGACGTTCACGGTAAGTACGCGCTAAGTTCGCGCGTGACGTCATTTGCGTCATGCTTACAAACCAGCTGGGCCGACTGGATTTGGGCTTCGCACGGCGTCGGGCGGTGACATCATCACGCAACGCCACGCCAGGCAGTGACGTCATCACGCCACGCCACACGCTAGGCGTACGCCGTCAAGATGCTGCGTACGACCGCAATGCGCCTGCATGCCGACAGGCCGTTGGCGCGCAAAGGTTTCGGCCACTGCAAGAATATCGGAGCCACGCGCGATGTCGGGACCAGCCCCGCACAACTCCGCGCTTCTAAGTGGGACCAGCCCCGCGCAGCCATACGGTGCCCGTACGCCTCAAGCGACCACGAGGTGGCGTAATTTGTGAGCCAAGGTCGCGTAAGTGGGACAGGCGCTTAACACTATCCTACACACACCAGGGACAATGTTTACATTTATACAAAGCCAATTAACCTCTAAACCCGTACGCCTTTGGAGTCTTTGGGTGATCGCTGGTTGGCGCGGACCTGATGGGCCAAAGGGCCTGTTTCCACGCTGTATCTCTAAAGCTAAACTAAAACTACCAGTATTTGCCTCCAAGCCACAGGGAGGGTTTCATAATCTATTCAGCTTTGAAAGATGACAACCAATGAAGCCATTATTTCCACGACTGTTTTGTTTAGTACCTCTGCATGTAGAATATAAGACCAGAGGGCTTTACCAACTTACTGTCTCAGTAATTCCATCAGCACTATATTTATTTCACTAGCACTAATTTCCATTAATTCCTCTTTTTCATTAGACACTTGAATCCTCAACATTTCTGGCAAGCCATTTGTGTTTTGTTCCGTGAAGGCAGAACCAAAGTATTTCTTTAATTGCCGTGTTATTTCTTTGTTGCCCATTATAAATTCTCCTATTTCTGACTACAGGAGACCTGCCATTTGCCTTCACTAATCTTATCCTCTTCACACAACGCTAGAAGCTTTTACAGTCTGCTTTTATTTTTCTTACAAATTTGCTCCCATGCTCTCTTCTTTCACTCCCACTCAATCTCTTGCCTTGCTTTCAATGAATTCGTTCATAGTCTTCAGGTTCACGACATTCTCCTGCCAACGGCCTGGGTCAAACGCAATCCTAAAGTTATATTGCAATTGCAGATGCTGGTTTTATACTGAAGACAGACACAAAATGCTGTAGCAAAATGGCTTCTTTCTTCAGTTTAGGAAGGAACTGCAGGTGCTGGTTTGAACCGAAGACTGACGCAAAAAGCTGGAGTGACTCAGCGGGACAGGCAGCATCTCTGGAGAGAAGGAATGGGTGACGTTTCAGGTCGAGACCCTTCTTCAGACTGTCTGCAGAACAGTCTCGACCTGAAACATCACCCATTCCTTCTCTCCAGAGATGCTGCCTGTCCCGCTGAGTTACTCCAGCAGTTTGGGTCTGTCTTTAGTTTAGTTTGCCACAGTAGCCAGGAATCCGTCAGGAATTCTGCCGACTGCGCAGGACTGGCAGCTTTCTGTAGACATGGTGAAGCAGCTGAAGTTCCCACGGCACATTGCCACGACCATCCTGAGGCCAGACATCCTCCTGGTCTCAGAGGCGACCAAAAACATCGTCTTGTTGGAACTGACAGTGCCGTGGGAGGACCGTCTGGAGGAGGCCCACGAGAGGAAGATGGCCAAGTATGATGAGCTGGTCATAGACTGCCACAGGCAGGGCTGGAAGGCAAGGTGTATGCCCATCGAGGTTGGCTGCAGGGGTTTTGCAGGGCAATCGCTCTACAAAGCCTTGAGTGCACTGGGCATCAACGGAGTGGCGAGGAGAAGAGCCATCAAGAACACCACAGAGGCAGCGGAGAAGGCCTCGAGATGGCTGTGGATCAGGAGAGAAGGCCCATGGGGAGGGGAAAATGCCACCTGAACACAAGTCGTGGTCTGATCAACCATGGCTGGGTCGCCTGGGTGAGGGTGTCTGATGTCGAAAGACCCGAAACACCCAATGACCCCAGGTTACATCATTGATGATGTGTTCAGGAGCATCAAGAGATGTATTTTTATCAATCACTAGTTTAGTTTGGTTTAGGGATACAGCACGGAAACAGGCCCTTCAGCACACCGAGTCCACACCGACCAGTGATCCCCGCATATTAACACTACCCTACACACACTAGGGACAATTTTACATTTTATACCAAGCCATTAACCTACAAACCTGCACGTCTTTGGAGTGTGGGAGGAAACTGGAGATCTCGGAGAAAACCCACGCAGGTCACGGGGAGAACGTGCAAACTCCGTACAGACAAGCTCCCATAGTCAGGATCAAACCTGGGTCTCTGGCGCTGTGAGGCAGCAACTCTACCGCTGCGCCACCACACCGCCCCACAATGCTGCTTCTCACTGACGCTAACTTTGGTCATTTCTTGTGTCATCACACCTCTCCATCCCTTGACGATGTAAGGTTCTGTTTAAAAGTTTCCTAAATGTTGCAATTGTATCTGTGGGGTACGATACTATTAGGGTCGCCAACTTTATCACTCCCAAATAAGGGACAAAAGGTCAAAGTACGGGACAAATGCCCGACGGCAATACGTTGACCGACTTGGCCGTGTCTGGGTGAACGATGAGTCTGCCCGGGTGCTGGACTGCACGCAAAGCCCAGCCGGCGGGCCAGCTGAGGAGTTTTGGCCCGAGCCACGCGACGTCTCGCGCAAAGTCCGGCGCCCCATCCAACTTGTGAACCGATGATCGGCCATGAGAAGGAGGGGTGGTGGTGGTGGTGTCGGCTGTAAGCAAAGGTCCGAAGGTCGGACAGCTGGCCGGGCTGCCGACCGACGGGGCCACGGGCGAGGCGCTGCTGCTGCTGCTGCACTCCATGGGCTGCACTACGTCGGGACGGGGGTGAGGCGGGGCCGGACGTGGCGCTCCGACCCGACAGTCCCCTCGACCCGAGTAGTAGCGGTCAAACACGGGGCAAGGGCTGTCCTTGGATAAACCAATTTGGCCCAATATACAGGATGTCCCGGCTAATACGGAACAGTTGGCAACCCTCGATACTATGTACGATTCCAACACTGTTTAGGAAGGAACTGCAGATGCCGGTTTAAACCAAAGATAGACACAAAGAAGCTGGAGTAAATCAGCGGGACAGGCATCATCTCTGGAGAGAAGGAATGGCATTTTCTAATCAACGTTGCACACCTCCCATTCATCTGTTCTACATCTCCCTACCATCACCGTCGATATCTCTCATTTCTATTTACCCGGACTCTAAGTCTGAAGAAGGGTCTCGACCCGAAACGTCACCCATTCCTTCTCTCCAGTGATGCTGCCTCTCCCGCTGAGTTACTCCAGCATTTTGTGTCTATCTTCGATTCCAACACTGCCTGCCGGTCTGACCTACAGAACATAGCTTTATTACATCAGTCTTGTAGTCAATCGGTTTAAATCATCCAATCTACTTTTGCAACCAATCCTTCCATTACTTACAAGCAAGACAAAGTCGGCTGATGGAGTTGGAAGTGCCTGAAGCACAGACATTAAACCTTTCTTTTGTCCTCATTATCATCCTTTAATAGCATAAAGAACAACATTGCGCCCACAATACGTACTCCTCTTATGCTTCAGTTGAAGTCAAATAAATCCATGCATCCTTTATCCCCTCTCATCGCGCCTTGTGTGAATGAACGACGGGTCTTTAACCAACAAGACATCTATTGACGATAGACACAAAAAGCTGGAGTAACTCAGCGGGTCAGTCACCATCTTTCTGAAGTAGGGTCTCGACCCGAAACGTCACCCATTCCTTCTCTCCAGGGATGCGGCCTGACTGACCCACTGAGTTACTCCAGCATTTTGTGTCTACCTTTGCTTTAAACCAGCGTCTGCAGTCCCTGTGTGGGAAGGGCACAGCTAACAATGGCTCTCAGTCTGAAGAAGGGTCTTGACCCGAAACGTCACCCATTCCTTCGCTCCATAGAAGCTGCCTCACTCGTTGTGTTACACCAGCATTTTTGTCTCCCTGCTAACAATAGCCTGTTTCCTTTATCATCATTACTTGTTTACATATCTTTCATTCATTTGGAAACGTAGAAACATAGAAAATAGGTGCAGGAGTAGGCCATTCGGCCCTTTGAGCCAGCACCGCCATTCAATGTGATCATGGCTGATCATCCCCAATCAGTACCCTTTTCTGCTTTCTCCGCATATCCCTTGATTCCGTTAGCCCTAAGAGCTAAATCTAACTCTCTCTTGAATACATGTGTTCTCTATATCCCTACATCATCGCCTATATCTCTCGTTTCCCTCTCCCCCGACTCTCAGGTTGAAGAAGGGTCTCGACCCGAAACGTCACCCATTCCCTCTCTCCAGAGATGCTGCCTGTCCCGCTGAGTTACTCCAACATTTTGTGTGGGATTTCTCCGGGTGCTCCGGTTTCCTCCCACAGTCCAAAGACACAGGCTAATTGGATTGGTATAATGGTAAATTGTCCCTAGTGTGTGTAGGATATTGTTAGTGTGCGGGAGTCGCTGGTCGGCGCGGACTTGGTCGGCCGAAGCTGTCTCTCTAACATAAACTGTGGAGGGATATGTATAGGATAAGAGGGATAAGTATATCTAACAATCCCTGGGGAGGGACAAGAATAGTTGAAACCTCGAGTCGAGATCCTGAATAAGGATGTTTGCAGGGAGATCCATATGTTCCCAATACGAGCAAGTGAGATTAATGTGAAAGGGAAAAATGGTCAGCATGGCGTTCTGAAGAAGGGTCTCGACCTGAAAAGTCACCCGTTCCTTCTCTCCAGAGATGCTGAGTTATTCCAGCATTTTGTGTCTATCTGCAGCATGGGCCTGTTGGGCCAAAGGGCCTGTTTCCATTCTGTAATGACTCTATACAATATGGTAACATCTTTACTGAGTCTTATTCCCCCTTTGTACGCTGGTTTTTGTTATGCTCGCTTGAACAAGGACGGGCCCTTGAGAACCGTCGATGAGAACGCATGGCTCGGAGGGTCACAGGCGGCGGCAGGCCTGGTTCACCGCGGAGACAGAGGACCCGGTGGGCACCTGCCTCGACGGGGAGAAGAGCGGAGGCCCCAAACACCGGAGAGCCGAGGGAGGGGGAGCCGCTGCCCACGACGGAGGCGAGGTGTGTTGTCAAGCTGGAAAGGGTGCAGTGAAGATTTATGATGATACTGCCAGGACTCGATGGTCTGAGCTATAGGGAGAGGTTGAACAGGCTGGGACTCTTTTCCTTGGAGAGCAGGAGGAAGAGGGGGTGATCTTTTAGAGGTGTACAAGATCATGAGAGGAATAGATCAGGTAGATGCACAGAGTCTCTTGCCCAGAGTAGAGGAATCGAGGACCAGAGGACATAGGTTTACGATGAAGGGGAAAAGATGTATTAGGGATCTGAGGGGTAACCTTTTCACACAAAGGGTGGTGAGTGTATGGAACAAGCTGCCGGAGGAGGTAGTTAAGGCTGGGACTATCCCAACGTTTAAGAAAAAGTCAGACAGGTACATGGATAGGACAGGTTTGGAGGGATATGGACCAAAGGCAGGCAGGTGGGACTAGTATAGCTGGGACATGTTGGCCGGTGAGGGCAAGTTGGGCTGAAGGGCCTGTTTCCACACTGTATCACTCTATGACTCGATGAGAAGAGGGGGTCCATCATGGGCTCTGACCTCCCCACCATCGAAGGGATCCGCAGGAGTCAAAAGGCAGCCAACATCATCAGAGACCCACACCACCCTGGCCATGCTTTCGTTTCACTCCTGCCACCGGGAAGAAGGTACAGGAGCTTTTCACTGTACCTCGGTACACGTGACAATAAAGTCAACTGAAACAGAAGCTGAAAATCTGAGATATTTTTGGATGTTAATTCCATTTACGTCTTGCAATGGACCCCAATGATCTCAGTGGAAGACAAGTCCCTGTGCAAAGTTGCCATACCTTGAGGAGAGGTCGCAGCAGAGCGAAGGAACTGCAGATGCTGGTTTAAACCGAAGATGGACACAAAAAAAGCTGGAGTAACTCAGCGGGACAGGCAGCATCTCTGGAGTGAAGGAATAGGTGACATAGAAACATAGAAAATAGGTGCAGGAGTAGGCCATTCGGCCCTTCGAGCCTGCACCGCCATTCAATATGATCATGGCTGATCATCCAACTCAGTATCCTGTACCTGCCTTCTCTCCATACCCCCTGATCCCTTTAGCCACAAGGGCCACATCTAACTCCCTCTTAAATATAGCCAATGAACTGGCCTCAACTACCTTCTGCGGGAGAGAATTCCACAGATTCACCACTCTCTGTGTGAAAAAAGTTTTCCTCATCTCGGTCCTAAAAGATTTCCCCTTTATCCTTAAACTGTGACCCCTTGTTCTGGACTTCCCCAACATCGGGAACAATCTTCCTGCATCTAGCCTGTCCAACCCCTTACGAATTTTGTAAGTTTCTATAAGATCCCCCCTCAATCTTCTAAATTCTAGCGAGTACTAACCGAGTCTATCCAGCCTTTCTTCATATGAAAGTCCTGACATCCCAGGAATCAGTCTGGTGAACCTTCTCTGTACTCCCTCTATGGCAAGAATGTATTTCCTCAGATTAGGAGACCAAAACTGTACGCAATACTCCAGGTGTGGTCTCACCAAGACCCTGTACAACTGCAGTAGAACCTCCCTGCTCCTATACTCAAATCCTTTTGCTATGAATGCTAACATACCATTCGCTTTCTTCACTGCCCGCTGCACCTGCATGCCTACTTTCAATGACTGGTGTACCATGACACCCAGGTCTCGTTGCATCTCCCCCTTTCCTAATCGGCCACCATTCAGATAATAATCTACTTTCCTGTTTTTGCCACCAAAGTGGATAACCTCACATTTATCCACATTATACTGCATCTGCCATGCATTTGCCCACTCACCCAGCCTATCCAAGTCACCTTGCAGCCTCCTAGCACCCTCCACACAGCTAACACTGCCCCCCAGCTTCGTGTCATCCGCAAACTTGGAGATGTTGCATTCAATTCCCTCGTCCAAATCATTAATATATATCGTAAATAGCTGGGGTCCCAGAACTGAGCCTTGCGGTACCCCACTAGTCACTGCCTGCCATTGTGAAAATGACCCTTTACTCCTACTCTTTGCTTCCTGTCTGCCAGCCAGTTCACTATCCACATCAATACTGAACCCCCAATACCGTGTGCTTTAAGTTTGTATACTAATCTCTTATGTGGGACCTTGTCGAAAGCCTTCTGAAAGTCCAGATATAACACATCCACTGGTTCGCCCTTATCCACTCTACTAGTTACATCCTCGAAAAATTCTATAAGATTCGTCAGACATGATTTACCCTTCATAAATCCATGCTGACTTTGTCCAATGATTTCACCACTTTCCAAATGTGCTGCTATCCCATCTTTAATAACCGATTCTAGCAGTTTCCCCACTACCGACGTTAGACTAACTGGTCTGTAATTCCCCGTTTTCTCTCTCCCTCCCTTTTTAAAAAGTGGGGTTACATTAGCTACCCTCCAATCCTCAGGAACTACTTCAGAATCTAAAGAGTTTTGAAAAATTATCACTAATGCATCCACTATTTCTGGGGCTACTTCCTTAAGTACTCGGGGAAATAGTGGATGCATTAGTGATAATTTTTCAAAACTCTTTAGATGTGACATATTGGGTCGAGACTCCGCCTGCATCTGCTAGCTGAGGCCTCGAGTATGCGGAGACCACTCTCGAGCATGAAGGAGAGTTACGAAGACCTCATACGACCTCGTGTCGACCATGCTGCGACTATGAGTCAAGGGAAAACTCGCCAGAACTCGCGGATTAGGTCGCCCAAGTGGGACAGCCCCTTTACATTCATCCCAAGCCAATTAACCTACAAACCTGTTTGTCGTTGGAGTGTGGGAGGAAATTGAAGATCTCGGAGAAGGGTCACCCGAAACGCCACCCACTCCTTCTCTCCAGAGATGCTGCCCATCCTGCTGAGTTACTCCAGCTTTTTGTGTCTATTCCTGTGCAAAGTTGCCACGAATCTTTGTTCGGGCTGCTTGCAATAATTTCTTTCATCAGCCGAAATGGACCCATAGAGGAAAAACCGTAATGAAGTGTAAGTCCGTGCTTACTCTTGATTAATATGGTCCGTTGTGGACCACAGGAAAGGAATTTAAAACGTCCCATTATCTCACGACTGAAACTTGACAAACTGGCGAGATTGAGTTTTCAATTTCCAGTATTTCTAAATGTAGTTCTTGGTTCATTACACTTCTAACACACCACACTGCAGTCTCAGCAATGTAGACATTAAACCAGCTCCTACAAGATCCCTTTAACCATGTGTGTAACTTGCTTATTTAAGCCAAGTATGGTAGCATTGTATTCTTGTTACTCGGTGACATCCCAGGCAAGGTACGACTTCGAATCCCACCAACGCCAACGGAACATTCCACCTTCAGCCAAGTCATTTGAGCGGCACGGCGGTGCAGCGGTAGAATCGCTGCCTCACGGCGCCGGAGACCCGGGTTCGACGCTGACCTCGGTGCTGTCTTTGCGGAGTTTTCCCGGTGACCGCGTGGGCTTTTCCTCCGGTTCCCTCGCACGTTCCAAAGACGTGCAGGTTTGCAGACTAATTGGCTTAGACAAAAGACAATAGGTGCAGCAGTAGGCCATTCGGCCCTTCTGTAAAATGGCGCTGCCACCCCTGGCAGCTAATTCCACGCACCCACCACCCTCCGTGTAAAAGAACGTGCCCCACGCATCATCTTTAAGCTTTGTCCCTCTCACCTTCAATCCACGCCCTCTAGCATTTCATATTTCCATCCTGGGAAAAGGTTCCGATTGTCTACCCTAGCCATGCCTCTCATAATTGTATATAGTTTAGTTTAGTTTGGTTTAGAGATACAGTGCGGAAACAGGCCCGTTGACCCACTGAGTCTGTGCCGACCAGCAATCCCCGCACACAAAAGGTCCAACTTGGGCGTCATTTGCGCATCACGCAGGTGGCGCTTGAGGATTTTGAGAATCCCAAAATCCTGGGGAGCCGCAAGCGACCACGCGTCACTGCCTACGCCACCACGTCTCACCACGCGCCAAGCGCGCGTAATGCACACCAAGCGTCGTGACGCATAAATGATGTCGCATAAATGGCGCGCAAGTAACGCCCGAGTGGGACAGGCCCTTAACACTGGCTCGGACACGAAGAAGGGGAAATTTACATATTTCTACAGAGCCAATTAACCTACAAACCTGCACGCCTTTGGAGTGTGGGAGGAAACTGGATCACCCGGAGAAAACCCACATGGTCACAGGAAGAATGTATAAACTCCATACAGACAGCACCCATAGCCAGGATTGAACCCGGGTCTCTGCCACCTCTAAGCATTTCTGGAGATAATAAGATCATAAATGATAGGATTAGAATTAGGCCATTTGGCCCAACAAGTCTACTCCACCATTCAATCATGGCTGATCTATCTCTCCCTCCCAACCACAGTCTCCTGCCTTCTCCCCATAACCCCCGACACCCGTACTAATCAAGAATCTATCTCTCTCTGCCTTAAAAATATCCATCGACGTGGCCTCCACAGCCTTCTGTGGCAAAGAATTACACAGATTCACCACCTTCTGATTAAAGAATTTCTCCCTCATCTCCTTCCTAAAAGAACGTCCTTTAATTCTGAGGCTGTGACCTCTGGTCCTGGGCTCTCCCAATAGTGGAAACATCCTCTCCGCATCCAATCTGCCCAAGCCTTTGTAAACCTTGCGTTGTCGTTGTATTCCGAGTCACTTTGTCCGTAAGTATATATGTGCCATTAGTGTTTCTGAGAAAATTTGAAACCATCTCCAAAATGATAATATTCTTCTCGAGAAGGTTGCTAGAGTTGTTATGAAACAAAAAAATCGCAAGCCAGCAGGAAACCGTAAATGACAGGAAGGAAATTATTCAGTCGGATTTTGCTGCCGCCTCCCATGTAATGGGCAGTTTTCCTCAGTTTGTAAGGCGAATCTTCAGAAACTGTAGGATATCAAATTGGTCACTTATGATATTTACCGCCCGTCACTTGCAGGAAAAATACAGGATGAAACATTCCTCCAACAATATTCAGAACTCATATCAAATGTATCTTTGGCCAAGCCAGCAAGAACTATGTTTAAACAGGACTATGATTAAACTCTGCAAGGAGTCCTTTCACCATTTCACCATTCCCCCCCCCCCCCCCCCCCCCCCCCCCCCTCCCCATCCCTCCCCCCATCAATGTTTCTACCATTAGATGGACACAAAATGCCGGTGTACATCAAGGCAAGGCAAGGCAAGGCAACTTTATTTATATAGCACATTTCACACACGAGGCAGACTCAAAGTGCTTCACATAAAAACATGTCATACAATAAATGAAATAATAAAATGAAATAAAATAGAAGAACTAAAAGAAAAGAAAAGCAAAATTAAAAATGCATTCTAAAAAGTGCAAAAGTTAAAAGTGCAATGTAGTTAAGATTTAGCTGAAAGCTAAAGTAAACATAAAAGTTTTCAGTCTTATTTTAAAAGTGGTCAAAGTTGAGGCAAGTCTTAAATCTTCAGGAAGTTTATTCCAGCTATTTGTTGCATAGTAACTAAATCCTGCTTTCCCATGTTTTGTATTTACTCTGGGAATCACTAGCAGATTGGTTTCAGAAGATCTTAGGGGTCTAGAAGGCTTATATAGTGGAAGACTTATATTCAGCAAGACAGGCAGCATCTCTGGATAGAAGGAATGGGTGGCGTTTTAGGTCGAGTGCCTTCTTCTTCTTCAGACTGAGAGTCGGGGTAGAGGGAGCCACAGGGATGAGGCAGGATAAGGTGTCCTGGGCCTCCTCCACTGTGAGAGTGAGGCCCAGCACAAATTGGAGGAACAGCACCTCATATTTCGCTTGGGCAGCTTACACCCCAGTGACATGAACATTGACTTCTCTAACTTCAAGTAACCCTTGCTTTCCCTCTCTCTCCATCCCCTCCCCCACCTTAATTCTCCGTCCAGTCCGACTGTCCTCCTGATTACATTTTATCATTGTATGCTTCGTTGTCACCTTCCCCCAGCTAACAATGAGCTATTTTCATCCCCTTTGATGTCTCGTTTTCACACCTCCCCATTCCATATATCTGCGTGTCTCCCTCTCCCCTGACTCAGTCTGATGAAGATCCCGAAATGTCACCCATTCCTTGGCGGAGTAGACTTGATGGGCCGAATGGCCTAATTCTGCTCCTATCACTTATGAACATATGAACTTATTCCCAGGAGCACAAAGAGTTAGCAAGACCACAAAGAGAATTATGGGGGGGCCACGGTGGCGCAGCGGTAGAGTTGCTGCCCCACAGCGCCAGAGACACGGGTTCGAACCTGACTATGGGCGTTGTCTGCACGTAGTTTGCACGTTCCCCCCGCGACCACGTGGGTTTCCTCCGGGCGCTCCGGTTTCCTCCCAAACTCCAAAGACGTACAGGGTTATAGCTTAATTGGCTTCGGTTAATTGTTCCTAGTGTGTGGGATAGAACTAGTGTACGTGTGATCGCTGGTCGGTGCAGGCTATCCACCTGTTTGGTGACCCTCGGACTATCCTTGATCTGTAGGGGGCGCTGCTCTGGCAGCAGCCATGTCATGCAGCTCGTCAGTTTTTCATCTTTTTTTATGTTTTTAGTATGTTTTAAAGTGTGTATTTAATGTTTCTTCGTGTGTTTTGTGTGGGGGGGGGGGGGTGGTGTGGGGGGGTGTGGGGAAACCACTTCAATCGCCTCCTCCATGGAGAGGCGAGTTTTTCCAGGTCGCCTCCCCCGTGGCCTAACATCAAGGATCGACGCGGCCTTTCCCGGAGACGCGCCCGGGGCTTCAGCGGCGGGCGCAGCGTGGACTCTCGGCGTGGAGCGGGTGAGCCCTCGCTGGGGCTCGCTGGAGGGGAGCGCTCCGTTTCGCTGACCCGGGGCAGCCGGCAGCCTGAAGTCGCAGCCTGAAGCCGCGGTCTGCAGAGCTCCAGCTGGTGCGGCGTCTACAGCCCGGGATCTCATGTTGGGGACCTGGGGGAAGAAGAAGCCATCACTGCCGGCCCGCGGCCAACTTCTACCGCGGGTCCGGCGTGGACTTAACATCGCCCCTGGAGGGGAGCTTCTACCGCCGGCCCTGCGGTCTGCGGTGCTTCTGGCTGCGGCGGGGACTTTAAATCTCGACCGCTGGCCTGCGGCCTACACCAACCTAAAGCCGCGGTCTCCGGTGAGGAAGAGCCGATCCTGGACTGACTCTGGACTCTGGTCCCGACCACGGGGGAAAATGGAGGAGGACTGGCCAAATTTTGTGCCTTCCACCACAGTGATGAATGCTGTGGTGGATGTTTGTGTTACAGTTTTATTGTGGTTGTGTGTTCTTTATTATTGTATCGCTGCAGACAACCCAAATTTCCACCAGCCTGGCTGTGTGGCAATAAATTATATCTAATCTAATCTAATCTAATCTAATCAGACTTTGTTGGCTTGACCTTTCACTATTGTGAGCAATTTTGGGAAGCGTATCTGAGGGAGGATGTGCTGGCTCTGGAGGTTTACAAGAATGATCCCAGCAGTGAGTAGGTTAACCTATGATGAGCATTTGTCGGCACCGTGCCTGTACTCGCTGGAGTTTAGAAGAATGCGGGGGACCTCATTGAAACTTACAAAATAGTGAAAGGCTTGGATAGAGTGGATGTGGGGAGGATATTTCTACTAGTGGGAGAGTCTAGGACCAGAAGACATAGCCTCAGAATTAAAGGATGTTCTTTTCGGAAAGAGATGAGTCAGAGGGTGGTGAATCTGTGGAATTCTTTGCCACAGAGGGCTGTGGAGGCCAAGTCAGTGGATATCTTTAAGGCAGGGATAGATAGATTCTTGATTAGTATGGGTGTCAGGGGTTATGGGGAGAAGGCAGGAGAAGGGGGTTAGGAAGGAGAGAGATAGATCAGCCATGATTGAATGGCGGAGTAGACCTGATGGGCCGAATGGCCTAATTCTGTTCCTTTCACTTGTGTCCTTATGACCTGATAAACGTTATTCCCTTGTCATGAGTCTATATGCTGTAAATAGGCCGATTGTAATCATGTATTGCCTTTCCGCTGACTGGCTAGCAGGCTATAAAAGGTTTTCACCATACCTCGACACACGTGACAATAAACTAAACTGAACTGATTCAATTACTGTGAATTCCTTTTCTCTAGGAGCCAACCTAGTTCCTTTGCATTCACATCAGATCAGGAATAGCGGAACGCATGACATTTCCTCGTCTCTCATCTCGCCACTCAACCTTTTCCGATCCCATCCCCGAACGAACTAATTAAAACCCCCCACTGTATAATACCCTTCATCTCCTCCAACAGCTCCATGTATAAATCCTCCAAATCACTGGCTTCACAATCCACGTACGCTACAAGAGATGTGGGCCCGACTGTGTGAGAGACTGTTGTGTCTTGCTAATCAAAATACAAAATTAAATTGTATTATAGCTCTTTTAATTACCTTCCTTCCCATGAATGACTACGCATTTCTGGAATGATTACAATTACAATGAAGATATATTAGCCTTTAGCACAATCTCAAGTGTACCACCAACAATCCAGTACAGCCTTGAGATTACACAATGTGCAAGCCTTGAATACATTTCTGTCGAGTTCTGTCAGAGAGAAATTCTCTTCTACATTTTATTTTAACTCTAGTTATTCCTCCCGTTATCTCTGCAGTCTGAATCATTTTGCCCCGGCCAATGGTTGCATAAGGAAGGGCTGGAGCTCCGTTTAATTTCTAGTTTAGTTTAGTTTAGAGATACAGTGCGGAAACGGGTCCTTCGGCCAACGGGTCCGCTCCGACCAGCGATCCCTGCACACTAACACTACCCCCACACACACTAGGGACAATTTTTACACATACACCAAGCCAATTAACCTACAAACCTGCACGTCTTTGGAGCGTGGGAGGAAACCGAAGATCTCGGAGAAAACCCACGCAGGTCACGGGGAGAACGTACAAACTCTGTACAGACAGCACCCGTCGTCGGGATCGAACCCGGGTCTCGGTGTGCTGCATTCGCTGTAAGGCAGCAACTCTACCGCTGCGCCACCGTGACTGTGTTTAGGTTAGAGTTGCGGTATGGAAATAGGCCCTTCGGCCCACCCTAGCGTGCCAACTAGCGATTCTATCCTGCACACCAGGGACAATTTACAAAGCCAATTAACCTACAAACCTCCATGACCTTGGAGTGTGGGAGGGAACTGGAGCACCCGGGGAAAACATACGAGGTCACAGGGAGAACGTGAAAATTCCACATAGACAGCAGGTGTAGTGGAGGGCCTGTTCATGTGCTGCATCTCATATTCCGCTTGGGCAGCTTACAGCCCAGTGGTATGAATATTGATTTCTCTCACTTCAAGTAACCCCTGCATTCCCTCTCTCTCCATCCCTCCCCCACCCAAGTCGCACCAGCTTTGGCCGTGGGGAAGTAGCTATTCCTGAACCTGGTCGTTGCAGTCTTCAGACTCCTGTACCTTCTACCTGAAGGCAGCGGGGAGATGAGTGTGTGGCCAGGATGGTGTGGGTCCTTGATGATACTGCCAGCCTTTTTGAGGCAGCGACTGCGATAGATCCCCTCGATGGAAGGAAGGTCAGAGCCGATGATGGACTGGGCAGTGTTTACTACTTTTTGTAGTCTTTTCCTCTCCAGGGCACTCAAGCTGCCGAACCAAGCCACGATGCAACCGGTCAGCATGCTCTCTACTGTGCACCTGTAGAAGTTAGAGAGAGTCCTCCTTGATATACCGACTCTCTGTAATCTTCTCAGGAAGTAGAGGCGCTGATGTGCTTTCTTAATAATAGCATCAGAGTTCTCGGACCAGGAAAGATCTTCAGAGATGTGCACGCCCAGGAATTTGAAGCTCTTGACCCTTTCAACCATCGACCCGTTTATATAAATGGGGCTGTGGGTCCCCATCCTACAAAGTCCACAAGCAGTTCCTTGGTTTTGCTGGTGTTGAGGGCCAGGTTATTGTGCTGGCACCATATGGACAGTCGCTCGATCTCTCTTCTATACTCTTGACTCATCCCCATCAGTGATACGTCCCCACAACAGTGGTGTCGTCAGCGAACTTGATGATGGAGTTCGCACTATGACCGGCTACGCAGTCATGAGTATAGAGTGAGTACAGCAGGGGGCTGAGCACACAGCCTTGAGGTGCTCCCGTGCTGATTGTTATCGAGGCCGACACATTTCCACCAATACGAATAGACTATGGTCTGTGAATGAGGAAGTCGAGGATGTTTGCTAGGAACACCTAACAAACACCTATCAATGGCTTGTTTTCTTTATAATCGTTACTTTTTTTGTATATCTTTCATTCATTTGTTCTATATTCCTCTACAGCACCGTCTATACCTCTCGTTTCCCTTTCCCTCCTGACTCTCAAGTCTGAAGAAGGGTCTCGACCCAAAACATCACCCGTTCTTTCCCTCCAGAGATGCAGCCTGTCCCGCTGAGCTGCTCCGCCATTTTGTGTCTATCTTCCGTTGAAGGCAGCTCCATCCTGCACATGACAACCTATTAGCCTGATTGGCAAAAATGTTGAAATGCATCTTCACTTGAGCGAATCTCAGAAGCGAATACAGGAGCAGTCTCCTGTGAAGGGAAGATGGTTTACTCTTGGACATCCTCCAGCACATCCTTCTACCTAAAAGCAATGCTCAGCAGGGGACATGTACCCATTAAGAAAAATAAGCATCTTGCCATTGGCATTTGTGTAGAATGAGGCGGGAAAAAAAAAATACAGCTAGAGGAGATGATAGATTGTCAGCAGTGCTTTTGATCTTAAAAAATATTAAGTACGCAAATCATTCGCTTGATAAGAGTGTGCCACAGTCCCGTGTCTGATCTCAGCATTGCAAATTCAGGCAAGCCTTCAGTTTGTCCTCAACCAGTGTTAATTGTTGGTGGGTAAATCTGTCAGGGCGGCTCTGGTCTGAAGGCACCAGGGCTGAATTTACGGCTTTGCAACCAGTCAGGTTGTAGGCAAGTGCCGAGAGAGAGCAGATGGTGCAAGTCGGTTTTATACAGCACATTCCACACCGTCTCTGCTGCCCCGTTCATGCTTGCCCACGTCACGATGTACACACACACACACACAGTATATAATAAATATAGAAATAAATGATTATATATATAAAAAATGTGTAGGAAAGAACTGCAGATGCTGGTTTAAATCGAAGATGGATGCAAAATGCCAGAGTAACTCAGCGGGACAGGCAGCATCTCTGGAGAGAAGGAATGTGTGACGTTTCGAGACCCTTCTTCAGACATCTTCAGACCCGAAACGTCACCCATTCCTGCTCTCCAGATATGTCCCACTGAATTGCTCCAGCATTTTGTGCCTATCTTCTTTATATATATATATATATATACACTAGACTAAGTGGGACCCGGGTCCCAGCTTCACACGGGAGGGCTGGTCCCCCAACGCAATATTCCACCTCTCCACCACTTCCAATATCGGTGGCCAGTGGGGGGCGGGGGGCTTTCTGGAGCGCTACTATGAGGGTTGTGGGCTGAAGGGACTGTTTTCTAGAGGGCTAGTATGGACATTGTGGGCCGAATGGATTCTTGGGCTGGTGGCTCAGTTACTCAAGCCTGATGTGCTGGCAGCTCACTCACTCAAGTATGGTGGGCTGGCAGTTGACTCACAGCTATTCATTGAAATGCCACTTCAAGCAGGGTGCAAGGCCACCAAATTCAAATGCGGTTTCCTACCATTTCATGCAGGGTGCAAGGCCACCAAATTCGAGTGCAGTTTCATACCACTTCAAGCAGGGTGCAAGGCCTCCAAATTCTAATGCGGTTTCCTACCATTTCATGCAGGGTGCAAGGCCACCAAATTCGAGTGCAGTTTCATACCATTTCAAGCAGGGTGCAAGGCCACTAAAGACAGAGAGTCGAGACCTCTCCCTCCTCCTTCTTGCAGCGATTGAGCCACACCCACACTTCCAGGTTTTATAGTCCCTCCCACCAGAAGGGGCGTGGTCTTCATGGCGTGATGGAGAGAGAATTCTCAAACCAGCTTTTCAATTAGGCAAGGCAACTTTAGCATTCTCAAACTAACTTTTCAATTAGGCAAGGCAACTTTTGCATTCTCAAACCCAACTTTTCAATTAGGCAAGGCAACTTTAGCATTCTCAAGCCAACTTTTCAATTGGGCAAGGCATTCTCAAATCAACTTTTCAATTAGGCAAGGCAACTTTGGCATTCTCAAATCAACTTTTCAATTAGGCAAGGCAACTTTTGCATTCTCAAACCAACTTTTCAATTAGGCAAAGCAACTTTTGCATTCTCAAACCAAAAAACACTTTTGCATTTTCAAACCAAAAAACACTTTTGCATTTTCAAACTACATTTTCAAACCACATTAGGGCACTGACCGGTCAGCAAAACCACTCACAGTTTAGTAGACATGTGTTCAGTGTTATTCACAGCTCAGACTGAGAATTGCATCCTCTCGCAACCTCTCGCAACCTCTCACTCCCCTCCCTCTCCACCCCCACATCTTACCGAGAACTGAGACACCTCCTCACTTCTGGGTTTTATAGTCCCTCCAGAAGGGGCGTGGCCTTCAGGAGAGATAATCTCAACATTTTTTAAACATTAATAAGTCTTTTATTTTTCATCGATGGAAAAATCCTCTAATCCTGACCAGCGGAGGGGGACTCTGAGTAAGATGGCCAAAAATCACAGCCGTAAGTTGCAGCGTTTTTTCTAAAATCAATATACAGAACAACAGGAAGTGGTCAAGATGAGACTTTTAGTAACATAGATATCAATGGGAACTATATATAGGGCCACCCATGGCGGTAAAGTCGAGGGGAGGACTCTGACAAAGAACAATCCAACCAAGAGGTGGAACAGGCGGAGGATGATGGCCGCAGCATCACAACGGCTGAGAAGGCGGATGATGGCTGCAGCAGGAAAGGGTCCCCGGTCGTCTTGGACTCCATGCCACTGGATCCTAACGGGAGTCAAGATCGCCCCGTCAACCGAAGGCTCGAGGCCCCCGACCGCGGGAGAGCAAGTAGGGAAGCGATTGAACTTTTTTTCGGCTTCCATCACAGTGAGGAATGTGGAGGAGTCACTGTGGTGGATGTTTATGTTAAAATGTATTTTGTGCGTTCTGTCGCTTTTTATTAGTATGACTGTATGGCAAATGAAATTCCTTGTATGTTGCGAAACATACTTGGCTAATGAAGTATGATTCTGATTCTGATTCTGATTACTCGGAGGAGGCGCTGTCCTGAACGGCTGCCTGTCCTGCAGCTGTCCGTTTTTTTTTCCCTTCTTTTTTATTATTTTTAGTATGTTGAGTGTGCAGTCAGGGGGCCTAATCTTTTTATGTGTGGTGGGGGGGAAGGGGGAAACTGCTTTTCGAGTCCCTACCTGGTCGGAGGGGTTGCCTTCCTCCGAGCAGCGACTTCGACCTGTCCTTGCGGCCTACCAGCGGGTCCTGGAGCGACGTTTCCCTGAGGGGACCTGGCCAGAACATCGGCTTTGGCGGCGGCGCAGCGCTGGAGCGCTATTGCGGAGCGGGCGATGCCTTTCCTGGGTCGCCGCGCTGGAACTCCAGTATGCTGGGACCGCCGATGAGAACATTGTGGAGCCGCGGTTCTGTGGAGCGGCCAGCTGCGACGCTGAATGTTACATCCCGGAGCCTGGGATCTCTTGCTGAGATGGCCAGTGTGCGGAGCTCCGTCCGGCGCGGTCGGTCGGTCTGTTGGCTTGGAAGCCGCGGTCTCCGGTGGGAAGGCGGCCGTTCCTGGCACCCCAAGCCGCTGGGGGTTCTCCCGACGCCGGAGCACCATCACCCGGCGAGAATATCGGGCGCCGTGGCGGCGACTGTGGAGGCCTCAATAGGCCCGACTTTGGGTGGACAAGAGGATGGGGACTGGACTTTGTGCCTTCCCCCACAGTGGGAATCACTGTGGGGGGATGTTTTTGTGTTGAACTTCTTTTTGAATGCTATGTTGTATTTTTTATTAGTGTGCTGCAAGGACAACAGAATTTCCCCTGAATAAGGGGATTAATAAAGTTTAATCTAATCTAATTATTATGGTTAGAATTATTAGATGGGGCATCTTGGTCAGCTTAGGGCCGATAGACCCGCTTCTGTCTGTGCTATGACTTTGTGACTCAAATATTTCAATGTTAAAACCTAAACCTCCACTAGTGACGGTAACCAGATCTAATGAAAGGAGATGAGGCAGAGGCCAGCAATAACCCTGTCAAATGGCAGTGCAGGCTCACTCCAGGGAGGTTGTTTCTTATCCCATGATATACCTGCTTTAATGTTGGCTCTGCACTGACCTCAGAATGACCCAGCCCCGAGAGCAGCGGATGAAGATGTTTTTGAAATACAGTCACATCTGAGAGAGAGAGAGAGAGAGAGAGGATGCAAGGCAGACGATTTATAGACCAGCAGTTCCCACCAATAGTGACACTGACCAGATGGAGTCGTGGGCTGACGTTTATGTGTTGGTTCGAGAGGAAGGAAGAATTCCCTCACCACGCCACCTATTACATCCCAATGCCTCTTGTACAGTACACAGAACCTCCCTTCCATCGACTCCATCTGCGCCTCACGCTGCCTCGGCAAGGCCAGCAGCATAATCAAGGACCAGTCGCACCCCCCTCTCCCCTCTCTCATCGGGCAAGAGGTACAGAGGTGTGAAAACGCACACCTCCAGATTCAGGATCAGTTTCTTCCCAGCTGTTATCAGGCCACTGAACCAACCACCAGCTAGACAGCGGCCCTGAGCTACAATCTACCTCATCGGAGACCCTCAGACTATCTTCAATTGGACTTTACAGGACTTTATTTTGCACTGGGCGCTAGTCCCTTTATCATGCACCTGTCGATTGTAATCATGTCTAGTCTTTCTGCAGACTGGATCGCACGCAACAAAAAACGTTTCACTTGTGGGTGTCAGGGGTTATGGGGAGAATAAAGAAAGTATAAAGTATAAAGTTTCCTTTATTGTCATTCAAACCTTTGGTTTGAACGAAATTGCATGCCTTGCAGTCATGAAAATAATAGAACACACAATGAACACAGTTTAACATCCACAACAGTGAGTCTACTAGGCACCTCCTCACTGTGATGGAAGGCAAAAGTCTTAAAGTCCTTGTCTCTTGCTTCCTTGTTCTCCCTCTGCGTTGAGGTGATCCAGGCTTTCGATGTTGGGCCCCCTGCCAAGTGATGGTAAGTTCCGCGACCGAGTCTGAGCTCCGCGGACTCCGCGGCCCGGGGGCAGACGAAGCCGCCACCCTCCAGTCCAGCGGACGAAGCTGTTGTTGCTGGAGCTCCGGAGAACAGGTCACCAACCTGGGACCTGCGAGCTCCCGACGATGTCGTCCACTGGGCCCGCGGCCGAAGCCTCCGAGTCTCCGAAGCCGGGCCACCGCTACCGTCGCAGCGCCACCACAGCCCCGAAGTCGGCCAGATTCGCGATGGTGAGTCCTGGCTCTGCCTCCGGAGCCTCGAGGTCGGACCCAGTTGGAGGCCGCCAGCTCCGCGATTAGGCCTCAGTGCAGACGGAGACGGAGGTATGACAAAGAAAAAGGTTGCATCCCCTGCGAAAGAAGCGACTAAAACAAGTCCCCCCCCACACACACACACGCAGAGTAGACTCGATGGGCCGAATGGCCTAATTCTGCTCCTATCACTTATGATCTTATGAACTTATGGACCTCGGTACACGTGACAATAAACAAATGAACTAAACTCGATCCAGCCTGTTACATACACTTCCGATAAAGTGCAGGTCTGATTTCACTCCAGGGACTTGTTTACCATTGAGGGCGATGTCGAGAAGGTTGACAGACTGATTACACCAGGGGGCGTCGTACGATGGCGTCTCCGCCGGCAGTCTGTTAGTTTTTTCATCTTTTTTTTATTTTTAGTGTTTGTTAAAAGTTTGTTTCAATGTTCTCCGGTTTGTCTTATGTGGGGGGGAGGGGGAGGGGATCGGGGGAAACTTTTTTTCAGGTTCTTACCTTGCAAGGGGTACTTGAAGTTAGAGAAATTCCTTCTCATCTCCATCCTAAAGGAACATCCTTTAATGCTGAGGCTATGGACCTCTAATCCTAGACTCTCCCACTAGTGGAAACATCCTCTCCACATCCACTCTATCCAAGCCTTTCACTATTCGGTAAGTTTCAATGAGGTCCCCCCGTCATCCTTCTAAACTCCAGCGAGTACAGGCCCAGTGCCGTCAAACACTCATCATATGTTAACCCGTTCATTCCCGGCATTATTCTCGTAAACATGTTCTGGACTCTTTCCAGAGCCAGCAACATCCTTCCTCAGATGCGGTGGGGCCCACAACTGCTGACAATTATTCTTCCATCAGGTAACCCTTCAGCCCCCCAGGGAAAACAAACCCAACCTTTCTCCATAACTAACGCCCTCAAATTCAGTCAAAATTGAGGTGAAACTCCCCTAAGGTAGACAAAAGTACTGGATAAACTCAGCGGGAGCAGCAGCATCTATGGAGCGAGGGAAATAGACAATGTTTCGGGCCGAAACCCTTCTTCAGACCCTTCTTCGGCCCGAAACGTTGCCTATTTCCTTCGCTCCATAGATGCTGCTGCACCCGCTGATTTCTCCAACACTTTTGTCTACCTTCAATTTTCCAGCATCTGCAGTTCCTTCTAAAACTCCTCCAAACTTAGTTTTCAAGAGAGAGTTAGATCCATGTCTTAAGGCTAAAGGAAACCAGGGATATGGGGGAAAAAGCAGGAACGTGGTACTGAATTTAGATGATCAGCCGTGATCATATTGAATGGCGGTGCTGGCTTGAAGGGCCGAATGGCCTACTCCTGCACCTATTTTTCTATGTTTCTATGTTTCTAACTCTGTGAACAATCAGATGCAGTGTATTGTATATTCTGTGCAGAGAGCTCAGTCAGTGAATATCCTAATTAATATTCTTTTGCATCAAGGTTATCATTTTCTAATTACTACAGAGGAAACTGCTATATCCTGATAAAGGGATTATTTAATCAAAAGAAGGATTTTTTTTTTTACAAAAACATTTTTTGGGCTCGAATTGAAGCAGCATAATTAGATTTTCACTTGATTCTGAATGGTTATTACGGATCATTCATTCTTACCCTATTTTTAAAAAAAGTTGAATTAAATATTAGAAGTACTTTCATTGCATTAACGTCTGTCCGTCAGGAGTGTGGCTGAAAAGAA
Source organism: Amblyraja radiata (assembly GCF_010909765.2). NCBI lineage: Eukaryota > Metazoa > Chordata > Chondrichthyes > Rajiformes > Rajidae > Amblyraja > Amblyraja radiata. Next base: position 63,921,355 of record NC_045965.1, on the reverse strand, counting down.
TGACATGGCTTCCATGTCAGTTCTGCCAGAGGATTGACATAAAACGCTGGAGTAACTCAGCGGGACAGGCAGCATCTCTGGAGAGAAGAAGTGGGTGACGTTTCGGGTCGAGACCCTTCTTCAGTCTGACGAAGGGTCTCGACCCGAAACGTCACCCGTTCCTTCTCTCCAGAGATGCTGCCTGGCCCGTTGAATCATTGAGTCACAGGGTCATACAGCATGGAAAAAGGTCCTTCGGCACAACGTGCCCACACTGACCAACAAGTTCATAAGGTCATAAGTGATAGGAGCAGAATTAGACTATTCAGCCTATCAAGTCTATTCCGCCATTCAATCATGGCTGATCTATCTCTCCCTCTTAACCCCATTCTCCTGCCTTCTATAAGAGCCCTATCTAAATCGGTGGTTGTTGATGGTGCCCGCGGTCAAGCATGGGCCACGTGGGTGCTGGAGATATGATGTGCCACCGAGAGCAAAGGAGGACGCGGCGTGGGGGGAACCACCGTGAAGGAGGAAGGGTGGGGGGGGAGGAGAACTAAGGTGGGCCTGGCGTGGGGGTATTTGTAATTTTTTCAGCGCCCTTTATGTGGTGATTCTTTGCATACCCTGGGCATGCAAAACCAAAGAATATAAGGTCATAAGGTCTTGGTTCTTGGTTACTTGGTCCTCCAAAATATTCCAACTAATTTAAACTGGAGGTGGTGAAGGGAGGGATTAAGCCAGAAAGGGTTATTGGGAAGAAAGTGCTACTTTAAATTTAGTTGCATCTGGTTGGGTAACTATAGTTGGGTGGAGATTATTCCATGCTTTAATTGTGCGGGGGAAGAACGAATTGCTGTACACATCTGTCTTTGTAGCTGGGATCACAAATTGGATCGAATGCCCTCGTCTGCTCCTAATTGGTTTGGGTTTGGTGTAGGTCTTGTGATCTATGTCGAGCTGACCATTTAACATTTTGTAAAAACAGGTCAAACGGTGAGCTTCACGTCTGTCTTGGAGAGGGTTCCACCCCAGAGAATTCAGAAGTTTGGTGACGCTCGCTTCTCTCTCATAGGTGTTAGTAACAAATCGAGCGGCCTGTCTTTGGACACGTTCGATGGATGAAATGTTTTTATTTGTGTATGGGTCCCAAGCTGCAACTGCGTGGTCCAAATGAGGTCTAATGAGGGTAAAATACAGCTTCTCCTTGACAGAAGCTGAACAATGATGAAAGTTGCGTCTCAGAAAGTTGCTTTCACTGTTGCATGATGAGTCTGACCATTCCAACGCAGATCATTCTGCAATTTGATGCCCAGATACTTGGTTTGTTTGGATTCTTCAAGGGTTGCACCAAGTATGTTGTAGGATGTGACGCCTAGATTCCTCTTTCTGGTGACACGCATGGTTTCACATTTGGAAGGGTTGAACTGCATGCCCCATTGTTGTGACCACTCGACCATAGTATCGAGATCCTTTTGGAGAGCATCTTCATCGTCAGTTGACTTAAAGGTCATGTGATAGGAGCAGAATTAGGCCATTCGGCCCATCTAGACTAATCCATCATTCAATCATGGCTGATCTATCCTTCCCTCTCAACCCCATTCTCCTGCATTCTCCCCATAACCCCTGACACCCGTACGAATCAAGAATCTTTCTATCTCCGCCTTAAAAATATCAACTGACGGCCTCCACAGCCTTCTGTGGCAAAGAATTCCACAGATTCACCACCCTCTGATGAAATAAATTCCTCCTCATCTTCTTCCAAAAGGAACGTCCTTTAATTCTGAGACTGTGCCCTCTGGTCCTAGATTCTCCACGTCCACTCCATCCAGGCCTTTCACTATTCAATGAAGTCCCCCCCCCCCTACCCTTCATCCTTCTAAACTCCAGCAAGTATACATATAAGATTAATAACAGATTGGACATGCTAGAGCCTAGAACCAGGGGCCACAGTTTAAGAATAAAGGGTAGGCCATTTAGAAAGATGATGAGGAAACGCTTTTTCACCCAGAGAGTTGTGAATCTGTGGAATTCTCTGCCTCAGAAGGCAGTGGAGACCAATTCACTGGATGTTTTCGAGAGTTAGATTGAGCCAATTCTCTGGATATAATAAACTTAATTACGGACTCAAGGTCCAGACAAGGGGCAACATTACATTAAAAAAGCATTGCATATCAAATATCATAAATACATATAAAATCTTTGTATATCACTTATAAAAACATCATAATTTATATATTTTTTAAACACGATACTTAAGTTAAAAATCCAGATTAAAAGATGATCAATGTCCTACAACGAGACAACGATACCAGTGTCTCCACAGCTGGGATTCGTAGCGTGTAGTGCTAACCCTTATGTTTGTCAAGGCCACAATAAGCACATTTTTAGAGTCATTTATCCTGCAAATGAATTTATACATGTGGTGTCTTAGGATAGCTTCTAAAGTACTGACTCCTGCAGCCACAAACATATTACTGGCACTACACCATCTAGGTTGCCTTAGCAGTGTTCTCATGGCATCGTTATATGCCACCTTTAGTCTCTGCATACTTGTCTTTAAATAGTTCGACCACAGGTGCGCAGTGTAGAGTGGTGTGCAGTATGCTCTAAATAGCGACATCTTCACCACATCTGCACACGCACCAAGTTTACGCAAGAGAATACTCGCCTGTACATACAGCATGCGTCGTTGCCTATAAATATCCTCATCATCTGTCATTTGTTCTGTAATAATATGCCCTAGACATTTTATCTTATTACAGACACTAAGATTGTTGTCAGACAATTTAAAATCAGGATATTTTAGGCATTTATCCTCTTTGGTTCTACAGACCATAACAGCACTCTTACTAGCATTATATTTAATGTCATGTTCCACACCATACATGGAACATATAGTAAGGAGCTGCTGGAGACCAGCACTAGATGGACTAAAGTTACCACAAGATCATCTGCATACATAATATGGTTCACTAAAATATTACCAATCACGCACCCAGTGTTACAGGCTTTCAATTGTTTAGACAGATCATCAATATATAGATTAAAAAGGACTGGGGACAAAATTCCCCCTTGTCTAACACCATTGCTAACCTCAAATGGGGCTGAGACCCTATTGCCCCATTTTATTTGCATAGTCTGGTGGGCATACCAGTAGGCCAGAATTCTAACAATGTATTCAGGCACCCTACTCATTTTACCAAACAGCTTTCTGTGATTAACACGGTCAAATGCTTTGGAAGCATCAATAAAGCACATAAGGATCGAAGAGTTTTTGCCTCTATATTTGTTTACATAGAAACATAGAAACATAGAAATTAGGTGCAGGAGTAGGCCATTCGGCCCTTTGAGCCTGCACCGCCATTCAATATGATCATGGCTGATCATCCAACTCAGTATCCTGTACCTGCCTTCTCTCCATACCCTCTGATCCCCTTAGCCACAAGGGCCACATCTAACTCCCTCTTAAATATAGCCAATGAACTGGCCTCGACTACCCTCTGTGGCAGAGAGTTCCAGAGATTCACCACTCTCTGTGTGAAAAAGTTCTTCTCATCTCGGTTTTAAAGGATTTCCCCCTTATCCTTAAGCTGTGACCCCTTGTCCTGGACTTCCCCAACATCGGGAGCAATCTTCCTGCATCTAGCCTGTCCAACCCCTTAAGAATTTTGTAAGTTTCTATAAGATCCCCTCTCAATCTCCTAAATTCTAGAGAGTATAAACCGAGTCTATCCAGTCTTTCTTCATAAGACAGTCCTGACATCCCAGGAATCAGTCTGGTGAACCTTCTCTGCACTCCCTCTATGGCAATAATGTCCTTCCTCAGATTTGGAGACCAAAATTGTACGCAATACTCCAGGTGTGGTCTCACCAAGACCCTGTACAACTGCATTAGAACCTCCCTGCTCCTATACTCAAATCCTTTTGCTATGAAAGCTAACATACCATTCGCTTTCTTCACTGCCTGCTGCACCTGCATCCCACTTTCAATGACTGGTGTACCATGACACCCAGGTCTCGCTGCATCTTCCCTTTTCCTAGTCGGCCACCATTTAGATAATAGTCTGCTTTCCTGTTTTTGCCACCAAAATGGATAACCTCACATTTATCCACATTATACTGCATCTGCCAAACATTTGCCCACTCACCCAGCCTATCCAAGTCACCTTGCAATCTCCTAGCATCCTCCTCACAGCTAACACTGCCCCCCAGCTTAGTGTCATCCGCAAACTTGGAGATGTTGCCTTCAATTCCCTCAGATTTACAATCTCCTTTAGGGCATATATGCATAAATCAGTGCCATGTTTAGCTTTAAAGCCAAACTGGTTATCTGTGGAATTAACAAACTCATTTATTCTATCCAGCAGAACTCTTTCTAAAACCTTTGACAATATGCTGGCTAAAGCTATGGGCCTGTAATTATTTAGGCTGCCTACTTTACCAGCTTTGTCCTTAATGACCGGCACTAACAGGACAGACAACATTGAGTCTGGTAACAAGCCATGAATCATAAAGCCAGTAAAACAAATAGCTAGGAGAGCAGCTCTCCTCATACTCGCATACTTAAGATGTTCAGCAGAGATATGATCCAAGCCACTTGCTTTGTTGAGAGTTGGGTACTTTAAAGAGAGAGCTAGATGGGGCTCTTAAAGATAGCGGAGTCAGGGGATATGGGGAAAAGGCAGGAACGAGGTACTGATTGTAGATGATCAGCCATGACTGGCTCGAAGGGCCGAATGGCCTACTCCTGAACCTATTGTCTATTGTCTATTGTCTATAGAGTTCCTCCAGCACTATCTTCGGTATAAAACCGCATCTGCGGTTCCTTCCTACAGTCTCATTTTACTGCCTGTTGTGAAACTGAATGAGAACATGGAGAGCAGAAAGCTGTGTGTAAAAGGGTCTTTGTTCAGCACAAGCAGACACTGAGGAGTAGACCTGATGTAAGGAGCCCTCCTGGGACAATCTCCCGCGAGAATCTCTCTGAACTGGAAGCATATCGAGTCTTTTTACGCTTCTTCAGAGCAAGGATAACAGCAGGGGACTGAGTGCAATTCCTGTTCTTACAAATGCACAGCTTACTTCAATATTCTGGGTGTGAACAAATGGATCCAAGGAATTACATATTTACAATAGATGCACATCGTAACTGATATAAATATCAAAACGTCTCTGGTGAAACAAAGTTATCGAGATCAATACTTTAAAAGTTTCGGAAAAGGCTCAGCCTGCGATACTTATTATAGAGTGATACAGTGTGGAAACAGGCCCTTCGGCCCAACTTGCACCGATCAGCATGGCCCAGCTACACTAATAATAATAATAATGGATGGGATTTATATAGCGCCTTTCTAATACTCAAGGCGCTTTACATCGCATTATTCATTCATTCCTCAGTCACACTCGGTGGTGGTAAGCTACTTCTGTAGCCACAGCTGCCCTGGGGCAGACTGACGGAAGCGTGGCTGCCAATCTGCGCCTACGGCCCCTCCGACCACCACCAATCACTCACACACATTCACACACATTCACACACTAGTCCCACCTGCCTGCGTTTTGATCCATATCCCTCCAAACCTGTCCTATCCATGTAGCTGTCTAACCTTTTCTTAAATGCTGGGATCGTCCCAGCCTCAACTACCTCCTCCGGCAGCTTGTTCCGTACACCCACCACCCTTTGCGTGAAAAAGTTAAAAAGTTACCCCTCAGATTCCTAGTAAATCTTTTCCCTACACCTTAAACCTATGTCCTCTGGTCCTCGATTCCCCCACTGTGGGCAAGAGACTCTGTGCATCTACCCGATCGATTCCTCTCATGATTTTACACACCTCTCAATGATCATCCCCGCATCCTCCAGTGCTCCACGGAATGGAGTCATGGCCGACTCAACCTCTCCCTTTGGCTCAGACCCTCTAGTCTTGGCAACATCCTCGCAAATCTTCTCTGTACCCATTTCCAGCTTGGCAGCATCTTTCCTATAACATGGTGCCCAGAGCTGAACACACTACTCTAAATGTGGCTTCACCAATGTACATCTTACACGCCTTATAGGCCTGTCCCACTTAGGTGATTTTTTTAGGCAACTACATGCGACTAGTTTGTCGCCACATGTTCGCCGGTGGTTACCGGGGGAGTCGTCTCCTCAGTCGCGCAAAAGGTCGAAGCGTCTTTCTGGTCGCCGATAAATTTTCAACGTGTTGAGCATTTTTCGGCGACAGTGGGTTTGACACCAATGAACGTAGCTTGACTTCTCCTGATGTAGGTGCTGACGTAGGTTTGTTGCCAGATGACGTAGGTTGTCGCCGGTTTTTCGGTGACCTGCTACGACTATGACAGTCGCCGGCAATCGCATAAAAAAATCGCAAAGTGGGACAGGCCCATTACTGTTGCGTTCTCCAATTCCAAGTAATACCCTGCACCCTCTCTCTCTCTCTTTCGTGCGCACTCCACCACATCTGGGTGCGCCCCCATTTCCCCCACCATCTCCCACCACCCCCAGTCAACCTGCCCCTTCCTATCCCTCATGTGTACACTCATTGTGCAGTCCCTGCCATCTTGTCCACACCCCACTTCTTTTACAGCTTTCTCTCCCCTATTGCAATCAGTCTGAATTTGCTGGGGCAGCTTACACCCCAGCGTTATGAATTGTGTTCTCTAACTTCAAGTAACCTTTGCTTTCCCTCTCTCTCCATCCCCTCCCCCTTCCCAGTTCTCCGACCAATCTGACAGTCCCCCGATTACATTCGTTACAATCTGACAGTCGTTCCAGGTGCGACAAAGGTTCACCTGTATCTCCTCCAACCTCATCTACTGCATCCGCTGCTCTAGATGTCAGCTGATTTACATCGGGGAGACCAAGCGTAGGTTGGGCGATCGTTTCGCCGAACACCTCCGCTCAGTCTGCAATAACCTACCTGAACTCCCGGTGGCTCAGCACTTCAACTCCCCCTCCCATTCCCAATCCGACCTCTCTGTCCTGGGTCTCCTCCATTGCCAGAGTGAGCAACAGCGGAAATTGGAGGAACAGCACCTCATATTCCGTCTGGGGACCTTGCGTCCGGATGGCATTAACATTGAATTCTCCCAATTTTGATAGCCCTTGCTGTCTCCTCCCCTTCCTTAACCCTCTAGCTGTCTCCTCCCACCCTCCCATCCGCCCGCCCTCGGGCTCCTCCTCCTCCCCTTTTCCTTCTTTCTCCCCCCCACCCCCCATCAGTCTGAAGAAGGGTTTCGGCCCGAAACGTCGCCTATTTCCTTCGCTCCATAGATGCTGCTGCACCCGCTGAGTTTCCCCAGCATTTTTGTGTACCTTACATTTTATCTCTGCTTGCTTTGTTCTCACCTTCTCCCAGCTGACACATAACATTATAAAAGGACTGGACAAGCTAGATGCAGGAAAAATGTTCCCAATGTTGGGCGAGTCCAGAACCAGGGGCCACAGCCTTAGAATAAAGGGGAGGCCATTTAAGACTGAGGTGAGAAAAAACATTTTCACCCAGAGAGTTGTGAATTTGTGGAATTCCCTGCCACAGAGAGCAGTGGAGGCCAATTCACTGGATGTTTTTAAGAGGGAGTTAGATTCAAGCTAATGGAATCAAGGGATATGGGGAGAAAGCAGGAACGGGGTACTGATTTAGGAGGATCAGCCATGATCATATTGAATGGTCGATGGGGCGAATGGCCTACTCCTGCACCTATTTTTTCTATGACCCGAAACGTCACCCGTTCCTTCCATCCAGAGATCCTGCCTGTCCCGCTGAGTTACTCCAGCATTTTAAGTGTCTACCTTGTTTGTGAAGTCTCGGCTTCTCAACAGTTGCTTCGCAAAATAGTCAGCTTTGCAAAGCGGAGCTTTTGAGTTGAGTAAGAGTAAACAGTTGGTGCGCTGGCTGCCTTGTAAATAAACCATTACCACTTCGAATATATATCTGGTGTGACTCACACACATACTGCAGACAGCGCTGTAACTGAGCAGTATACATCTCCAAACAAACTTAAAAAGCAGATTATATAATCATTTTCCGCAACACTGTTTGTGGGTCCCTGCTGTGTGCAAATTGTTGCCACAGTTTCACTTCAAGACATTGACTTCGTCTCAAAACATTTGATTGGAGCTTTGCGATCTCATGTGATCAAAAAAAATGTCTGGATTAATTGCCCTTTTTTTTTTCAATTATTTCACCTCACTATTTTTCCATCAACATTATTAGTTACATAATGTTGATGGCAAAATAGTGAGGTGAAATAATTGAAAAAAAATGGGCAATTAATCCAGACCTTATTTTTGATCACAAGAGATCATCAACATTATGCCACTATTAAATAAACTGAATGATATGATTAAATTTTGGAAAACGCTCCCGCTGTCATTGATAGGTAGAATTAACGCTATAAAAATAACTTTCTTACCACAATTAATATATTTGTTTCAAGCGATCCCAATATATATTAACCATATAACCATATAACCATATAACAATTACAGCACGGAAACAGGCCATCTCGACCCTTCTAGTCCGTGCCGAACACGTATTCTCCCCTAGTCCCATCTACCTGCGCTCAGACCATAACCCTCCATTCATTTCCCGTCCATATAACTATCCAATTTATTTTTAAATGATAAAAACGAACCTGCCTCCACTGGAAGCTCATTCCACACAGCCACCACTCTCTGAGTAAAGAAGTTCCCCCTCATGTTACCCCTAAACTTCAGTCCCTTAATTCTCAAGTCATGTCCCCTTGTTTGAATCCTCCCTACTCTCAGTGGGAAAAGCTTATCCACGTCAACTCTGTCTATCCCTCTCATCATTTTAAAGACCTCTATTCCAAAATACTTTTTCAAAAAACTAGATTCTACTATCACTAATTTTATATGGGATTACAGAGCACACAGAATTCAACGAAAGCATTTGTGTAAACCTAAAGAAGTTGGGGGTTTATCATTACCTAACTTTATGTATTACTACTGGGCAGTGCATATTAAGAACATTACGTACTGGTTGGATATTTCCACTCAGCAGTTGGAGTGGATAAGAATGGAGAAAGAGGAGTGCTATCCGCACGATATAGGAACGATCTTGCTCTCACCGATAAAATTGAATAGTACAATATATAAGAAGAACCCAATTATTCACAATACAATAAGAATTTGGAAACAAATAAAAGTATCCTTAAAATTAAATAATCTATCAGTACTAACCCCACTATTGAACAACCCCGCATTCAAACCATCTCTCATCGACAACACATATCAACAATGGGATAGACTGGGAATTAGGAAAGTAGGGGATATGTATGAATTGGGCAAACTGATATCATTTCAACATTTAAAATTAAAATTTATACTGAAGGATAATCAATATTTTAAATATATACAGATATGTGACTTTATGAAGAAATATACACATAGATTTCAAACTATATTTTTAGACCCTTTAGAAGAAGCAATGAATATTAAGGCTGATTCACAAAAACTAATATCATACTTTTATAATAATATATTAAATAGAGAACTACCCTCAACAGAAGCACTAAGAGAAGATTGGGAACATGAGCTAATGATAAAGATCTCGAAGGATAGATGGGAAAAGTATCTGATGAACAGACATAATTGTTCTATTAATGCAAGACATAATTTAATTCAATTCAAATTATTAAATAGACTATATTATTCAAAAGCGAGGTGGAATAAATTTTATCCAAACGTTTCTCCCAGATGTGATAAATGTTTGTTTCAAAACGCTAATATAACACATTCATTTGTAGGATGTACAAAGTTGAATACATTTTGGAGCGATATATTTGATATATTTACAAAGCTTTTCAAGTCCACAATAGAACCTAAAACGGAATGGATTATATTTGGAATAATAGTCCAAATATAATCCATTCCGTTTTAGGTTCTATGACGATATCAATTTAAATAAAGACCAAAACTTTTTTTTAAATTATGGGTTAATAATTGGAAAGAAATTGATACTTAAATTTTGGAAAAATACAACCATACCAACTGTTAAAATGTGGATTAGGAATATGATGGACATAGCACGCCTTGAAGAAATGAGACTCCGACTAATCGATAAATATGACCAATTCTTAAGGAGTTGGTCTCCTTTCATCGACTTTTTTGGAACCATGTGATGCAGCGGTACCATAAGGATTGCTGATTTCAGTTCATGACGTGGATAGATCTACATCTCCGAATAAAGATTTGAACATTTCTCTTTTAAGGGGCCTTCTCGCCTATTTCTACTTTCCACTTTTTCTTTTTTTTATATATATACACACTTCACGTTTTTCTATTCTCTACCATCTATTTTTCCTCTTTTTCCCCTTTCTATTGTTTTCTTTTTCTTGTCTTGCTTACTTCCTTCTCAAAACATAAAAGTAGAGGTTGTACATAGAATGGATTACGGTATGACATAGTCGGCACCTAAAATTAGGTTCCACTGTACTGTTTTGTACTGTATTAACTTCTAATAAAATAAAAAAAACAAAAAAAAAAACATTATTAGTTACAATTAATGGCTCATTTATTCAATTTTACTTTGTTGATCAACGTTTATCTCGGTACAGCAAAATTCTTTGCTCTTGCCTACAGTACGCAAAGTTCACAAATATCTATTGTGGACACAGCCCAGACCATCACACAGACCCACCTCCCTTCTGTTGGCTCCATCTACACCTCACGCTGCCTCGGCAAGGCCAGCAGCACAATCAAGGACCAGTCGCACCCCCGGCCACTCCCTCTTCTCCCCTCTCCCATCGGGCAAAAGGTACAGAAGTGTGTAAACGCACACCTCCAGATTCAGGGACAGTTTCTTCCCAGCTGTTATCAGGCAACTGAACCATCCTACCAACAACCAGAGAGCACTTCTGAACTACTATCCACCTCGTTGGTGACCCTCGGACTATCCTTGATCGGACTTTGCTGGCTTTACCTTGCACTAAACGTTATTCCCTTTATCATGTGTCTGTACACTGTGGACGGCTCGATTGTAATCATGTATTGGTTTTCCGCTGACTGGTTAGCACGCAACAAAGGCTTTTCACTGTACCTCGGTACACGTGACAATAAACTAAACTGAAAACTACCTGAAGTTAGAAAGTACTCATTGAAGTTCCAATGCCCCTCTGTGTTCTCGGCGGCTCCAACACGCCAGGCCCCTCTATGTTCTTGCTGCCTCCACAACCCCACACGCCAGGTCCCTCTCTGTTCACGATGGCCCACTGCCTCTCTCCGGCTCGTTCTCATTCCGACCACCTCTTCCCCTCATACGTTTTCCCCGACCAATTGTCCCTCTTCTCTCCTCTCTGGTCCTTCAGCCTCCGTCCCCCAGGGGGCGCCTCCTTCAGCCGACCTAGAAGGTCCTCGAACTGAGTGGTCTCCTCATTGTTTCAGGACTTGAGTGTCTCGTTTAGAGATACAGCATGGAAACAGGCCCTTCGGCCCACCGAGACCGCGCCGCCCCGCACACTAGTTCTATCCTCTACAATAGGGACAATTAGCAGAAACCTACAAAATTGCACGTCTTTGGAGTGTGGGAGGAAACCGGAGCACCCGGAGAAAACCCACGCAGGTCACAGGGAGAACGTACAAACTCCCTATAGACAAGCACCCGAGGTCAGGATCGAACCTGGGTCTCTGGTGCTGTGGGGCTGCAAATCTACCGCTGTGCCAACACTGTCGCTCAGTTTCAGAGGGCATATAGAAGTCTACCACTGTGGGTCTGGAATAACGTATCACTCAAGTCACAGACGGCTGTGGAGGCCAAGTAAATGGATATATTGAAGGCAGAGATAGATAGATTCTTGATTCTTGAAGTACGGGTGTTAGGGGTTATGGGGAGAAGGCAGGAGAATGGGGTTAGGAGGGAGGGATAGATCAGCCATGATCGAATGGAGGAGCCTTCATGGGCCGAATGGCCTAATTCTGCTCCTATCACTTATGAACGTACGATTTCAGCCAGACTGAGTCGAGATATCAAAGTTTCCTTTCGCAGGGAATGTTAGTGAACATGTTTGGAATTTTACTAGAAGTGATTAGATGTTTTCTAGAGGTTTTCACCCAGAGAGTTGTGAATTCTCTGCCACAGAAGGCAGTGGAGGGCAATTCTCTGGATGTATTCAAGAGAGAGTTAGGTATAGCTCTCTTTTTTTAAATTTTTTTTTATTTTTTATTTATTTTTTTTTATTATGAAACTACTTTTATTCAAAAAATAAAAATAAACATAGAGTATTAACACAATCAAAGACTGCCTATGCTGACAGTTTACAAACAAATGATCGTCAAATGAATAACGTCAACGTCAACTGGACCCACGAATGGCCGTTGAAGGTCGAGTGTTCCGTTTATCAACAAAACACTCGACCTTCAACGGCGACCAGTATTCATGGAAAGCCTCCAAAGTCCCCATGGACACCACGTGTTCCCTCTTAACACTTAAACAAATTTATCAAATTAAAATATTAACATTCTTATCGATAATATATTCAACCTCCTGTGGTGACCAGCGTGCACAGAAGGCCTCCACAGTCCCCATGGACACCGCGTGTTCCTTTTCTAGGGACACGCGAGCTCGGACATAACCCCGGAAAAGGGACAGGCAAGCAACCGCTGTGCGGCCATCGACTGCCCGCTGCCTGGACCCACGAATGGCCACCTTGGCCAGGCCCAGGAGCAGACCGACAGGGAGACCCCCTCCTCCCTCCCATCCATCCCCCCCTCTGTACCGGGTGCCCATAAATTAATAGCGTTGGACTAAAATGTAGCCAAAACTTGAGGAGCAGCCCTTTCAGATACTCGAACAGTGGCTGCAACCTCTCACACTCTATGTACACATGGAACACGGTCTCTACCTCACCGCAGAAATGACAAGCAGGGGAAGAGTCCGTGAACCGGCTCAAATACCTATTACAGGCCACGGCTTTGTGCAACACTCTCCACCCCAGGTCCCCGATGTAAAGGGGGAGGACTCCCTTGTAGATAGACCTCCACTGGGGACCGCTCCCCTCGTCTGGTGGTAACACGGACCGCCAGGGTGTGTCTGGACGAAAGACGAGGGCGAGGTGGTGGAGAGTGTGCAAGAGCAGCCTGTTCAGTACGCGCCTCTCCGCGTCACAGAACGGTACGCTGGGCATCTCGGAAAGGCGGCTCATGTTGCATGGGGCCGGCTCTCGGGGAGGGACCCAGGCCTTGGGCCCTATGAACAATTCCGACTGAACGGGGGCAAGCTCGTCCGGAATCGTTCCATGCACACGCCTCTCCTCAACACCCACCATCACAGCCACGACACCCCCCTCCCCCTGAGGAGCAGGGCCCTGGCTGAAGGTGACCAAATTCCTGGCCTTCAAGAGGTCACGGTAAAAGCCAGGCAACTCCCGCCTAGCGCGTCGACTCATGCCCGCTACTGGGAGCCGTGAGCCCTCCTGAAGGTAGCGCCCCTGGCGTAAAAAATACGTCGCCAGCACGTGCCATTTAGGAGGGTAGTCCGAGTAGACGTACCTCCGCAGGGTCCTGAGTCGGAGAGCTGCCACCTGGGTACGAATACAGACCAGCGCCTGACCACCCTCCTCCAACGGGAGACTCAGAACCCCAGCAGAGACCCAGTGGTTCCTCTCACCCCAGAAGAAGTTGACCAATCTCCTCTGTAACATGGTTATAAAATAAGAGGACGGGACCATAGTGGCAATCCGGTACCACAGCAGAGAGGCCACCAGCTGGTTTATAACTACAGCCCTGCCCCGGTAAGAGAGCACACCAAGTAGGCCGGACCAACGTCCCAGCCGGGCGATCACCTTCGCCTCCAGCTCCTGCCAGTTCGCCGGCCACCCCCCCTCATCGGGACTCAGGTAGACCCCCAGATAGAGGAGGTGCGTGGTATTCCACGCAAAACCTGCCATCTCCTCCGGCAGGGAGTCCACCTGCCACCCATCCACCAAGAGACCAGAACACTTCCCCCAGTTGATCTTGGCGGAGGAAGCAGCCGAGAAAACCTGCTGGCACTCACGCATCCTCCGCAGGTCAACAGGGTCGGTGAACATCAGAATGACATCATCGGCGTAGGCCGAGAGGACCACCTCCATCCCCGGCACCGGTAAAGCCAGGCCTGTCAACCGCCTTCAGAGAAGGCACAGGAAAGGCTCAACACAGATGGAGTACAGCTGGCCGGACATGGGACATCCCTGACGAACCCCCCTCTCAAGGGAATGGGGGCCAACAAAGAGCCGTTGACCTTAACAAGGCATTCTGCAGCAGTGTATAAAAGTCGGACCCAGGCCACAAAGTGTGGTCCAAATCCGAACGCCTGCAAAATCCCCAGAAGGTAGTCGTGCTCCACCCTGTCGAACGCCTTCTCCTGGTCGAGGGAGAGAAAGGCGACTGACTGACCAGCCCCCTGGGTCAGATGGATCAGGTCCCGGACCAGATGAACATTGTCCTGGATGGACCGGCCCGGGACTGTGTACGACTGGTCAGGGAGGATCACCTGGGACAGCACGGGATCCAGGCGATTCGCCAATGCCCGGGCAAAAACGTTATAGTCCGTGCTGAGGAGAGAGACCGGGCTCCAGTTCTTCAAAAGGCGGAGATCGCCCTTCTTGGGCAGCAGGACAACAACTGCCCTGCGCCACGAGAAGGGCATCTCCCCAGTCGCCAGGCTCTCCCCCAGGACCTTCATATAGTCACCCCCCAGGACATCCCAGAAGGCTCTAAGGTACTCCACAGTCAGCCCATCCAGCCCTGGAGACTTGCCCCCCTTGAGCTGGTGCAGGGCACCAGTCATCTCCTCCAGAGTTAGGGGATCATCCAGGTGTTCAGCCACACCATTGCACACAGCAAGTAAGCCCTCCCACAGGACCTCTTGCGCCTCCCCACTCGATGTGCCTGCCGAGAACAGAGTCTTGTAGAAAGACCCAACCGAGGCACCAATGCTCTCTGGATCTGTGACAGAGGAGCCATCATCCGCAAGCAACTCAACAAGCTGCCTGCGGGCTCCTCGCCCCTTCTCCAGAGAAAAGAAAAAGGGGGAGGCGCGGTCCAGATCGTGTAACATCTGGACTCGCGACCTCACATACGCACCCCGGGACCTCCTAAGCTGCAAGTCCCTCAGTGCTCCCTTCTTCTCCTGGCACTCCTCCCACTCACACGAAGCCCCACCAGTCTGATCCAGACGTGCCTCCGAGTCGAGCAACTCTCTCTCAAGCCGTCCGATCTCGGAGTCTCGCCTCTTAGTCGACCCCCTCGTGTAGTCCTGGCAAAACAGACGGACGTAGGCCTTCCCCACGTCCCACCACTGCCTTAGGGAAAGGAAACGCCCCTGCCTCTCTCTCCACCTCGCCCAGAACTGCCTGAATGAATCCTGGAATCGGCAATCCTCCAACAGCTGGCTATTAAAATGCCAGTACGCGGACCCAGCCCGTGTGCGCATCGGGATAAAATCCACTCGCACCAGGCAATGGTCCGAGCATGGTGCCGGCTGCATGGAGGCCGCCGAAACACAGGAGACATAGGCCTTGGACAAGTATAAATGATCAATACGGGAACCACCACCCTCAAACCTGTACGAGAAGGCGTTAGAGTCGGGGTAGAAATTCCACCAAGCATCTACCAGCTCAAAAGAGTCCACCATCTCCCTTAAAGTCTTTACTGCACCCGGGTCACGCTGAACGCCAGTGCGATCTCTTGCCTCGAGGGCACAATTAAAATCTCCCCCAAGGAAAACACACTCCCCATGGTCGATAGTATTCAACAACGTGGTCACTTCCCTTGTTAAGCGCGTCTGCATTACGCCGATCTTGGGGGCGTACACATTAATGAAGTGCAATGGCACGCCATCCAAGTGCACGGCCAGATACAGCAAACGGCCTGGTACAATGCTCTGCACTTTGAGGATCTCTGGCTGGAAAGACGGGGCCAACAGGAAGGCCACTCCACTCGAATTGGAGCTGAGATGACTCATGTAGGTATAGCTCTCAGGGCTAACAAAACAAAGGGATATGGGGAGACAGCAGGAACGGGATACTGATTTTGGATGATCAGCCATGATCGTATTGAATGGCGGTGCGGGCTCGAAGGGCCGAATGGCGTACTCCTGCTCCTATTTTCAATGTTTCCGTGTTTCTATGTCTCGACCCGAAACGTCACGCATTCCTTCTCACTCTCCAGAGATGCTGCCTGACCCGCTCAGTTACGCCAACATTTTGTGTCTATCTTCGGTGTAAACCAGCATCTGCAGTTCCTTCCGACACATTTAGTGTAAACTCACCCTGACTTAGTATTAGTTTATTGCTGATTTATTTTCGATAACTGCCTTTAAATTCTCTGGCTGCCAAATACTAGGATTTCCAGCACACAATCTCCAATCATTAGTGCAGGCCATTAGTTTTCTAATCAAGGATCATAACTGTATTACTACCAAACCTTTAATTAGCAAAAAAAATGGAGCAAACAAAATAATCATACTGGACCTTGTGTTATCCGCAATTTCTTCAATCTCCCTTTGAATTTCACTTGGTTTTTTTTCATGTTCTTTTGGTGGCTTTGATAGTTTATGTCCTTTCATGTTTCTTTATCTCATGCCCAAGTCAATATTTATCCCTCGAAGCATCATCGCTGGAGCAGATCCAAGAGAGCAATGATACGGACGCTGAACGCACTGGGGCAGTGGCCGATCTGAAGATGGACGCAAAAAGCTGGAGGGGGGGGGGGGAGGGGGGGGGGGGAGGGGAACGAGAGATATTGACGGTGATGATACAATAGAACATAGACCTACTACAATAGACAATAGACAAATGGCCTAGAAACATAGAAATTAGGTGCAGGAGTAGGCCATTCGGCCCTTCGAGCCTGCACCGCCATTCAATATGATCATGGCTGATCATCTACCTCAGTATCCTGTACCTGCCTTCTCTCCATACCCCCTTTAGCCACAAGGGCCACATCTAACTCCCTCTTAAATATAGCCAATGAACTGTGGCCTCAACTACCTTCTGTGGCAGAGAATTCCAGAGATTCACCACTCTCTGTGTGAAAAATGTTTTTCTCATCTCGGTCCTAAAAGATTTCCCCCTTATCCTTAAAATAGACAATAGACAATAGACAATAGACAATAGGTGCAGGAGTAGGCCATTTGGCCCTTCGAGCCAGCACCGCCATTCAATGTGATCATGGCTGATCATCCCCAATCAGTACCCCGTTCCTGCCTTCTCCCCATATCTCCTGACCGCTATTTTTAAGAGCCCTATCTAGCTCTCTCTTGAAAGCATCCAGATAACCTGCCTCCACCGCCCTCTGAGGCAGAGAATTCCACAGACTCACAACTCTCTGTGAGACAAAGTGTTTCCTCGTCTCCGTTCTAAACGGCTTACCCCTTATTCTTAAACTGTGGCCCCTGGTTCTAGATACAGGAAACAGGTCACTGTTAGCTGTGGGCTTGGTGAGGAGGAAAACAGACAATGAGACTCCAACAAGCTGAGCACGACTTGGGTGGGGGAGGGATAGAGAGAGAGAGAATGCAGGGGTTACTTGTTAGAGACTTCAAGCTGATCTCCTGATTGCCAAACACTTTAACTCCCCCTCCCATTCCCACACTGACCTTTCTGCCCTGGGCCTCCTCCACTGTCAGAGTGAGGCCCAGCGCTAATTGGAGGAACAGCACCTCATATTTGGCTTGGGCAGCTTACACCCCAGCGGTATGAACATTGACTTCTCTAACTTCAAGTAACCCTTGCTTTTCCTCTCTCTCCATCCCTTCCCCTTCCCAGTTCTCCCACCAGTCTGACTGTCCACCTGGTTACATTTTATCTCTGTTTGCTTCGTTGTCACCTTCTCCCAGCTAACAATGGTCTACTCTACATTTTCTTTGATCTCATCTCTTTAGATGTCTTGTTTTCACACATTACCCTTCCTTATCTCTGTGTCTCCCCCTCCCCTGACTCTCAGTCTGAAGAAGGGTCTCGACCAGAAACGTCGGATCTCTTCTATCCAGGGATGCTGCCCGTCCCGCTGAGTTACTCCAGCATTTGTGGTCTATCTTCGGTGCAGACCAGCATCTGCACTTCCTTCTGTAACATGAATACCTCGAAAATGGCTCTAAGATCTCCAGTGAATTCAGAAGGTGACAGATAGGGCGGCATGGTGCCACAGTGGCAGAGTTGCTGCCTTACCGCGCCCGAGATTCGGGTTTGATCCTGACTGCGGGTGCTGTCTGTATAATAATAATAATAAATTTTATTTAATGGGCGCCTTTCAGACATCTCAAGGACACCTTACATAGTAATCGGAATAAAAACATATAATCGGAATAGAACAGGTAAAAAAGACATCACAGAGACACAAATTAAAAACAGAATTCAATCCAAAAACAGAAAATCAAAAACACAGTGTGAAGAGAGAGCAGCGGCAGCCAAAGCACGCCAGCGTCCACTCTCCCTTCACGGCAGCCATCTTGGACACAGACCTACAGGACTACAATTAGACAAAACTGTATGGAGTTTTATACATTCTCCCTTTGACCGCGTGGGTTTCCTCCCGCACTCCAAAGACGTACAGGTTTGTCGGTTAAGGAGTTGAGTTTAGGAGCAAGGATGTCCTACTGCAGTTGTACAGGGCCCTGGTGAGACCGCACCTGGAGTATTGTGTGCAATTTTGGTCTCCTTATTTGAGGAAGGACATTCTTGCTATTGAGGGAGTGCAGCGTAGGTTCACCAGGTTAATTCCCGGGATGGCGGGACTGACGTATGATGGAAGAATGGGTCGACTGAGCTTGCATTCGCTGGTATTAAGAAGGATGAGAGGGAATCTAATAGAAACATATTAAATTATTTTTGGATAGGGTAGATGCAGGAAAAATGTTCCCGATATTTGGGGAGTCCACAGCCAGCGGTAACAGTTTAAGAATAAGGGGTAGGCCATTTGGGACTGAGATGAGGTAAAACACTTTCACCCAGAGTGTTGTGAATCTGTGGAATTCTCTGTCATAGAAGGCAGTGGAGGGCATTTCACTGGATGTTTTCAAGAGAGTTCGACTTAGCTCTTTGGGCTAAGGGAATCAAGGGATATGGGGAGAAAGCAGGAACGGGGTACTGATTTTGGATGATCAGCTATGATCATATTGAATGGCGGTGCTGACTCGAAGGGCCGAATGGCCTACTCCTGCACCTATTGTCCATGTTTTTACGACCCGCTGAGTTACTCCAGCATTTTGTGTCTACCTTCAAGTTCAAGTGAGTTTATTGTCATGTGTCCCTGATAGGACAATGAAATTCTTGCTTTGCTTCAGCACAACAGAACATAGCAGACATTTACTACAAAACAGATCAGTGTGTCCATATACCATTATATAAATATATACACACATGAATAAATAAACTGATCAAGTGCAAATAATGGGTTATTAATAATCAGAGTTTTGTCCGAGCCAGGTTTAATAGCCTGATGGCTGTGGGGAAGTAGCTATTCCTGAACCTGGTCGTTGCAGTCTTCAGGCTCCTGTACCTTCTAACTGAAGGTAGCAGGGAGATGAGTGTGTGGCCAGGATGGTGTGGGTCTTTGATGATACTGCCAGCCTTTTTGAGGCAGCGACTGCGATAAATCCCCTCGATGGAAGGAAGGTCAGAGCCGATGATGGACTGGGCAGTGTTTACTACTTTTTGTAGTCCAGGGCGCTCAAGTTGCTGAACCAAGCCATGATGCAACTGGTCAGCATGCTCTCTACTGTGCACCTGTAGAAGCTAGAGGGAGTCCTCCTTGACAAACCGACTTCAGTTGTAAACCAGCATCTGCAGTTCCTTCCTACACATAATCGGTATCATACCTTGCACAGACATTATTGCCCGAATGACCTGTTTCCTTGCTGCACTGTTCTACGTTCTATGATCTAGCTTTTTTCTTCTTCTTTCTTTTAACATAATGAACATTCAGGTTAGGATCTGGAATATTGTTGGAAGCGATATCACCAAAGCAGATTAAATTGTCGTTAATTCATTCGTTTAGTGGGATTTAGTGGGCTAGTCAATATGGAGCGCATCAAAGTAATTCATTGCTTGGTGCCCTGATTTAAATTTCTTTCTAATTAGCCGCATTTATCACATGATAATGAAGCTCAATAAAATATGTCCCTGAGAATTATAAACTACAATTTTAATGCGGCGCATTAATACTAATTATTACTGTTGCTTTAAATGGAATTACTTGGGAATTAAGCTTACTAGTGGCATCGAAAATCTATGCGGACATGGGTCTACCCTCCTGCGAAGGTGCTTGATCATCAAAGTTGACGAGAAACATAGCCCTCAAGGCTGCACAGAGGTTTAAGGTGAAACGGGATAGATTTGATAGGAAACCTTTTCAGCGATGCAATTATAAAGAAGGCCCAATGGCGACTCTACTTCCTGAGAAGATTACGGAGATTCGGTATGTCAAAGAGGACTCTATCGAACCTCTACAGGTGCACAGTAGAGAGCGTGCTGACCGGCTGCATCGTGGCTAGGTTCGGCCTAACTTGAACGTCCAGGAGCGGAAAAGACTGCACAAAAAGTTGTGACCACTGCCCAGTCCATCACCGGCTCTGACCTCCCCACCATCGAAGGGATCTATCATAGTCACTGCCTCAGCCAACATCATCAAAGACCCACACCATCCTGGCCACACACTCATTTCACCCCTGCCATCGGGAAGAAGGTACAGGAGCCTGAAAACTGTAACATCCAGGTTCAGGAACAGCTTCTTCCCCACAGCCATCAGGCTATTAAAGTCGACAACAAATAAGCTATAAACTACAACAGACTATTATTATTATTGCACTATATTTGTTTATTTATTGAGTATGTGTGCATGTGTATATATACACACACTGACATTTTCTTCGTCTCCCGTTTTGTACTATGTTTACATATTCTGTTGTGCTGCAGCAAGTAAGAATGTCATTGTCCTATCTGGGACACATGACAATAAAACTCTCTTGACTCGACTCTTCTCTTGAATGTATCAATGAATGATACTTCATCATCACATGTGACAAGTCACAGTGATATTGGTGGATACACAATCGTGAATCTGTGTAATTTATTGCCACAGAAGGCTGCGGAGGCCAGGTCAATGGATATCTTTAAGGCGGAAATAGATAGATAGATTCTTGATTAGTACGGGTGTCAGGGGTCATGGGGAGAAGGCAGGAGAATGGGGTTGAGAGGGAGAGATAGATCAGCCATGATTGAATGATGGAGTAGTCTAGATGGGCCGAATGGCTCCTATCACATGACCTTATGACCTTATATTCTTTGGTTTTGCATATTCAGGGTATGCAAAGAGTCACCACATAAAGGGCGCTGAAAAAAATACGTACCCCCGCACCAGGCCCTCCTTTGTTCCCCCCCCCCCTTCCTCCTTCATGGTGGTTCCCCCCACGCCGCGTCCTTTGCTCTCGGTGGCACATCTTACCTCCGGTGCCCACGTGGCCCATGCCTGACCGCGGGCACCATCAACGACCGCCGACCTTGATAGGGCTCTTAAAGATAGCGGAGTCAGGGGATATGGGGAGAAGGCAGGAACGGGGTACTGATTGTGGATGATCAGCCATGATCACATTGAATGGCGGTGCTGGCTCGAGGGGGCCGAATGGCCTACTCCTGCACCTATTGTCTATTGTCTATTGTCTATTATCTCGACCGCCTTCACCGACCGCCAACCTGGTGGGTATCTGGAACGATTACAGGAGGAGGCATGTGTAGGAAGGAACTGCAGACGCTGGTTCAAAACCGAAGATGGACAGACACAAAAAGCTGGAGTAACTCAGCGGGACGGGCAGCATTTCTGGAAGGAAGGAATTCGTGACGTTTAGGGTCGAGACACTACTTCTACCAGATGAGGTAGTTGCGGCAGGTACTATAACAACAGTAACAAGACATTTGGACAGGTGGATAGAGAGGAAACATTTTGGTCGGCATGGTTGCGCAGCGGTAGAGTTGATGCCTTACAGCACCAGAGACCCGGGTTCAATCCTGACCACGGGCGCTGTCCATATGGAGTTTGTACGTTATACGTTCTCCCCGTGAACTGCGTGGGTTTTTTCCGGGTGCTCCGGTTTCCTCCCACATTCCAAAGACATGCAGGTTTGTAGGTTATTTGGGTTCCGTAAATAAAAATGTCCCTGCTGTGTAGGATAGTGCCAGTGTACAGGTGGATGCTGGTCGGGACAGAATCAATGGGTTGAAGGGCCTGTTTCCACGCTACATCTCTAAACTAAACTAATTTAGGAACAAACCTGAGCGAATGTGATGATCTTAGATGGCGCATCAGATTGGCTTGGACAAATTAGGCCAAAGGTCCTATTCTGTGTTGTTCTATGTTTTAGTATGCTTTATCATCACATGTACCAAGTGGCAGTGAAATTCCTTCTTGTAAACAGATCGGTAAGATTATTGGCGAGGAGCGTGGGAGGAAGCCGGAGCTCCCAGAGAAAACCCACGCAGGTCACGGGATCGAACCCGGGTCCCTGGCGCTGTGACGCAGCAGCTCTACCGCTGTGCCACCGTGCCGCCCTTTCTCACACAGAGAGACCTATCTTATTCATATCATCTAGCGCTCAGATATGACAGCACCTGATATCTTCAAAGCTTTCAAACTGGGCGCCTCAAACTATCAATCACAGGTTTAGATTACTCTTCAGTGCCAGCCGCTTATAAATATTTATGTCACGCTCAGTGTATTGTTTGTTTTAAAGATGCATCAACAATTGTACATATACCTATGGAATGGTTTTTAAAAAATGTCCAGGTTTTATGCTTGTGTGAAATGCACACTTAATCATAGTTTAACTTCTGCCTCAAATTTCTTTAATTATGCTCATGTATACTGATCATTGCAGTATTTACTCTGGCAGGCTGCAAGCAAAGATAGACCACTGTGTTGTATTATCGTTGTGATATTTAACAATCTATTTCAAAGTTCACTTTGAAAATGGGTGTCTCAGCGGTAGAGTTGTGGCCTCACAGCGCCAGAGACCCGGGTTCGATCCTGACTACGGGTGCTGTCGGTACGGAGTTTGTACGTTCTCCCCGTGACCTGCGTGGGTTTTCTCCGGGTGCTCCGGTTTCCTCCCACACTCCAAAAAGGTGCAGGTTTGTAGGTTAATTGTAAATTGTAAACTGTGCCGAGTGTCTGATAGGGCTAGGGTTGCCACCAGTCCCGTATTAGCCGGGGTATCCTGTATATTGGGCTAAATTGGTTTGTCCCATACGGGACCGCCCTTGTCCCGTATTTGACCGCTACCATTCGGGTCAACGGGACTGTCGGGTCGGAGCGCTGCGTCTGTCCCCGCCTCACCCGTCCCGATGTAGTGCAGCCCATGGAGTGCAGCAGCAGCGCCTCGCCCATGGCCCCGTCGGTCGGCAGCCCGGCCAGCTGTCCGACCTTCGAACCTTCGCTTACCGCCGACACCACCACCTTCTCATGGCCGACCATCGGCTCATGAGTTGGATGGGGTGGCACCCCATCCAAAACTCCTCAGCTGGCCCGCCGGCTGGGCGCTGTGTACAGTCCAGCACCCGGGCCAACTCATCATTCACCCAGCCACGTCCGAGTCGGTCAACGAATTGCCGTCGGGAATTTGTCCCGTTTTTTAACCTTTTGTCCCTTATTTGGGAGTGAGAAAGTTGGCAACCCTCGATAGGGCTACTGTATGGAGTGATTGCTGGTCGGCGTGGACGCGGTGGGCCGAAGGGCTTGTTTCCGCGCTCTATCTACAATCAAAAGCCTAACTATACTAGTGCCAGGATTTTCCCTTGTGAGGGTCATTTCGTTTCACTTGAAATTTAATTTCTTCCTCATGTTGCCTGGGTTTCAACAACTAAGTTACAGAGATAGGTTGAATAAGTTAGGTCTTTATTCTCTGGAGCGCAGAAGGTTAAGGGGGGACTTGATAGAGGTCTTTAAAATGATGAGAGGGATAGACAGAGTTGATGTGATCAAGCTTTTCCTTTTGAGAATAGGGAAGATTCAAACAAGGGGACATGACTTCAGAATTAAGGGACAGAAGTTTAGGGGTAACATGAGGGGGAACTTCTTTACTCAGAGAGTGGTAGCGGTGTGGAATGAGCTTCCAGTGGAAGTGGTGGAGGCAGGTTCGTTGGTAACATTTAAAAATAAATTGGATAGGCATATGGATGAGAAGGGAATGGAGGGTTATGGTATGAGTGCAGGCAGGTGGGACTAAGGGAAAAAAGTTGTTCGACACGGACTTGTAGGGCCGAGATGGCCTGTTTCCGTGCTGTAATTGTTATATGGTTATATGGTTATATGTTAATCCACCCAGCCTCAATTTAAAAAGAAACTAGACGACCCATGGTCCCGTTGGGTCCCCGTTGTGGCACCAGATCAAAATGGCAATCTGAAAATGGCGCAGGGCTCGGCAACCCTCCCCCAACTGCACAGGCGCGGACTGCACAGGCATGACTGCCGCGTTGAAACTTGTCCCGTTCACGGTATAAAGTTAATTAAAGTTGATAAAGTGAATTATTTTGTAAAATATAACAAAACTTGATACTGCACACTGCAAGCGTATGGTGAGTAATGTGCCCTTAAAATGGTTGATCCGACGTGTACCGTTTTGGCTGTATTTCGGGAACATACATACATACTTACATACATACATACATTTTAGTTATATCCCAATTTGGTCACATCTATTCCTATCTCTGAATTATTTCCAAGTTTGTAACCCTTATTGGCCTCTGCTGTCCTTCACATTCCACACCCATATTCTCACAGAATCTTTTTCCCAGGGTAAAAATAGCAAACACCAGGGGGCATCGCTTTAAGTGAAAGGGGCAACGTTTAGAGGAGATGTGCGGGGCAAGGTTTTCCACACAGAGGGGGGTGAGTGCCTGGATCGCACTGCCAAGGGTGGTGGTGGAGGGAGATATGATAGTGGCGTTTCAGAGATTTTTAGATAGGTGCGTGGAAATACACCAGGAGCGCCGTACGATTGGCAGCCCCTCCAACAGTCTGTTTGTTTTTTCGTCTTTTTAAAAAAAATTTGTGTGTGTTAAAAGTCTGTGTAAATGTTCTCCCGTTTGTTTTATGTGGGGGCAGAAGAGTGGTCGGGGGGAATCATTTGTTTTCAGTTTCTTACCTTTCCGGAGATGCGATCATCGATGGAGCCTGAGGCCTCCTCGGACAGACCTTGGGCCCCACCGTGGTGCGTGGACTTACATTGGAATCCATCCCTTGCCTGGCATTGCTCTAACCGCGGCCTGCAGACTGTGCCATCGAGAGCTCACAGTCTCGGGACAGGACGTGGATGTTGGGAGCTCCAACGTCGCGGAAGATTCGATCAGTCACAAACCGGGGTCCGATCGTCCGGCGCGGGGGAGCTGACATCCCCCCGATGCAGGAGCTTGATCGCCACGACACGGAGGGCCCAGATGCCGCCGGCTATGGGGGGTCAATATCGTTCCGTCAACGGAGGGCGCGAGACCCCCAAGAGAGAGGCCGCCTTCCATAGAAACATAGAAACATAGAAATTAGGTGCAGGAGTAGGCCATTCGGCCCTTTGAGCCTGCACCGCCATTCAATAAGATCATGGCTGATCATCCAACTCAGTATCCTGTACCTGCCTTCTCTCCATACCCCCAGATCCCTTTAGCCACAAGGGCCACATCTAACTCCCTCTTAAATATAGCCAATGAACTGGCCTCAACTACCTCCTGTGGCAGAGAATTCCACAGATTCACCACTCTCTGTGTGAATTTTTTTTTTCTCATCTCGGCCCTAAAAGATTTCCCCCTTATCCTTAAACTGTGACCCCTTGTTCTGGACTTCCCCAACATCGGGAACAATCTTCCTGCAGTTTTGTGGGTTTTTGTGTAGGAAGGAACTGCGGATACTGGTTTAAACCGAAGACAGACACAAAAAGCTGGAGCAACTCAGCGGGTCAGGCAGCATCTCTGGTGAAAAGGAATGGGTGACGTTTTGTGCCGAGACCCTTCTTCGGACTGAGAGCCAGGGGAAAGGAAAACGGGAGATAAGGAGAGTGGTATAGAGAGAAGAAGAACAAGTGAATGAGAGATATGCAAAAGGTAATGATGATCAATGAAATATGGAGCCCACAATGGTCCATTGTTGGCTGTGGGCTAAGGGATAACAATTTATGCAGACAGTGAAACTCAACAGGATGAATGAAGCGAGTATGATGACAAGGGTGGGCGAGGGACGGAGGGAGAGGGAATGTAAAGGGCCTGTCCCACGTGGGCGTCATTTGCGCGTCACGTAAATGGCGCGCAAAGATTTTGTACATCAGAAAATCCTGGGGCGCCGCGCGTGATCGCGCATCACTGCCTACGTCAGCATGCACGTAATGCGCACCATGCGTGCATCACATGCGCGGCACGATGCGCGCGTCGTGCGTCATGACGCGTAAATGATGTCGCGTAAATGACGCGCAAATGAAGCCCAAGTGGGATAGTCCCTTAAGAGTTTACTTGAAGTTAGAGGGATCAATATTCATACCGCTGGAGTTTTAAGCTGCCCACGCGAAATATGAGGTGCTGTTCCTCCAATTTGCGTTTACCCTCACTCTGAGAGTGGAGGAGGCCCAGGGCAGAAAGGTCAGTGCGGGAACGGGAGGGTGAGTTAATGTGGGAGATCAGGCAGGCCCAGGCAGACAGAGCGGAGGAGTTCAACGAAACGATCGCCCAGTCTACGCATGGTCTCGCCGATATTCCATTTCTGGGGACGGTTTAGTGTGTTGCAAGAGGTGTAATATCTGCTCTTTAACGAAATTGATTTAGAAGAGGCAGATTCTCAAGGTTTCACTGATTCAGTGATTCTATTGAAAGGTTGGTCATGGCTTTTATTCAACAATGCATGTTTGAAGCCAGTGTTAATAGTTGTCAGGTTGAAAGGAACACTTCCACCACCCCCTCTCTGCTCCTACATCACAAATCTTTTGTTGGAAATAACAGAGATGTTTTTCTGTTTTGTAAGGTCGAAAGTAACTACAAAGACGTGCAGGTTGGCTTGGCATCAGTGTAAATTGTCCCTAGTGTGTGCAGAGCACTGCTAATGTGGTCGGCCTGGGCTCAGTGGGCCGAAGGGCCTGTTTTCTGCGCTGTATCTCCATACTAAACTAAACTAATCTCCTGACAATTGCAAAGGAGAGGTGTTGGAGACTAGAGTCATAGAGTGATACAGTGTGGAAACAGGCCCTTCGGCCCAACTTGCCCACACCGGCCAACATGTCCCAGCTACACTAGTCACAACAGCCTGCGTTCGGCCCATGCTCCTCCACAATACACACACAATACACAATACAATTTATTTGTCACTTGAACCTCATAGAGGCTCAAATGAAATGTTGTTTCTGCCCAAACCTGTCCTATCCATGTACCTGCCTAAATGTTTCTTAAACGTTGGGATAGTCCCAACCTCAACTACCTCCTCCGGCAGCTCGTTCCATACACCCATCACATCAGTCTGAAGAAGTGTCTCGACCCGAAACGTCGCCTATTTCCGTCGCTCCGTAGATGCTGCCTCACCCGCTGAGTTTCTTCAGCGTTTTTCTCTACCTTCGATTTTCCAGCATCTGCAGTTCTTTCTTAAACAAAGGAACATGAGGGGTGACTTTTTATACAAAGGGTGGTGGGTGTATGGAACGAGCTGCCGGAGGAGGTGGTTGAGGCTGGGACTATCGCAATGTTTAAGAGTCATTTAGAAAGGTACATGGATAGGACAGATTTGGAGGGATATAGAAACATAGAAACATAGAAACATAGAAAATAGGTGCAGGAGTAGGCCATTCGGCCCTTCGAGCCTGCACTGCCATTCAATATGAACATGGCTGATCAACCAACTCAGTGTCCTGTACCTGCCTTCTCTCCATACCCCCTGATCCCTTTACCCACAAGGGCCACATCTAACTCCTTCTTAAATATAGTCAATGAACTGTGACCTCAACTACCTTCTGTGGCAGAGAATTCCACAGATTCACCACTCTCTGTGTGAAAAATGTTTTTCTCATCTCGGTCCTAAAGGATTTCCCCCTTATCCTTAAGCTGTGACCCCTTGTCCTGGACTTCCCCAACATCGGGAACAATCTTCCTGCATCTAGCCTGTCCAACCCCTTAAGAATTTTGTAAGTTTCTATAAGATCCCTCCTCAATCTCCTAAATTCTAGCGAGTACAAGCCGAGTCTATCCAGTCTTTCTTCATATGAAAGTCCTGACATCCCAGGAATCAGTCTGGTGAACCTTCTCTGTACTCCCTCTATGGCAAAAATGCCCTTCCTCAGATTTGGAGACCAAAACTGTACGCCAAGCATACAAGCCAAGCGCTTGGCAAGTGGGAACTAGTGTAGATAGGACATGTTGGCTGGTGTGGGCATCGGGCTGAAGGGCCCCTTTCCAAGCTGTATCACTCTATGACTCTAAGACTCTATGAGAGATAAACTAGATTGGGAGAGAGGGAGTGCAGCAATGGTGGAACAGATAGATGTCAGGTTTGCCACAGAATGACTGATGAAGTAGACTTGGCCCCACGCTCTCTCTTGATTAAAGGAATACGAGGCGATCTCATTGAACTGTAAATTCAATTCTTAAGAGACATGACAGGATAGATGAGGAACTGTTATTTTCCATGAATGAGGTGCACAGTATTAGGGGTTCATAAGTGATAGGAGCAGAATTAGGCCATTCGGCCCATCAAGTCTACTCCACCATTCAACCATGGCTGACCTATCTTTCCCACTCAATCCCATTCTCCTGCCTTCTCCCCATAACCCCTGACACCCGCACTAATCATGAATCTATCTATCTCTGCCTTAAAAATATCCACTGACTTGGCCTCCACAGCCATCTGTGGCAAAGAATTCCACAGATTCACCGCCCTCTGACTAAAGAAATTCCTCCTCATCTCCTTCCAAAAGGTATGTCCTTTAATTCTGAGGCTGTGGCCTCTGGTCCTAGACTCTCTCGCTAGTCGAAACATCCTCTCCACACCCACTCTATCCAAGCCTTTCATTGTACGGTAATAGCCCTGTCCCACGGTACGAGTTCATTCCAAGAGTTCTCCCGAGTTTGCCCTGATTCGAACTCGGAGATTTACGGTAATGGCCACTCGTCAGTATTCGGGGCTCTCATGGACATTTTTCAACATGTTGAAAAATCTTCACGAGTCTTCCCGTGCTTACCTGCCGTTAGCGAGTCTTCCCGAGTACCTGCCGTTAGCGTTACGAGCCGCTAAGGGACGTCCCCGAACTTGACGTACCCGCTACGTTCATTCTCCGTGCTTACCACGAGTTTGATTTATTTTAAACTCGGGAGAGCTCTTGGAATGAACTCGTACCGTGGGACAGGGCTTTAAGTTTCAATGAGGTCCCCTCCCCCTCATCCTTCTAAACTCCAGCGAGTACAGGCCCAGTGCCGACAAACGCTCATCATAGGTTAACCCCACTAATTCCTGGGACATTCTAATAAACCTCCTCTGGATCCTCTCCAGAGCCAGCACATCCTTCCTCAGATATAGTGCTCAAAAATGTCTCACAGTCTCAAAATAAGGGTTTATTTATTCAGATCTGAGGTGGAAAAAAATGTCTTCACTCTATGGGTGGCGAACCTTTGGAATTCTTGACCGAAGAGATCAACGCTGGCTTCATCACTGACTATGTTCACAACCGATGGATAGATTTTTAACTATTTAAGATTGAAGGGATATGGGATTAGTGTAGAAAAGTAGCACTGAGATGATGGATCACACATAATCTTAACAACTGGTGGAGCAGTCAAAATAGGCCAAGTGTTTTACTCCTGTCTAGGTTTTATGCCCAATACACAAGTGACTTGGGTAGTCTGAGGTTAAAATTGGGTCACATGATGTATCTGTATAGCTACGCCTTAACAAATATACCAATGCAGATATAATGATCGGAGAAAGAGCAGCTGGCCTCTCTAGACTTCGTCACATTAGTTTATGTCAAGCACTAACACTCATCACGTACCCCCTCCACACACACACACACACACACACACACTCACACACACACACACACACACACACACACACACACACACACACACACACACACACACACACACACACACACACGGATGCACACAGACACACAGACATACACACACACACACACACACACACACACACACACACACACACACACACACACACACACACACAGATGCACACAGACACACACACACACACACACACACACACACACACACACACACACACACACACACACACACACACACACACACACACACACGGATGCACATAAACACACACACAGAAACATGCACACACACACAGACACACGCACATACACAGACACACACACACACATGCAGATAGACACACGCGCACAGACACACACATCGACACACACATATTGACACACATATACATGTACACACCTACACACATACACATGTACACAGGCACAGCAGTCAGGCATGTGCTCACAAGCATACACATACATGCATGCACACACACACACACACACACACACACACACACACACACACACACACACACACACACACACAACCATACTCGCACAGACATAGACACGCACAAACACAGATACGTACACGCACACAGATATAGCAGAGTGTTGTGGACTAAGCCCAGACCATCACACAAACCAACCTACCTCCTATTGACTCCATTTACACCTCAGGCAAGGCCAGCAGCATAATGATGGACCAGTCTCACCCCGGCCACTCCCTCTTCTCCCCTCTCCCATCAGGCAAGAGGTACAGAAGTGTAAAAACGCACACCTCCAGATTCAGGGACAGTTTCTTCCCAGGCAACTGAACCATCCTACGAACAACCAGAGAACAGTCCTGAGCTACTATCTACCTCATTGGAGACCCTGGGCTGTCTGTAATTGGACTTTAAGGGACTTTATTCTGTGGAGGAAATGGACAGATGATGTTTAAGGTCGGGGTGCTTCTTTGGACTCATCAGTCTAAAGAAGGGTCATAGCCCGAAATGTCACCCATCCATGTTGTCCTGAGATGCTGCCTGACCCGATGAGTTCTTCCAGCATTTTGTTTCCTGGGTTTTCTTTGCGTACGCCCTTTCGGAGAAGATTTACCAGGATAATGAGAGGGTCTGAGCTATAGGGAGAGATTGAGCAGGCTGGGACTCTCTTCCTTTGAGCGCAGGAGGATGAGGGGTGATCTTGTCGGCGTGTATAAAATCATGAGAGGAATAGATCTGGTAGATGCACAGAGTCTCTTGCCCAGAGTAGGTGAATCGAGGACCAGAGGACATAGGGTTAAGGTGGAGGGGAAAAGATTTAATGGGAATCTGAGGGGTCAAATGTTTTCACACGGAGGGTGGTGGGTGCGAGGAACAAGCTGCCGGAGGAGGTAGTTGAGGCAGGGAGTAAATCTACGTTGAGGAAACAGTTACTCTAAGAAAGAACTGCAGATGCTGGAAAAATCGAAGGTAGACAAAAATGCTGGAGAAACTCAACGGGCCAGGCAGCATCTATGGAGCGAAGGAATAGGTGACGTTTCGGGTTGAGACTTCTTCAGACTGATCAGGTTTAGGAAACAGGTTAGACAGGTGCATGGATAGGACAGGTTTGGAGGAATATGGACCAAATCTCTGGATGCTTTCAAGAGAGAGCTAGATAGGGCTCTTAAAAATAGTGGAGTCAGGGGATATGGGGAGAGGGCAGGAACGGGGTACTGATTGGGGATGATCAGCCATGATCACGTTGAATGGCGGTGCTGGCTCGAAGGACCGAATGGCCTACTCCTGCACCTATTGTCTATTGTCTATTGTCTATTGTCTAAATACAGGCAGGTGGGACTAGTGTTGCTGGGACAACGTGGGCAAGTTGGGCCGAAGGGCGTGTTTCCACGCTGTACCACTCCGTGACTCTGTGACTCAGTGGGTGGTGGTTGTAGCTGTGTTATACTCGCAGTAAAAATCCAAAGGGTAAACTCCCATTCACATTCCAAGAGAGATTTTGAAGTGGGGTTTGGGATCGGTGACGTTATTGACCCGAAAGGCCTTTCTCCCTCTCTGTGTTTATCTGATGATCTTGCAAACTGGAATATTTATTTAGCCTGAAGCAACAGTTGGGGGACGTTTACTCACTCACGTTATAAATTCCCAAAAGTTCAAAGAAGGCTACAGTCAATCGCACATTCCCCCACTACCACAGAAAGGATCGCGGCTCTAATGCTGTGTATGAAAACAAAACAAGCTCTCGGCTGTCAGGAGATTTCCCCCACCTCATGGCAAAGGCATTTTCTCTCATTTTTATGCATCTCTGAATTATTAGGCAGTTTTTCCACCAGTTGGAAACATTGACCTGTCCTCTCAGGAAATCTGCCCCTTAATGGTGCGAGCAGCTATCGTGAGCAGCAAAGGAATATTCTGCAGCTGTAATAATATATTTGATAGTTTACACCGGGCTGTGTTCTCGTTCTGTCCCGCAAAGTCCCCCTGGATGTCCTGTCTGATGTTTGCTTGAGAAACGTAAGAGAACGGTTGGGGGTCGAGAAGGCCCTGGAGTCCGTTCAGTCTCGCGCTTAAATCGAGGTTGTCCACAACTCAGGATGTACTGGCATTTATTTCGAGAGGGCTTGTGTACAAAAAGCCAGGGGACGTAAAATGCTGAGGCTCCACAGGGCGCTGGTCAGGCCGCAGTTGGAGTATTGTGAGCAATTTTGGGCGCCCTATCTGAGGAGGGATGTGCTGGCTCTGGAGAGGGTCCAGAGGAGGTTTATGGGATTTAATCCCAGGAATGAGTGGGTTTACATATATGATGAGTGTTTGTCGGCACTGGGCCTGTACTCGCTGGAGTTTAGAAGGAACCTCATTGAAACGTACAGAATAGTGAAAGGCCTGGATAGAGTGGATGTGGAGAGGATGTTTCCACTAGTGGGAGAGTGTAGGACTAGAGGTCACAGCCTCAGAACTAAAGGACGTTATTTTAGGAAGGAGATGAGGAGGAATTTCTTTCATCAGAGGGTGGTGAGTCCTTCATAGCCACATAAGGCTGTAGAGGCCAAGTCAGTGGATGGCAGAGACAGATAGATTCTTGATTAGTATGGGTGACAGATGTTATGGGGAGAAGGCAGGAGAATTAGGAGGGAGAGATATTTTCAGAAAGTCCATCATAGGGGCCACAGTTTAAGAATAAGGGGTAAGCCGTTTAGAACGGAGTCGAGGAAACACTTTTTCTCATAGAGAGTTGTGAGTCTGTGGAATTCTGTGACTCAGAGGGCGGTGGAGGCTGGTTCTCTGGATGCTTTCAAGAGAGAGCTAGATAGGGCTCTTAAAGATAGCGGAGTCAGGGGATATGGGGAGAAGGCAGGAACGGGGTACTGATTGTGGATGATCAGCCATGATCACATTGAATGGCGGTGCTGGCTCGAAGGGCCGAATGGCATCCTCCTGCACCTATTGTCTATTGTCTATTGTTGCTGTTTATTTGTATGACTGACTTGGCAAATGAAATTCCTTGTATTTTGCAAAACACACTTGGCCAATGACGTATTATTGTGACTGTGGTTGTACTGTGTGGACGAGTCGACTGTCTTCGAGTATCCTCTTCCCGCGGGCTGGTTAGCACGCAACAACAAAGCTTTTCACTGCACCTTGGTACACGTGACAATAAACTAAACTTAACAAGACTTTAATTACTGCTCTATATCGGTGAGACCAAGCATAGGCTCGGCGATCGCTTCGCCCAAGACCTCCGCTCGGTTCGCAATAACCAACCTGACCTCCCGGTGTTCCCAGCACGTCAACTCCCCTTCCCATTCCGAATACGACCTTTCTGTCCTGGGCCTCCTCCATGGCCAGAGTGAGTCCCACCGCTAATTGGAGGAGCAGCACCTCATATTTCGCTTGGGTAGTTTACACCCCAGCGGTATGAACATTGACTTCTCCAATTTCAGGTAGTCCTTGCTTTCTCCCTCTTTAATAATAATAATGGATGGGATTTATATAGCGCCTTTCTAATACTCAAGGCGCTTTACATCGCATTATTCATTCACTCCTCAGTCACACTCGGTGGTGGTAAGCTACTTCTGTAGCCACAGCTGCCCTGGGGCAGACTGACGGAAGCGTGGCTGCCAATCTGCGCCTACGGCCCCTCCGACCACCACCAATCACTCACACACATTCACACACAGGCAAAGGTGGGTGAGGTGTCTTGCCCAAGGACACAACGACAGTATGCACTCCAAGCGGGATTCGAACCGGCTACCTTCCGGTTGCCAGCCGAACACTTAGCCCATTGTGCCATCTTTCCCCTCCCCTTCCCAGCCCTCCCA